>NC_138055.1:72307033-72907033 GCF_964194185.1 Rhinolophus hipposideros
AGAAATGTTAGATAGTACTGACCACATTCTCAATCTAGTGAGGGAAAGTGTGGCACATTTCTCTTAAAATTGCTTCTTTCGTATATACTACAGACTGAGACCACATATGTGGGCACTTGTGTATTTATCTACAGTCCTGTCATTCAATTATGTTCACAATAAATTCTTCCTGTCAGTGCTATAGGATTTAGCAGCACGCTGTGTTTGCCACCAGAAGGTGCTAGAGGGAAATGAAACCAGCTCCTTACATGAATGCTTTGCATTAGTTTTTCCATTTGTCTTAGTGGTGTTCTCTGTCTCTAAATAATTCACTCCACTCATGGACAGGTTTTCATATGCTTTCAATCATATCTGTGAAGTTTAGGGATCTGGCCATGTGCAAAAACAAAAGCAGATTTTAATCTGTTTCTTCACCAGAAAATAACTAGAAAAGGCTTTAGATTAAGAAAAAAAATAAAAAATTGTATGACTTATATGAGAATGTTCCTTTCATGTAATGGAAGATAAATATTTTATGCTTCTGCTTAAAAATTCTTCTTTTAAGTCAATTTTATAAAGAAAACTTATGTTCTATGCTAATTTAAATTTCAGATCTTTCAAAGGTCAATTTAACTCCTTTCAAAATATGATAGTAATGAGAATGATATAGTTGAATACATAATTCCAGAGAACATTTTCTAATCTTGTAAGTAAATTCACTAACTTTAAAGACTTTACTGACTTCCAGCTTTCCTAAATATAAAATATTATTCTGGAGTCCCTGTGTGTTGTATTCAGTTAGTTTATTTCAAGTTAGTTGAAGCATCTAGGAGATGCTGGCATTTAAAAAATAATAATAATACATTGAGGATTTCCTTTTTCTTTCTCATTCGTGAACTACAATGTGCTTTCCATATTCCAAAAATCTCATGCTTTTTTAATGATTTCTATAAAGGCGTGAGAAGACAAAATAGTAAAAGAATAATCATAATATTCTGTGAACTATTTCTGTCTTTCAGTGCTAAAAGTCATCAAGATACAGAAGATATATAGACATTTTCTAAAGTCCTTTTTTAATATTAATGTAACCGATGAAAATTTTTTCATTCATCATTTTAGGAAGAAAAATTAAGAAATTTCTCTGGCTATTTCTCTGCATATTCACCATCTATATTTTCATTTGATATGTCTCTGGGAGCCACATAGTTTCTCCAGATTTTCATTATTATTATTTTTTATTTCATGAATTCATTAGAAATAGGGCAGTCTTAAGCACAATATTGTAAACGATACTGGTAAAAATGGGTAAAGGCAGAGAAAATAGAAGCTTTAGAGAGCTTGCCTGAAAAAACATATAAAATTTAAAAATGAAAAAAAAAAGGCATGTAAACTCTTCTACACGCATATATCCTGTTGTATTAGTTTACTATTGCTGCTGTAACAAATTACCACAAACTAATTTCTTAAAACCTCAAAATATTTTTTCTTATATTCTGGAGGTCCAAAATGGATTTCATTGGTATGAAATTAAGACTGTAAGGCTGCCTTCTTCTAGAGGTTCTGGGGAGAATTCATTCTTTTGCCTTTTTTTAACTTCTAGAGGCTGTCCACCTTCCTTGACTTGTGTTTCCTTCTGTCTTCAAAACACTGACAGTGGCTCACTGCGTCTCTCCCATCCTGCTTCACTCTGACTCTGACTCTTCTGCTTCATCCTCTGTATTTAAAAGACCCTTGTGATTATTTTGGTCCCAAATAAATAATCCAGAATAATCTCCTTGTTTTAAAATCAACTAATTAGCAGCTTTAATTCCCCCTTCGTTGTAATCTAAAATACTTACCGTTTTCACAGATTAGAATGTGGACATGTTTGGGAGGGTGTCCTTTTTCTGCCTACAATATCTATGTATATAATTTGTATTTAGCATTTTTCACCTAGAGCTGTGATTTGTGTGTTTCTCATGTCCACACTTTCTAGTGTATATCTTTTCACAGCCACAGAATACTACACTGATATACTACAATTTACTCACCTAATGTTGGCCATTTTACTTATTCAGAACATACCCTTTGTGTACCAATTATGGGAGAGATATTCTGTAAATAAATGGAGGTTTAGTCAGAAACAAGCCAAAGCCTCTGCCTTTGGGGAACTTATGTGAAAATGGAGGAGAAAGGAAAATAAAGAATTAATCAAATAATCAAAATTCTGACCTGGGCATGAAAATGAAGAACATGGTGCCATAAAAAGTGGCAAGAACATTCCTAGTGGTAGTATGAAGCATGGTTTTCCCCGATAAAGTAACATTTAAACTGGGACTAGAAAGATGGGTAGATTTATACATTTGAGGAAGTGGGGAGGAGTGTTTGAAGCAGAAAGAACAGGAGTAAAAACTACAAGCCATGAAGCTGCTTGGCACATAGGAGGAATTCAAAGAAGTCAGACAAACTGTCAGGTGACTGGTGAGGAGGAGAATGACTTAAGGTAAGGATAAAGGGTAAACTGAGTCCAGATCATGCAAGACTACATATGCTTGGGTAAGAATATTGAACTTTTAAAGACAAAGGAAAGCTATTGAATACTTTTCATCAAAGGAGAAACACAATAACTATGCATTCAGAATGACCCCTCTGGCTGCAGCACTACTCATAAGTGAAGGAACAGAAGTGGAAGTGGGGAAGGGAAACTGTTGAGAAGGGAGACTGTCCATAGGTTCACTGATGGAGTGATGATGAGGATAGCGGATAGTGGGGATGGCAGAAGCCACTGGAAGGTTGATTACATTTAGTAGAACAATGAGGAGGAAAAAGCAGTTGTAATAGGAAGATTGAGTTCAGCCTTGGATACATTGAGTTTGAGAGGTCTTTGAGTCATAAATGTGGTGGTTCAGGTGGGGAGTTTAATAGTTGTTTCATGGTCAGAGAGTTCAGTCTGGGCTGGAGCTCTATCTGAGGGAGTATTTAGTCCAAAGAAAGCAGCAGTAAGCACGGGACGAAAGTAAAGAGGGGGAAGACAAGGGATTGCTTCCTGTTTCATTCCTTAAAAGGAGCAAGTCATACATTATCTGCATGAATTTTTCACTGTTTTTGTGTCATTTAGAAGCAACATTACCAAGTTGAAGGTATAAATATTTTAATATTGAAATGAAGCTTACATGACAAATAGGCACAGAAAATTAGGGAAAGGTACTCCAGGGAGAGAGAACAGCATGACCAAGGGCCGGGGGCAAGGAGATATATGTTGTTCAACATAGTTTGGAAGGATACGTGTGAAGAAGGGTATAAGAAACAAAGCTGGACTGTTAAGCAGGGGCCAGGTTGTAGCAGGGGCCATTTATCATGGTAAGGATAATTTGATTGTTTATACATGACTAATATTTACTTAGTACTTACAGTGGAGCTAAGACTGTTCTAAGAATTTCAACCTATTAAATCAACAAGCATAGAGGTAATCACTGTCTTTACTCTCATTTTATATCTTAGACAACTAAGGCACTGAGATCGTAACTTGCCTTCATCATATAGCTAGGGAGTTGTGCTAGAATTTAAGTCCAGGAATTCTGTATTACATAGTAGAACATTTGTTGCCCAGCATACTTTTAATTATTCTTTTTTGGGGAAACTATCTTCCCTGTCCATTCTAATGAGGGCTGTCAATCACCTCTGTTCCCACTGCCTATCAGAGTAGGCAAGGAACCCAAGCTTGCCTCATCAGCATCTTTCTTTAGGATTTTAAAAATTAAAAATAAAAGAGTACGAATCCCTACTCCTCTGGTAGCAAAACTGGTGGTTGTGGGTTCCAGATTGCAAGTGTGTATGATGCTAGCCTTGCGAACATAGTGTAGTTTATAAACCTACATACCAGGAAAAGCTAAGAAGGGATGCAGTGAGTCTTTTGAAGGTATTCCAATCTCTGATTCATTCCAGTCCTGTGGGGACAAGGTCCCTTTTAAGCAATTTGGTCACATAAACAAAAAAAGGCCTAAGGTTGTTTGAGTTGGTTATTATAGCTTGTGATCAAAGTATTACCTTTCAACAGGCAATGTCATGGGTAGATTTATGTTTAAAAAAGCTGACAGTTGCAACAGTGTGGAAAGTCCAAGCCTGGAGGCAGAAAGAATATAGTTGGACTATTTCTATAGCCCAGGTAATTATTGATTAAGAAGTGGACTAGCACTTGGGATAGAGGTAGGCAATTATATAAAATGAATTAATTCAGTCACAACTATTGATTTCTTTTACTGCCTGGGGAAGGATAAGGAGAGAAAGGAAATACCCAGGTCTCTAGCTTGAGTAACACGTTGGATGGTGGTATTATTTAAGGCAGTAATAACTGGAAGATAGTAAAGAGTGAGTCCAATTTTGTAAATAATGTTCAGAACATACTTGTGTATATTGATGTAAAGAGAGGCCTAAGCTCATACACATACACACACACACACACACACACACACACACGGTGCCAAAAAAAAGTGTACAAATTTTAAGAAAGGAAAAAACTATTAAAATTGTAATACTCAATATACACTAATAACAAAAGGTGAACAGAAGTCACGTTTGACTTCTGCAATTGCAAGAGGTGCCCAAAATGGTTACCATAAGCATGCAGACACTTCTGATTACAGCGAACTACTGCTTGAGCAACGTTGACCAAAGTGTCCACTTGTGTACACATTTTTGGCACCCCAGTATGTTTGGCATTAATCAGAATGTTGGTTGTAGAATGTGGAATGTCATTATTGAGACTTGCTAAGCAGTTTTAGTTGCAAGAAAATGATAGAAGCCTGGTTTCCTAATGGAAGAGTGAAGGGAAGTCTTCTACTGAAACATGGAGGATTCATTCATGTGATTATTTTACTTCTTAAACCCATCTAAAATGTTAGTGAAGAATAAAAACCTACAAGAAAAAGAGGTGGGGGTGGATATGGGTAAGGTCTGTGGCCTGTTGGAAATTGAGAAGGAAACATGGTCAACAGAGTACAGATATGTGAAATATAGTATCTGAAGAAGGAAGAGCCAACAAGAAACACAGTTTTACCTTAGGATCCCGGAATGGCTCAAGAATTGGAGATGACAAGAATCACTGAAAAGGGAAATGAAAGGTAGATGAAATTCTGAATGAGTAATTAGTCTCCTAGATTCCTTCCACAGTCATGTGACAGTTCCTCCTCAATCTTGAAATAAGGTAGGAGGTTCAATCACTGGTAAAACTGAATCAGAAATAGTATACACTTCACGATCTCAGACACAATGCAGGGCCTACATACAAGGTAATTGAAGATGTAGATACTAAATAGGGAAACCACAAAATCCTTCTTTTCCCAGGACGCTGCATCCAAAGTATTAATTCCCTATGTAAAAGGAGGATAGATTCCTTTGCCAAGAAAGGGGAGTGGGGGGATGGAAGAGATTTCTAGATGTTGACATTCGAAGGTTCTGTCGAAAACATACCGACTGTACTCACTGTAGTATAAGACCCAAGAACCAGTAAACTCTGCCCACTCATGTAGACCTTCTAATTTACTGTATATGCCTCACCTTAACAAATAGACTGAGAAGGATTTCAGGACATTTGAGAAATTCCTTTATTGTGAGATAAAAATCATGGGGAAAGAAAATCAGAAAAAAATCTTGAAAGAAATAAAAGCATTAGTAATACATACATGTGTATATGTATGTATGTATGTATAGCAGAATACATTGGAGAGTCATAATAGGAAAGAAAACATAAAAAAAGTAAACTAAGAAATCTAGTTTTCTAATTAATATATGCAGTCACTTTTTATTGAGCACTTTTATTTGCCACGTAGTCTAGGTGCTGAGGATATCACAATGAATAAAATAAAATCTATGATCAAGAATTCCAATAAGATAGAATTGAGAAAAATAAAAAAATTAGGAATGAAATAATACCAACCAAACAACAAGCAAACAAACAAACAAAAAAACCTTAAAAGTTTTTGGAACACAAGGTAACATTCAAAAAATATTCTCAAAAGGAGTACTAAAATCTAAGAGATGATGGACCAATACCTGTAATATGCAGAAGGAAATGATTGCCAGCCTAGAATTTGATATTCAGCTAATCCGTGAATATACTAGGATTAAAAACAAAAGAAACATAAAAGAAACTCATCATTTATGGTCCATTGCATTAAGGCAATAAATCAAGAATGAAGGTGGCATGAGATTCAGGAATGAGGAGATCAAACACAGAAGAGAGACAAAGATAATTCCCAGAAAAATTAAAGTTTACACAAGGACAATGTAGGCCAGGCCTACAAGAAGCAACCAGTCCAGATTGGTGGACTAGGAGAGAGTGTTCCCGAGGAAGGTGTTTGGAGGAAAGAAAGGTTATAATGACGGCGTATCATATGGGTTTTATCTTATTGATTTGTGGAAGAATTAGTGACAGGAACAGAAACAACTACGCATATTTTTAAAAAGAGGCAATTAATATCAAGAAAAACATGAGTTTAAGAAAGCAAATGCTTTTATAATCTAATACATGACCCATCAATAAGTAAACTTACTTAGTTACTATCATGTAGCACTGCATATTGACATCAAAATTGTGATTGAACAAAGCTCAACTGAGGCCTAAGAAAGAGAAAAATCCTCATGTATAGGGATTTAATAGATTGTTGAACTTTTAAATAATAGGAAATAGCATACATAGTGTTAGCACATTTGAGATAAATTCTAGAAGAATTAGCTAAGAGGCTGAAAATAGTTGCCTTTCAGGAATTGAATTCGACGTTGACATGGTTCACTACTGGTTTTATTTTAAAAAAATCTTTCCAGTATTATTTAACTTAAAAAATGCTTACATGCAATATTTTGACTATAACGTTGTATTTATATTATAGTAATTAAAATTAGTGTATGGATTGTGAGGAAGTGGAGAGTACAAAGGCAGTACCATTGGAGCTAGCGTTAAACTGGACTTGTACATTGAGAAGAAAGAGAAGTGAGGAACTATTGCTGCATTTAGTATCAAGGGAAGGACACTTGCAGTACGGGAGGGGTGTCAATCAATTTATAGGACAAGAGAATGAAACAGTAGAGAGGAAGACTTTGAAAACAAAGCAAAAAAGAAAAGAACTTACAAATTTAATTCTAACAATAGTAAAGTGTGTATGCAGACCTTTGAAAAGGTTTCAAGTCACTTGCAAATGTATGTTCTCTTTTCTCATCAGGGCGTCCTAGTGCCTCCTATTCCCCAAACTCAATAGCCACCACTTTAGCCCGTATGATGGAGTGATGAAATAGGGCTCCATCAACTGATGAGAATTTCCAGAGAAAGGTTAAGGGGATGGGTTGCTGACATGGAATGAAGATCAGATGCGGGGGGGATTCAAGAAGGAAGTTGGACATTAACTGGACTTGAGAAGAATTTGACTCAGAGAGAGACCATTCCTATACAAGAGAGAGTTTAAGTCTCTCACTGCTCCTGAAGGTACCTCCATTGGAGAGTGGTGCCAAGCTGTAGGACCTCAACATTTCACCTAAGTAGCTTGATTGTTTTTGTGAAATACTCCCCAATCAAGATAGAATGCAATACTCTGTACACATATAGGTTTGGTGATTATTACTAACATTTCCTGAGAGGTTATCACCGGCCCTGTTTTCATTGCTTCATGTGGATTATCTCAGCTAATCCACACCACAACTCTGTGCGGTAAAAATTGTTTTCTTTTCCACTTTAAAAATAGGAAAAATGAGGCATAGAGTTTAATTTGCAAAAGATCAGCAAGCTAGTGCTGGAGGAGCTGATATTTGAATCTAAGTAGCCTGATGTCTGAGCCTGTGAGCCTAGTCATTATCCTATGTCAGCTAGAACTACATTGTAGACCGAGCAGTAGTAAGTGCATAGGGCATCAAGTTTGAAAGAACACTGTATTTGGGGAATTGAAAGTCATCAAGCAGGGCTAGAGAGTCGGATGTATGATGCATGTATAACGGGTATACATGGGTAACTAGTGGGAAAAAGTCTGTGGTCATCAGAGAGACTAGTTTATAAAGAGCCTTGCTGTCATATTAAAGTATTTTAGACTTTCTAGCCTGATAGCTAGAAGGAGCCATTGAAGGATTTTAACTGAGAAAATAATATGATCGGATATGTTTCAGAAAGGACCCTCTGACATTATAGAAGAATGTTGGAAATATCTGTAGAGGGGATGTGGTGATGAGAACATTTATGAGATTGACATTGAGGCAAAAAGTGCCAGTAGGCACAGAGAGGAGGGGACAAACATGAGAGACATTAAGAAAGTACATTTAATCAGACTTATTGAAAAATTATCAGTGTGAGGTCGGAGGGATAATGGATGGGGGGAGGGGGGTTCACAGTATGAGGGATATAAATGATGAACGTCTAAGTATTACCTTGTTTTGTACACCTGAAACTAATAAATAAATAATTAAAAAAAATTAGAAAAGCGGAAGAAGGGTATGATTTCTTCATTTTCTGCTTTGGTAATTAGGTAGACGAAGAACCATTCAACTATATAAGAATACCAGGAAGAACAGCATTTGGGAAGTACCAACTCTGTTTGATCTGGGAAACTTCTAGATGGAAATGTGCAGTGGTTAGTTGCTTTAAAGTCAGTAGAGAGTGAGAATATGAATGAGTGAGTGAATGAATGAATGAATGAATATGTATGACGTGTATATTTTGGTCTGGGTTTCATCTGTATAAATCACCTATGTAGATTGGACATGGTTTCAACTATCTGAAAGACAAAAGTTGAGAACATCATATGTGATCACTTGACAAATGTAAACTAAATGGTGAAGAGGAATGTGGTTATAATTTTAAGGATAAAGTCACATTTAAATGGTAGCTAGAGACAAAGCCCACAGAGGAGATTGAAGAGGGGCTGAGTTCTGAGGGAAACCAACGAATAATGATTACATGAAAACTAAGAATAGTGTAAGTAGAGTTTCATGGAGAGAATGATCAAATGTCACTAAAAGGCCACTAAACCCTTTGGCAATTAGCAAGCCATCGTTGACTTGGTTTACATTAGATTTTTTGAAGAAGTTAAGAGAGCTTGTTTTCGGTTTATAAGTAAATAAGTAAATGAGAGGAAATGAAGAAGTAAATCCAATTCCTGCAGATTAGACATTTCAGAAGCTAGGCGATAAAGCGAGGAATAAAAATAGGGTCAAGAGATTCCTTTCTTTTCTTTTTTCTCCTCCTCTTCCTCCTCCATCTTCTTCTTTAAGATAGGAGAAGCTCAAGGGAAGGCATCAGAAAAGAGATGAATTTGAAGACACCAAAGGAACTGTAGAGGAATATTTCCATGAGAAGAGATTCCATCCAGTATACAAAAGGGGCTATCTGACTTGGATAATGGTGGAAGTATCTTTGTCCACTAACGCTGTAAGAAAATAAGAACTTGGCACAGCCATCTGTCAGCTTGGTGGACTTTACTTTTTTATATCCACGAACCGGTCATTTTCCATTTCTGAATTCCTGTTGTAATTGTACTATTTTTCATTTGCTAGCTTGATCTGTACGTGAGAAATACCTGGTGTAAAATGAAATTGAGTTTTTCAAGTATTGGCTGATGACCCTTATAGAATTTAGAATCAGAGCAACTAAGCTTGAGGTTTTCAGTTTACGTATTTGGCTATCATTTTGCAGCCTGAGCAGATGATCTACAACCTGGCCTCAAAGATCTGCATGCAATAAATTGTAAGATGTGCCTTATTATTTTTTTAAACCTCCAAATGGAAGGGATGAGTCAGCCTATCTGGGATTTTAAACTGCCAGCTCTAGGGACACTGCACAACCCAAAGCCATTGCCTCCGGTGAATTACTATTAAAAGTATTCTCTGCTCTGCTAGGCAGGACCGCCTAATGTGTCAACCTTGACCAGTTCCTTTAAGTAAAAGGAAACATTAAGAAGCAAAAACAACAGATTGCCACTGAAGGGCAGTAACAAGGTTACTTTCATCATTTGCCTTTGAAAATCTGGTGGTGTTTCTTTTTTTTCTTTCGTGATGATAGCCTTGATGTTTTATAAAAAGAGTCATTTAACCAAGGACAAGATGAAGTTGAATCAGTTTTCTACATGCAAAAGCTAATATGCATATTGATATACAATATGCGTATGTGTGCTTGCATGCTATTTTAATAACCTTTCTTTGCACAAATATCGAGAACACATTACTCACATAATTGAAAATATTTAGATACAACTGGATGAGGTATTTTAAGCAAAAAAAAGAAATTATGCATTATTTGACAAGTAGCAAAAATAAGTACACTGAACATTTGTTTATATTTTAATAATAAGTGCTAGACAATTATATTTACCTCTGAATACACTTAGTTTAATTATTCTTAAATAAGATTTGAATTTTAATACAAGTAATTATATAGAGAGAATATTATTAATAAATGAATTAACATAAAAGGGAATACAGGTCACTGTTCACAGGAGATCAGCAATGGTTAGTTGAAGTTGAATGATATAAAGATAAGAGGAAAAACATGTTAAACCATCGTGTAAACAGCAGATTCCCGCTGGCAGGAATCAGTCTCTTTCCAAGGTTGATTAAAGATTTTCTTAGTATTTAGGGTGATATTTTTCATCTTTATTTTTTTCTAGTTTTCTTCATTATTAGGTATTGATATATAATTATAATCAGAAAAAAATATGTAGTTTTACTTTGGAAAGACATATAACAAGAACCCATTTCCTTACATGAGGTTTTAGTTTAAAGTTTGCTGCACGAAATAACCATCATTTAAATCTGATGGGTATTTACAATCTTTTGTAAAATGAGTGAAGTGTCATATGCAATAAATGAATGCATGTCACTACTTAAGCTTAAAACTAAAATCTTTTTAAAAAGAGTTACCAAAATCACAACAGAACATTTCTAAACACCACCATTCATAGATTTAATTAGTGTGCCTGTATCCTTCCTATGTCTACACTTCCATCTGCTACCTGAAGACATATTCTAAAGCGCAGTTTTAGAATATGCTTCTTAGAATATGCTTCTAAAACTGCTTCTTAGCAGTTCAGATAATTTGTGTCTTCTTGCAGTGTATCTTCATTACATTTTGCAAAGACACATAAAAAATTAATTGACAACTATTAGACTCTCTGTATGATGTATCCAAATAAACATCTTTTAGTCCATAAGGATTATATGCTATTTCTTAAAAAAAAATACCAAATACTCAGTCAAGTTTTATTGAACTAATTTTATCCTAGTGAAGGTCAACATATACACACATCTATATGAGAAATATGTATAAAGACTTGCCAGAGCGAGCGGAGCGAGAAGCTAACTGTTTCAGTTCTCTATTGCTGTATAATAAATACACCAAAACTTAGTTTCTTCCAAAAACGATCCCTTGGGTTGTGCTCTGCTGCTTGTTCCTTCTGCTGGCCTTGTTGGCAGTACCTATAAGTAATGTGGATTCATCCAGCTGACAGACTGAGTAGGGGATGGGAACCATGGAGCCACAAAGACAGCTGGTTTTTCTCTCTTCTGTGTAATCTCAAGACTGCTTCTCTACATGTGGGCCCTCTGGAGGGGGATCGATATACTTCTTACCTGTCAGTTCAGGGCTCCCAAGAGTGCAAAGACCTAGGCTTGGAACTGGTTATACTTAAAGTGAAACATGGATTCACAGGGGAAAGACTACACAAAGTTATGAATCCTGGAACTGATAGTTCATTAGAGGTTACCGATGTCTACTGTTCTAAAGAAACTAAATTCAAGATGCGTTGTATATTTTCACTGCTCTTAGAGGGCATTGTATGCCACCGTAAGAATCTTGGTTTTCACTTAAGTGTTTGGGTGGGCAGATTGCATGGATGTAGATAAATAAGTGAAATGATCTGGGGGGTCTCCTGGGCAGCACTGGAATCAATGAGGCCAAGTCAAAAGTAGTGCAAATAACTATGTATGGTGCCAGGTGAGAACTAGACTCACAGGGGGATCACTCCGTAAGTTAAATAAACGTCTAACCACTATGCTGTACACCTGCAACTAATACAATGCTGAATATCAACTGTAATTGAAAAAAAATAAAAATGCAAAAGCAAAAAAAAAATGAATGACTGAATATATTACTGAATGTGTGTGTGTGTGTGTGTGTGTGTGTGTGTGTGTGGTGCAGTAATTGAGGTCAGAAGTGATTTGAGCCTAAATTTAGGCTTTTTATTTTTTCTCCTAAAATTTCCTTTGGCCTCTTTTCAACTCTGGGAGAGGGTAAAGAAAAAATGATGTGGGGGGGAAATAGAAATTTAGTACGATTCTGTGTGTGGTAACACAACTCACTCAGATGAGAGGCAGAGGGAACATGTTTTTTGCTTTTCTTTGTTTTTTTTTTAATCTATTGACTTTGATGTTTCTTTGTATGACCAGGTAGTATACGTACTAGTCACCTGGTTATATTTGTTTGGAACAAGAGAGGAGTCTAGAATGTAGGTCATGGAGATGAAGACTTAGGAGTCATTAGCATACAAATGATATTTGAAGCCTTTGGAGAGATTGAGCTCACTCAAGTGTGCATAGAACAGTGTTTCTTAAAGAGGAAGGAAGTGTATCAGAATGCGCTATGGATCTTTTGTAATGTCTACATTCTAATACTCTGTCCTGCCCCCAAACATCACAGGGGTGGTGAAGGAAGCATGTATACTTTGGGAAAATAAGAACAAAAAAAAGGTTCTTCTTTTATATTCCTTCCTCTCCCAAAGGATGTGGACATTGATACTATTTTAAAAGCTCTCCAGGAGATTCTGGTGTACACCCAGGATTAAGAACCACTAAAAAAAGTGAGAAGGGAAAAAGCCTGAGTATTCCACCTAGGGAAGCAAAAGTCAAAGAAACAAGGACAGGCCTGATAATGTTATCTGCAGGTACAACTACAGAATATTAGGAACTATCACAAATGAAAGGATGAGCTTCATATATGTCATTTCTGGGAAGAACTCGTAGCCATTCATTGGGCTCTTCGACTGTTAGCATACTTTATGTCATGTAAGAATTCAAGACCACTGTTTTTCTAAGGATATACATGTTTCCAGTATTTCATATTGACTTGATAACGAATCTGACCATATTCTAGAAAGGTTCAACAAGGTTTCCTGTGTTTTTCTGGTTGCCTTTTTTGGTAACAGTCATTTTAACTACCTCTCTTCAATTCCACAGCTTTTCCTTTGCCAGCTCTCTTCTCTCTTCTCTTGACCTTCCACCCCATCCTTCTTAATTTGGGCATCCTTTAAGAATATTTCCTGTCTTCAACTCATTCTTCCCCCTCCAATCCCTTGATGTTTACTTTAACTTTAGCTCCTTCCTGATTGTTCTGTATTAAATCTCTCTTGATATCCTGATACCCAGTCTAGTTCAGGTAAAATTGGATTCTGGATGGCAAATCACATTTAAGTTGGTAATTATGGAATTCTTTCTCGGGCTTTTAAAGTCTCTCCAGGTATCCATCTATCTTGTCATCTCTTTTTACCTCTTTACCTTTTCAATTGATCAGTTAGTACAGTGAAATTGCCATGTCTCGATGCTTCCTCATTAATCTCTCAATACTTGAGTTTCTCGCCATTAAAAGGGAGACAATTGTAGCCTCTTCCTTATGGGACAGTTAGGAGGGTGATAGAAGGCATTAGATGTAAAGTACCCAGGACAGTGATGAGCACTTAGTGAATTCTCAATAAATATTAGTTGTTATCATTGCTTCCTAATGACACCTCCCTCTTTTCTAAAGTTTATTAGCTATTCTAAGTAAAGTAACCAAAAAATAATTAATGGAAGCTAGACCCAAAAATGCACAAGTAGGCAAGCTCACACATGGGCACATATGCATATATTGATTTGGGTGGTGGTTACTCAGGCATGTACATTTGCCAAAGTTTATGGAGCTCTTATACTTAAGATTTATGCATTCTAGATGTAAATCATACCTCAATAAATTACTTGGGAAAAAAAAGTATAATTAGAAGCATAATAGCAGAGTGGTTAAGATTGTGGGCTCTGGAACTAGATTTAGGTTCAAATCTTGGCTCCAGTACTAACTAGCTGTGTGATTTGAGGCAAGCATTTGGCCTCTGGATCTCAGTTTCCTCATTAGTTAGAACTGGATGAAAGTATCTTTCTCATTGGATTGTTGTGCGGATTAAAGGAAGTTAATTTAAAATAGTACTTGGCATTTCATCATAAATATATAAATGTTCACCATTTTAATATATTTTCTTAAAATAAAGACATTTCATATTTCTAGGATATGTATCATTTTTTATATGTATCCCATATCTTTACTCAGGTAGTATCTTTCTTCATGCAGAAAACAAGGTTTTATACTTTTTTGTCACCTTTCTGTATGTCCATCATTTAGCATGATGCCACATTTAATAAGAGCAAAATCAGCATTTGTACCAGATTGAAAGAAGATGATTTTTTGTTGGAAAAACTCATTAAATTGGGTATTCCTAACTCATAGTGAAAATTGTATCTTACAGATTTAATCAAATCCATCCAGAGCATAACTATTCCTATAGCAGCAAATTTTAAAATGATACAAAAATAAGTTTAAAGAAGTAAACAGATTTTATTGTAACCTCAACTATCCTATTCAGCCATTCAGATCCCAGAAAATTACAGTAATAATAAATTGGAATAATTTCAGATGATGGAGAATTCAAATCCACATGGATAATTGTCCCTTATAAGTAAAGAGTGAATATGATTCTGGAGCTTTACACATTTAAATCTAAACGACAAATGTCCTACTGTTTTACAGTGATTCACACAGTGACTTTTTTCATTTTAAATTTAAATTGTTTCTATCAGATTTTAATAAAAAGTGTAAAATCTGGTTCATTTAATAAGCACTTAAATGGATTAGAAGAATGTCATCAGTGCTTTGAAAGAAAATTTACAAGCATTAATTTTTTTCAATTAAGTTGATAGTACCATATTATTAATTAACAACATTATCTATTCTTTCAGTTATACAATAAAGAACAAAATGCCGATTTATTTCTAGTTCTTGAATTGGGAACTGATAATCACCATTTTCCACATGTGAATTATTTTTCAGCTCCTGTACTTTGTAGATTTTACATGTCTTCTCTTATTAAAACTTTTGCAATGTAATATTATCCCTATGTAGACATAAGAAAACTAACAATCTAGCACTTGGTTCAAAGCTTAAATGTGCTTCATTGAATATGTGGACATTTTCATTTTTAATGTGACACTTCTAATATGTAGAAAACTGGTGCAGAGTATCAAAATGCTTTAAAGACTATGAAGATAGCTATCTAGAAAGTGATAAGATACTATGTAACAGAATAGGGGTCAATATAGAAGTCAGAAAACATATATTACTGGTTGGAGGAAACCTGATTTTGGAAAAAAAATCCATAGGAAAATGGGTATGGAGGAGTAATTCTAGTACAAATTAATTTTGAAACTATGTTAAACAGTTCAGTTTGAAATAGCAATGGAAATATTAATAGAGTTCATTTTCATTAATAAAGGTATATTTCCAATTAAAAAAGTATTTCACCCATAGCATTATAGTGATAAATCCCATTCTCTGGTTAAGACCACATGTGGAGTATTGAATCCATTTTTTGGTGCCATTTTCTAAGAGGATCAATAGGAAGGTAAGAGAATCAATAGGAGGGTAACGGTTTCCAGTAAGGATAAGCTTCTGTGATTGCCCTGGAAAAGAGAAGCCTTGCCAGTAGGCTACAAGAAAGCAAGAGTAGAACAAATGGGTGAATAATGCTGGAAGGTGAATTAAGGCTCTTGGAAGAGAAGCTATGTAACCATGGTGTAAGCTGGTGTGCAAAGAAGTGATCTCCCAGACACGAAATACTTCAGCAGAAACTGGGTGAACCCATGTCAGGGTCCTGATGATTAATGATCCCTGCTTGCGAGAAAAGTACTGAAGGATGGCTGAGCAACATTCCAGCCCCTAGCCTCTTGGATAAAAAGAAGTGGACAGAAATTTGCCAGGTAGATTGTATGTCATCAGATTAAGAGAGTCCAGTATCAGTAAAAAGATAGTTTATGGGGAAAGTATGCCTTGAAATGCCATTTCTCACTGTGTGTGAAGAATTGGAACTGATGTGTGTTGATTTTAGAAACAACAACAAAATCCAATTGGCAGAGATATTAAGAGAAAGGGAAAAAGAGGAAAAAACAGAATTCTTATAAAGTATGATACACTTAGCACTTTTTTTTACTTACCAAAAATCAGCTCACCTATTGTTTTCAACACACACACACACACACACACACAAACACACACTCACACACACAGTGCCAAAAAAAGTATACACATTTTAAGAAAGGAAAAAACTGTATTAAAATTGTAATACAATGAATAACGCTAGCATTCATTTTATTAATGTCATCTTTTGAGTGAATTCCATACTACACATTGCTACATAATTCAATTCAACTTTGAAAAGTAATACAGAGATAACATCTCTTAAAATGTGTACGTTTTTTTAGCACCCTCTGTGTATCCCTGAGGTTTGGACTTACGGAGATTGTTTTTGCTCTCTATATATGCACCTTCTAAGCATATGTACTTTTAAATTTTTGTGGGCTTTTTCCTCCTAATATTTAGTACAATTAGACTTTTTTTCCCCTCTGAAGTGAGGGACTTGGAGTGGACACAGTGGAACCTGTTAGGAAATAGTTAAAGTAGCCCAGGTGAGGTGATAAAACCTGGAGCAAGGCCAAGTTAACGAGATGGAGTGATACAGATAGATGCAGATTTTCAAAGAGACTGCATTTGGTAAAGGATTGAATGTTGGAGTAAGGGCATGGGTGATAGACACATTTTATTTAGCTGGCTTTTATTCTCACTTTCAATTAGTTATATACCACCACTTCCTTATTTAAATCCTCTTAAATTTGACTAATTAGTGAAAGTAATCTCATCAATCTCCAGTGTGCATGTTGAAATTGTTTGATAAATGGATGCTCTGAATTATTGAAAATATCTTTCTTTTACCTTTAGATGTGAATAAAAATGTGGCTAAATATAAAGTTATTCATTAGTCAATTATCTTCTTAAAATTGTTAAGCATTGCTCAATATTTTGTTAGGAATTTAGTTTTTCAGAAGAGTGTGATCACAAATTAATGTCTTTCATTTTTCATTGATAATTGTTTTTTTCTGACTTCATCCTTTTTGACATGAATTGATCCTTGTACAAAGGGAAATCTAAGAAGTGTCTGGTGACTATAGGCTTTTATTTAATTAATTCAAATTCCTTTGTTAAGAACAAAGGTGTGTCTCTTTTGCTCTTCATAGACAGCTTCATAAAGTTTTCTTTCATTATTACCATTCATTTTTTTCAATAAATATTGAGAATCTTATTGCTTATTTTTCTGATTTCCTTACTCAGTACACCTAAAAATCTTTGATTAGTGATGTGTTTTTCATGCTCTATAAAAATTGTCTTCTGGCATAATATTTAGCTCTTTGCTCATTTTCTCTCTACTGTGGGAGAGTTTTTCAAGTTTGATCTCTAATGTTATCATTTTAACCATAGGAACAGTTGTTATATTCAGCTGGTAAAATTTTAGTGTCTTAGTAGCCCTTTCTCATTGAACAAATGTATCTCAGCTTATGGCTTTTGCTGGGGGCGACATAAATGGTACAACATCATTATAAAATTTAGCAATGCCTTCCACGTGAGCCAGCAATTCACTCCTACGTATTTAACCAAGGAGAAATGAAACATATTTCTTCACAAGGTCTTATACTCAAATATTCGCAGATATTTTGTTTAGAATTTCCACAAATTGTAATGCGCCTAAGTGTGTATTAAAGTGAACAGATGAACAACGTGGTGTGTCCATAAAATAGAGTTCTCAGCAATAAAAAGAAACGAACTGCTATGTGCAAAAGCATAAATGGATCTGGGAAATATTATGCTGAATGAAAGAAGCTAGGTACAAAAGAGCACATACTATATGATTCCATTTCTATGCAAGTTATTAATAAGCTTTGAAATCTTATAAATACGGAAAAATACACCTAGGATACAATAATAATTATGGAACACAGGAAAAGGACCGTCATGTTGGAAATTAAGATAATGACTATATCTTTATAATCCATTTACTATGAAATCTAGAAGTGTATTTTGAAAACTTTACTTACTGTCATCAGTATGATATAAGAGTAGGAGGTAGAACGTTTAACAAAAGATCAGCTGAGATAAAAGAATAGCTTTATTTAATGACATGTTAAGTTTGTCTGACTTAATATTAAGATATCACTTTTAACCAAACTGATCTATAGATCCAAAACAATTCCAATAAAAATTCTAGCTGTTTTTGTTTGTTCATTTTTGTTTTTCGCTTTTTTGTTTTTTGTAGAAAGGAACAACAATTATTTGGAAATGCAAACCACTTAGACTAGACAAAGCATTTTAGAAAACTATGAATGAAGCTATTTACATACACTATCTGATTTTAAGACTTACTATAAAGCTACAGTTATTAAAGTAGTGTGATATAAAGTAGATACAAAAATCAATGGAAGAGAATAGAGAATCTAAGAATAGACCCACCCAAATATGGTGAATTGATTTTTGAGAAATATGCCAAAGCAATTCAATAAGATAAGGAAAAACTTTTCAACAAATGCCTCTCTAACAATTGGAAAACTTTTATTTATTTATATTATTATTTTTCTAAAGAAACTACTGCTCCCAGGCTGCACATCCTTTTCTTTCCCTCTTTCCCTTCCCTTTTCCTGTTGGGCTTTAGACTCAAATGGAATATTAAAGACTGGAATAAAAGATAGATACTAAAGGAAGATGATACAAAATGGCTATCTAGTTCCAGTTTTCAAGGTCTTGGGTTTCTAAGCAAGGAGCTATAGAAAGTAAGTCAGAGGCCTCGTGTTTTGCAAACTTCTTTCAGTGAAAGCTCTTCTATGTTTAATGAGTGGAAGCATATATAGAACACTGTTTTCCTCAATATAATTTTAGGGAGCCCTGTCAAGTATGGAGCTTCCTAAGAGTCTATCTAGATGGGCCCTTTGCCGTTCTTAATTTTTTATTGTGATGTGATTTCTTTTCTCAGTATTTTTAATGGTATCTGGAAACTACTACTACTACTACTGCTACTACTACTACTACTACTACTACTAATATTTGAAATATTTAAATATTTTTTAAAAAATTATAAATCTCAATTGATTTTTTGAAGATATGAACATAGGAGTGCAGTGGTTCTAAATTAGGTCATAAAATGTCCTTTGATACTACATAACTCCTTTCTACATAATATCTGCATTTCAAGTGGTGAACATTAACCATATCTCTGCATCTCACTTTGGACAGTGATGAGGAACTCTCTAATATAAACTTACTTTATTAAAAAATAATCTAGGACTAAGGGATTGTCTTTAGTTAAAAACTAGTGTTAGAGTAATTTGTCCTAATTTTAATGTCATTAGTTTTGTGAAATGAGTTAATAATTAAAACCAATGCTTTGTTAGTGGCAAGTACTGCATCATTCATTCTGCATGAAACTGAAGCTATCTTTTGTCCTCTTAGTATCCCAGTAGGAGGTTGGATCACTTGGCTAGGTGGCTGTCATTGATTCTCCTGTAAACTGGGAAAGGTAGACAGATGGTGATAAGGGAGCAAAAAACAATTCATAGAACAGATTACCTAGGAGGAGACTGGGGATAAGCCCCAGAGCACAGATAAACTGTATAGCCTTGGACAGTGAAGCTGAGTGACAGGATGAGTGCAGATGAAGCCAGCCACATCTTCAGGAGGAGAGGACGGAAACTGCAAAATATCATTCCCGGGGGCCATCATCTTCTCTTTCAATTAAGAAACAGGGTCATTTACTCACTAAATACTCCTTGAATGAGTTGAAGTCCCTGAGGGGAGGAAGAAAGACTGAAAAATTTTGATGACAGCAGGGAAGTTTGGGTTCAACTGTGGTGGAGAATGCAATAAGGAGTAATTAGGACTGGATCTAAGGCTTACTGAGCAATATTGAGGTCTCAGTGGGGTTACATGTGTATTCTAAGTCAATCAAGATGGCTTTGTAATTTTTCTGGCACTCCTTGACAGAGGGGGACAAAGAAAAATAAACTTCCAAAATAAATGGCAAAACAGTGAATTCTCCAATGGATAGGAGACCAAGACTGTATATGGGAACTTGGAACAGGACTCAAAAAGGCCTGACTATGAAAATTCAGACTTAGAAATCCACGCAGACCCACAAGATGAGCTAAAGACTTAAGGTCAAAATAGAGGAACATATCCCAGGATCCATTTGTAAAGAGTGGTAACTTGACGCCCAATTAGCAAGCCAAAAATACAACAGTAAATAGTAGATAAAAGATGTATTACATTAGTATGGCTTCTGCCATTACTGCTGTTAGAGGACAGCTCCTCTGTTGTGTGTGTTACCTCTATCGGCTTAGCAGACATTTTTCTACAGGGCTATATAGCATCTAGTTTTGACTTTGTGGGCCATATTCTCTATGAGGTCTATTCAAATCTACTGTCATAACATGAAAGCAGCCTCGGACAATATGAAAATTCACTTATATGAAAACAACAGGTGGTTTCCAGAAACACTAGTGTGAAAGCCCTTTTAGAAGTCAACACGAAGTCTCAGTGTCAACAGGGATGGGAACTCATAAACGTCCTAGCCTATCCATTGAACATCCTAGCCTATCGGATGTTAAGAAGCTTTTTTCAACCTATCTACAGATTTCATATCTGTATCAAATATGTAGATAAACACACGCACATGTATGTATATATATGTGTACGAGTGTATTGCATATTAATGCTGTTTTAGGCCTTATGAGGAATATGTAAACATAAAAGAACTAATCTCCCTTCTAAGAAATACCAATTCGTTTAGAGAAGGAGATAGGGAAAGGAAAACTGGATGGGATATAGAAGTAATTATAATATATGACATAGTTGGACAGTGAATTACTGCTGAAATGGTCACTTTGTGACTTAGAGTGCAAAATGTCTGTATACCAAGTGGGGAGATTTCTCTGCCTTTGAACTTGAGATTTGAGACAGTAAGTAGTCAGCTCGAATTATTTTCTCACATACAGCATTTCAGCTACTCTTATGCTTCGGAATGATGAAATAAGGACTTATTTTTCCAGGATTATTATTTCTACTGCTTAGTTCTGCTAAATGTCATATCTGAATGAATCGTTATTAAAAGTCAGAAAAAAACTAAAAATTAAGTGGACACTTTTCAGACTGAGTCACACTTTTGACAGGCATTATAATGGTCTCCCAAAATATTTGATTGCTTCAAAGTAGTGTTGTACTATATTTGATATAGACTCTTTACTCTTGTTTTTAAGTAAATATTTTATTGCATTATAAAATGCATTTATGTGGCAATACATTAAGTTTGTTGACTATATTTTTATGAAGTTTTACCTAAGGAAAGGAAAGACTGGAGGATAAATTCTATTTAGTGTTTGCCATATTAAAACAATCATTTTAAATTGTTAAACCATATTTTGAAAGTAATCTGAAAGGAGCATATGAAAAAAGGAACAGTATTATGTATTTGTTTCATTTTGATCTCATAGAAGAGTATCTTGGAAGGGCCCGTTGCTATCTCTTCCTGCTAGTGATTTTACAATAAAACATAATCTGCGATTCTAGATGGAAAATTACAGTATTACTCATTCAGTGTCACAGTGGTGTCCCTATAAAGGTGTCTGAGCAGTTTGGTTGCCACTATTAGTGTGCTCATTCCATTTACATTGTGCTTTACTCATCGTCAAGTTCAAGATTTCTACTGTTTCTTGATGACAAAAAAAAGAAAAATTGAATATCAAGCTTTCAAGATCATGGGTAAGATTCACGTTAGCTTTTTAAGTTAAGATAGTTGTGCTGTTCTACCTGTGCTAGAAACAATCCACTTTGTTGATAATGAACTCTAGTGTGAAGTGGCAAAGATTCTTCCACCACAGTCTTATTCAGCACTGTTGAAAAGAGACATTATTCTTTAATGATGACAGGCATGATGAAGGAAAACTCAATATGAGCTGCCTTTCTAAAGGGAGTGATTCTGAGCAGACAGTGCTGGTGGACATCAGATGAACAGAGAAGAGAATATAACTGCAACCAGAAAAGGCATGTCCCATTTCTAACAAGTCTGTTCTGTTGAGGCATCAGACTCTGAAGGGTTCAGCCCTGAGACTGGGTGTGACACTGATAATGAATGAATGAATGAATGAATGAATGAATGAATGAATAAATAAATAAATAAGATGTTAAAACTATATGATGTCATAAAAGATATATAATCCACTTTTGCCGATGATAGAAATATGGGAGGGAGCGTTTAATATGATGGATGAGAACATCAGTGCACAAAGTTAATGGCTTGAGCTGATAAATTGCATCAAATTATGGGATTAAATTTAAACGTAAGTATTTATTTTAAAATTCAATTTGGACAATTTTAAGGTAATGGAGACACTGCTTGAATGCAAATACTGCTTTTTAAAAAAGGTTAAACTGAGGCTTTTTATACGATTATAAGGTTAATATGAGCCAGTAGTATGAAGCAGCTGCTAAAAATAAAAACCTTATATAGAAATGTAGTAAACGTGAAAAGAAGTCATGGATGTAATGAACACTGATTTAGGCTGCATCCAGAGGATAGTGCTGCAGTGTTTTAAGAGAGGACATGATATATTTTAGTGGGTCCAAACAAGGCTGACCAGTTTTCTTCAAATATTTGAATGGCCAATGGAACAGATGCTAGAATTATTTTCTTTCAAGTAAGAGCTTCAAGAAGCAAACTTGATTCTCCTGGGAAATGGTGGGCAGCTGCTGCCAGACAGATACAGTAAAGGGGAGTCTTCAGTTTAGCAAAGATTAAATAGAATAACTGCTCTTTTCCTTTTAAAAGTCAAAGATGTGTGGTTTTAATATAAACAAAATTTTGGGAAGGCAAAAATGACTCTTGGTAAGTACTGAGATGGGCTATAACTGGGGCATCCATTCTTGATTAGTTTCTGGGCCTGCTAGAACATGCTGTGTGGACCTCAGGTTTCTATTTAAAGACTGAAGAGGACTTTAATAATTGTGCGATATAGTGATAAGTGGTAAAATAGCATTAAAGGAAAGGGCAGAAATAGTTTCACATGAATTTTATTCCAAATCAGGCGAAAAATAGAAAAGACAGAACACAAAACTCACAAGAAATGGTAGTGTATGTACTCTGAAGGATTTTACGTACTAATGCACTAACAGGATTATAGTGTTTTTTACTAACGTTCACTTAGAATTGAAAACGAAGCTGCCTCTGGCTACATGACGACCCTTCTGATTGGCTTAGTGAGTCTTACACTCTCACCACTAATTGTAAGAAGTTTCTTTGTCACCTTTTCGTTTATCTTAGGGCAGATGGGCTAAAAGGTTCTGCTCTTTAGAGTTTCACAAAGATAGAGTAGATCTTAGTTTGAATAAATCAATCCTATTATTTCTTTAGACTTTGTTAAGCACAGGAAAGTTTAGTTGGGTGTGGGTCAGGGCAAAATAAACATAAGGACATTGAATAACAAAAGAGACAAAAAGGGATGACTAATGTTTTACCCCTTATAAGCCTCTCTGCTTGGAAAATTTGTATAGATTTATCTTTGTATAGAGTTACCTTTGAAAGAACTCATTTTTCTCCTAAAATCCAATATTCACCCTACACACACACACACACACACACACACACACACGCATGAATACTCTTCTTTCATAATCTGGAATTATATAAATCTGAGAATACATTTTATATTATTAAATTACAAAGCACGAATTACACATTAAGTTTTTTTTTCACAACTGAGTTTATAGTCAGTTGTTCTGTGACATTAACGCATTGCAGTTATTCTTAGTTTGTTGTTAAAGAAAATATTGGAAATATTAGACATCTTCAGGGAAATTTTTAAACATATTACCAAATGGGTGAACATTTATCCTTTCCAAGAATATAAAATTTGTGACTCATTTTTATCTTTGGTTTTCCACTGTAAAGAATGGGTGTCAGCTTCCTATGTAATTTTGATTTGTTTATCCAGCAGTTTTGTTTGTCCGTGCAGTTTTCTGTGTGCCAACTGTGGTCAATATTTGGTTTCCATAAAAGGTATGAGTTTTCTTTGAGGCTATTTTTCCTTGCCATTGCCAAACCCACAACTGATGCACCATTACTTTGACTTTTGTTCTTAATTTAAACTTGGCACAGATCCTCTCTTTGGTGTAAAACATGAAACAAACTCCATTTTGACATGGAATCTGGGGAGGAAACTATTTGCTTGACAGTCTCTAAAGACTATATAGACAGGATGTTTGTGTTACTCTTCTAGGGACAGAACTGCTACCTGAATATGCCACTATAAATTCAGGATTGGCATTGCTATTTAAAAAAAAAAAATCTAGTCAAGATTGTTTATGTATGTATGTATGTATGTATGTATGTATGTATGTATGTATGTATGTATTTGTATTTTTATTTCTGTAGTTAGTGTATAGGTAAAAGCAGATAGACAGGTCAAAATGCCTCAGCTTAATAGAATGCAGAGCACTCCAGGACAGACTACCCTCAAGTCCAATGGCTTTTCACGGCTGCAGTACAGTGGGATTGACTTTGTGTATAGGGTTTAGATCCAGACTGCCTGAGTTCGAGTCCTGCCTCTACCACTTATATGCCTAGGCAAGTTATTTAACCTCTCTGGGTCTTTGTTTTCTTGACTGTAAAATGAGATATCAAACGTTTCAACTTCTGAGAGCCCTTGTAAGGATTACATGAGGTAAAGTGACTTAGTATGATAATTGACACATGGTATCATCCTTTGCCTCACCTCTGAAAATTGAATGTAGGAGTTACATTCCTTTTTGGCAAGACTGTGGGATATAAGGTCTTAAAAGAGTTAGCTGTGGGCACTCTGGCCTCATTACCACCCTACTATGATTCTTGTATAGCAAGCTGAATGGTAACCCTATGATTTGAAGGTGCTAATACACCTCTAAATATGAAACTTTCAATCATATTTTATGAATAATTTAGGTCTTGTAAGCTCAGTTTGTCTATCTTGTGGAAAATTTTAAATCTTCTGTAAGAGCTATACGAGGCTAGAAATTGAAAACACACAGAAATAGTACAAAAGGATCCCTACCAAGCTTTACCTGTCAAGTCAATCCATTTATTCATATTTATTGAGTGTCTCCGACCTATGCAGTGGAGAATACTACTTATTCTCATGAGCTCCCTGCCTCGCACATTGTAGGCACCTAATAAAATTTGTTTTTCAGTTGAAGTTTATCACCAAGCTTTTCACAGTAACGTTGCTTCTGAAATATTCTCTAAATCTCTTTCTCTCTTTTTTCTTTTTTTTTCAGTTTTAAGTAGATAACCAGTCAGAAGTGGAGCAGTAGCAATTGCTGAGCTTAGCAGTAGCCCAAAGCAAACTTTATCCCTAAGTCTAATGACAGCTTCTTGGATGTAACTCCAGAGTGTTTCTTCTCTCTCTTATTTTAAAGACAATCCCTAGGTCTGGATCCACTGCTGATTTTGCAGTTTTTACTGGTTAGGTCATTTTGAGAATGATGATAGCATTATAAGTGAAGTGTTATATTCTTTTTTATCCTTTGCCACAGTTTAGTAAGAAAAAGAGAAAAAAGACAGGTGAGCCCTCACTATTCTCCTGCAACACCAAACTCTGGTTTTTAAGCAATGGCATAAAAGTCATTCACAGTACGTAAAACATTCTTCTCTAAAATGAAATTGTTTTACAGATGAAGATAATTAGAACTTATTTAGGTCATAATGCATTGAATTATATTCAAAGAAGTTCTGAATGAGAGATGCTTTGCCGTTCTACTCGTGGTTTCCTCAAAAAATTCCAAAGTTCCTCACATGAATCAGACTGCGACTTTTGTTGCCATTAAATTTCACATAATGACCTGTGATTTTGAGTTTTGACGTAGGGGAAAAACAGTGGGCCAGGTACACTTGAGTTTGTTTCAGAAACAATGAATAAAGTTAGGTTTATCACTGAAATTATTTTATAAATATTCCTAAATGAGCTTCTTTAAAGGAGTCTCATAGGCATCTCATCATTTGATATACCTTTCTGTCATCTTGGTCCATTTAAAGCTCCTATTTGGCCCGGGTTCTTCACTCTCCTCAAGTTGATATTGACAGAGCATTAGGAATATGCAAGTCCCCAGTCACATGGAACCAGTGTCAAAGAGGTTAATTGAATTTTCATTGGGCTAATTCCCCATTTATGCTCACGTGGGAAAGTGATAACAATATATGTAAAAGTTCTTTTAAAGCTACATTTCAATACAAGCTATGACTACCACCATTTCCCCATGTTGGATTCTTATGGGGACCTTCATTGCTCCTAAACAACTACTTTACCTAGTCTTTCTCTTCCGTGATCTCAGTTCATAGAACACAAATGTAGCTTTCTCTTTCTGTAGAACCCAGACTTTGAGGTTAATTGATATCTAATTCTTACCCACTAAACCTTGGAAAGCTGCAGAAAACAAGTTTCTTAATCACAATTTTTTGTGTTTCTTGCTGTTCCTAAAACAGACAGCTCTGTTGACTAGTACTAGTGAAACTTTATGAAAATCTTAGGAAAATGTTAATGTTCCTCTTGGCTTTGCTTACAATGAATTAGCTTTCTATGTGAAACTGCCTGAATTGCTCATGAGACCAATGATTCCATAAGGATTTTTTTCCTCTGCCTTGAAGACAAGTTTTGCCAGCATCATGCTCCTTATAATACAGTTATTTTACTCCTGATTTTACATCAAACCCAAAGCCTTAGTCAGGTAATGATTGATTGGTGAAAGAAGAGCATAACTTATAATTATTGGCATGAATAGCAAATCTTTTATCAAGAGATTTAAATATGGCATAGTAAATGGTTTTCATCAACGTAAAGAAAGTTTCTTTCTGAATTAAAAAACTAAACCTAATATTTTAATTGTCCCTTGTTTCTCAGCTTGAAGCTAAGCTTACAGGTATGAACCTTACCATCTTGATATTTCCAAGTCTCTTCTTCTTTTCCTAAAATCTCTTATATTCATTGAATCTCCTTTTTCCTACTAGACCATTTCTGAAATCGATACAGGTCTCTTATGTCACAGTTAATAATTTACAGTTTATATTTTCCTATTAAGGATTTTCTGATTAAAATATAAATGAAATACTTTAATTTAATATAGGCTACAATATTTTGTTTGCTCATTCATTCCTATCCTGCACCAGCTACGAATATATGCTGGGCATTCAAGGGGCACAAGGACTTCTTCTTACGTCTGGTAGGGATTACAGTCTCATTTTGAGAAACTGTTGGGTCATAGTTAATAGGTTAAAATGATAAGTCAAATTAGAAATCATTTTAAGAAATATTTAAAGACAAACAATTATTTGCAAGATCTGAATGTGCTATAGGAAAGCACAGGAAAAAGTCTGAAATACTAACTTAGAATGGGTTTTAGAATAATATATCAGCTTTTCAATCCTATCACTGCTTCTTACCAGGCACAAACTACACTTACCTTTTTGTGTTCTGATTTTCTTCTCTTGAAAAAATAGAGGTAGTAAGAGCATCATGTTCATAGAAGTGTGTGAGGACCATGTGAAATATTAATACTACGCACAATGATCGTCTCCAAGTAGGTTCTTAATGCATTGTACCTTTTACTCTATTAATGTTACTAAAAACAACAGCTTATGGAAATTAGGGTTATAAAAATTTGAAAATTACAGGATAGAATAATCTTTCAGAATGTTGGCTCGGATGTCTTTTGAAGTTGATGCATATCATGCTTATTTATTGTCAAATTCATTTTTTAACATTTTTTAAAAAACATTTTATTGGGGAAAGGGAATAGGATTTGCAGGACGTTGTTGTCCTTTCAGTCTTAGTTGTGGAGGGCGCAGCTCAGCTCCAGGTCCAGTTGCCATTGCTAGTTGCAGGGGGCGGAGCCCACCATCCCTTGCAGCACTCAAGGAATTGAACTGGCAACCTTGTGGTTGAGAGCCCACTGGCCCATGTGGGAATCGAACCATCAGCCTTCGGAGTTAGGAGCACGGAGCTCTAACCACCTGAGCCACTGGGCCGGCCCACATTTTTAAACATTTTAATTTCCTCTTCTATCTCCAGAAAGCATGCTTTTTTTTCCCCACCCAGTATGTAGTCCTATTCGTTATTCTGGACATGGGAATAATAGAGTGCTTGGAAATCTAGATTATCTTGGCCATTCTCTTAGACTCAGTAATGTCAGTAAGGCAGTCTCCTTCAGGAGCTGTGTAGTTTGTGAGTCTGGAATGTCATATAAAAGGAGATATTTAATGGCTAACGGTTATATAAAGATTCTTGGTTGGCTTTCTTTTCAGACTGAGTCATTCAGTAATGTTTTAAATTTGATATTCTAATTATCCTTATTATACTGTTATATTATTCTTATTTTCTTGTTTGAAGGTAAAGAGTTCCTAATCACTAAAATGTAGATGCACTTTGGAAGTCTTTCAGGTGCATAATATTCACAGATTTTCCTTGTCTTTAATTAGTTGGTACATTTTTAGCTAGGCTATGTATTAACTGTCTCTGCCATTTAAGCATTACACACACATACACACACACACACACACACACACACACACACCCTCACACATACACACGTAAGTATATACATGTATAAGATTTATCTCATGCCTCAAAAACTTCTTAGTCCTTTAACTGCTAGAAACTCCTAGCTTCACTCATAGCATAAGATTTCAGTTACCACTTTCATAAGATGAAGACCTCGCAGTTTTCAACCTATTCAACTTTCCCCCTTTATCTCTGTTTGGTGGCTTTTGCAAGTTTTTACTGCTGTAATAAAAAAACTCCATGAAGTCAAAGCTTTATTCCTTGCTTATGTTAAATATGATCTGAGGCTCCCGTTCCTGTCCTCTTCATCCTGGAACTCAAGCTGAGGAGCTACCCTTTTTTGGGTCATGTCAAGATGTTGCTAGATACAAAAAGAGAGATTGGGAGACTACATGCTGGTCCTTACAGCTTCTGCTCACAGCAGGCACACCTCGTTATCTCTTCCACTCACATTTCATTAGCCAAAGTAAGTTATATGGCCAAGCTCGAAGATAATGTGATAGAAAGTATAATCTTCCGGCAGCCATGGGCCTGGTGGGAGAGTGTGGAGGAAGCTAGAATGTTGAAACCAAATTACAGTCTACCACACTACCTTAATATTGCTGTCTTTACATGTTGAAATGTACCTTCCTCTTTCTAATTTAAAAATATCATGTATTTATTTCTTAAACATATTGAACATTGATTAGTATCTGTTCTCCATAGTCAGGAATTGTATGAACTTTAATACTAAGGATCATAAACTGAAGTAAGAACCTATTAACATTCTTAGCTCTTATTGTCCTGTATATATAGCGAACAATTTTCAATATGTTGTCCATGAAACACTTTTTTTGCTCACGTTTTGTGATATCAATTTTCAGACAACTTGTACTTTTTAAGTAAGAGAGATAAGATTGGAATTCTACCTCTGTGATTCATTAACTATGTGATCTTGGTTAAGTGATTTGTTCTCTTTGATCTTCAGTTTTCTCAGTAGTAAAATGGAGATATTAGAACTTCTGTGATTAAATTGCATTAAAAAATGGAATCACTTGGTGCAACGCTTGATGCATGATAAATCCTCATGCAAGTCGTATCTTGTCTCACATCAAACACTCTAAGATTTCTCATTTCAATGAGAATTAAAACAGAAGTCCCTTTTTGTCGTACAAGCTCCAAAATAATCTGTCCCATGGCTCTCTCCCTTGCTTACTTTGCTCCAGGTATGATGGGCTTCTTAATAGTCCAAAGGACACAATGTGTACTCCAGGCTTGATGCCCTTGACATTGCTGTTCCCACTGGAATGTTCTTTATGTAAATAGCTACAAAGCTTACTTCATCATTTCCTTCTGCTTAGTCATCTCATCAGAGAGGCCTCTGACCACTCTATTTAAGACTGAACCCTTCCATCATTCTCTATCCCCCTACCTTGACGTTTTCTATTTTGATTTATCATTGTTGATGTATATATGTATATATACATGTATAGATCTATCTATCTATCTATCTATCTATCTGTCTGTCTGTCTATCTATCTATCTATCTATCTATCTATCTATCTATCTATCTATCTATCTGTTGTTTACTAGTTTATGATTTTTTTCTTCCCTCTAGAATTTAAACATCATAAGAACAGAGACTGTTTTGTTTACTGTATACTCTAGCACCTACAATTGTACCTGGCTCATAGTAAGTGCATAATTAATGATGAATAAATAAATGTATCTTATAATTTATCACCCAAGAGAATACATAATAAGATTGACCAGAGAAAACAGGATAGGATCTCCATATCGTCTGTTTAATCACTGTATGCACAAAAATTGGCATAGAAAAGGTGACTCCTAGCTTCACTCATAGCATAAGATTTCAGTTACCACTTTCATAAGATGAAGACCTCGCAGTTTTCAACCTATTCAACTTTCCCCCTTTATCTCTGTTTGGTGGCTTTTGCAAGTTTTTACTGCTGTAATAAAAAAACTCCATGAAGTCAAAGCTTTATTCCTTGCTTATGTTAAATATGATCTGAGGCTCCCGTTCCTGTCCTCTTCATCCTGGAACTCAAGCTGAGGAGCTACCCTTTTTTGGGTCATGTCAAGATGTTGCTAGATACAAAAAGAGAGATTGGGAGACTACATGCTGGTCCTTACAGACATAATTATTTAATGTATACATTTATGTTCCAACTCACGAACTGACTGCAGTCTAAATTGCTAGAAGTTGATGACAACGTATAAAGCTATAAAATATACATGATTATAATACATTCTAAAAGAATTATTTTTACATGTTCTTTTTTTATAGGTAGAGATTGATTTATTTAAAATGTAAACTACATTTAAGCCAATGGACTAAGGATAGGAGTAAAATTGCTCCCTTGGAAAATAGATAAGAGGAAAAAAAAATCAGATAGTACTTAGAATTCACAGTCAATGAATTCAATAATAAGGAAGTTAATTTTACAGTATTTTGAAAGTTTAAGAATCTAAGTTTTTTTTATTTATTTAAGAAACTAAGATTTTTCATTTCAGCCAAAGTTTCAACACATCAATATAAAAATAGCTAATGAGATCATTTACATTTTTAATATTAATTCTTTGAAATCTGATGTGTACTTTACTTACCACATATCTCGATTCGGATTGTCTACATTTCAAGTGGTCAATTGCCACTTATGCCTGTAGCTACCACATTAGATACCACAGTTTCAGTCTAACCTGCCATACCAATTTATGAGGATCGTTTCTCATGGCACCTTTAATCTACTGCTATCTTGTTATTTTTCCAAGCTTAATAGATGAAAACAATGTTTGGTTATTTTTAATTTTCATTTTAATTAGTAAGAAGATTTATCATAACTAATAGTTATTGAGAACCACCTGTGTGCAAGGAATGTCATAGTTGCTTCTTAAATATTACGTCGCTATTCACAAAAAAAGAAAATAAAAAGGTGTTAAAAAGAAAATGGGGCCCAAAGGGGTTACAGAATTTGCCTAAATTCACACAGTTTAAAATGGTATGGCTGGGATTCAATCTCAGATATTTCTTACTTTTTGACTGACTTAGGAATTTGTGTAGGGCCAGTGGTCTCGAGATTCCCAGGAGCTGAACTTTATTTGATAGGTAATGAAACTGTTAATTGAAATAAACGTGAAGCTCTAAATATGGTCCTCTGACTCTTATATAATTTGTCAGATGAAACCATTCCTTTCACTCAATGTAGCTAAAATTAACCTTAGAAATGTACTCTAACTGGATTCAATTTTGTTATTTCGATTATCTGCTATGTTTGAACAAACATTGATTAACCATGTTGTGGCTATTCAGCACTCTACTAACAAATGCCCAGGTGTTAAAATCAGGTTGCTTATTGATGAAGACAGTGTGATTTTTTAAATATCTCTGGATTTTTAAAATGTAAGAACCCAGGGCTTTTTACTAGGAAAGTAATTGGTCTGCTCAGTGCTGCTGTTTTCTGGATTCTGAAGCTCTGTCACATAACTTCTGCTTCATGTTGGCTTCAGTACGCACTGGGTTTCTGCATATGGCAGATACCCAAAGAGGGAATTGCAAGTGTCTTCTTTGTATGTTTATATTAATGTATATGTGCTTCTTTCCCAGGATCAGTTATAAATCCAAGGGAGCTGGAACCTTTTTAATGGTGACTTGAATATCTTAGACTTTTGAACATTGTGAACATTAGAAGGTCTCTGGTGTAGAATATGTTTAGTGTTTTGAATCTCGATTAGAACCAATATTAAATCCAGATATGGCAGGAAATATCCATGTGTATGAGGAAAGCTGTGTCTTTTAAGTTACCCAATAGCCATGTAAAAAACTTTTGAATCTTACTCCAAAATAATTTTCCTTTTGTCGGGATTTTAGTTACACATTCAGGTGGAGATCACTTTTATGCTAAGGAAATATCTTGGCCTTGGTCCCACTGTCCTAAATGGAGTAGGAGTGACCAGACGGATTTCTGGGGAACCGCAGAGCAGCATGCAAGTTTGCTTTGGAGACAGGGTTTCTTGCCATACATGTGAATTTCAAAGTAAAATGTTAACCTGCATTAGCATCTCTAAGTCTTCACTGTTGATTTTGGCTATTGTTTAGTGTCACTTGTACTAGCAGCAGTTGAAGAGTTTGAAAAGGCCTCTGTAGCCTTGTTTTTCATATTACTCGAGCTGTCAGTAAGTAGAACTTCAAAGCCATCATTATAAAAAAGTTGCATTGAAAATGAACTCCTTTTAGATGAAATGCTTTCCATTCTTGGAAAAAGCAAAAGAAACATTATCAATCCTATGAAGTGTGTTAAGTGACCTTGAGTCATTATTGACTTACAGGACATGCTTCAGTATGAGCCCAGGACAACGTGGAACATACAGAGAGAGGGAGGAAGATAGATGGTCATAGCACTCGGTCATTGGAGTGCCAGAGCTTATACCAAGCTCAAGTGTGATTCAAGCAACTGTGAATACTAGGAAGTACAACCAGAATTAGTTCAGAGGGATAGTGTTCTTCTCCCAGGGAACTGGATTTTTAGGAAATGGAGTTAAGTAATATTAAGGCCTGACTGCTTTAAAAGCAAAGGAATACCCACCCTACTACTGCTGTCTCTCTGACTCAGGTCTTAAGCTTACCCCAGGCTTTAGGTCAGGCTTCTTGGCACCAGCAGAGATGGAAGAAATAGGAGACTTCAGCCAAGAAGAGGCTGCATCCTTCCCGCTGATTCTGTGGGGTTCCTCAGGAAGCCAAAATTGCTAGTCATGTTTCTGCAAGGGGTCCAGGGTTTTTGATTGAGTGTATCAGCAGCTAGTACAGGTATCCAGCAGGTGGCAGGTATCTGCCAGTGTAGGGTAGACATGATATTAGAAGCAAAGTGCTATTGAAGAGAGAGAATGCTTAACATAAATTAGAGGGGTTTCTGCGTGCCCATCACTGGATACATTTCAAAGTATGGTCCTTTTCCCAGAAGGGTCCAAAACCTTAGGCATGATAATGAATCAGGGGAACTTTAGGTGAAATGTGGCAGTAGCCTAGTTCTTTTTATGTACGACGACAGGGAAGATCAAGAAGAATATCTCCCAATGCCTGGATATTGGGTCGTGGAAGAGAATGATGGGCCATTCAGGGCCCCATCTGATAGGAAGAGCCCCATCTCCTGGAAGTGGACCATGAGACTGTAGGGGAGTACTGCTGAGATGCTAATAATCTGAGCCAAGATTCACATAGGCAGAAAACCCAGTCAAAGGTAACAGTGAACCCTGCCATGATTGGTTACTATAGACATTTAAAGGATACATTGGTTCTATTCTGGACCCAGTAGGACCAGACAGTGAGCAAATCTGTAGATCACCTCGTAAGGTAGCTCCTAAAGACAATCTGAAGAAGAAAAACAATTTCCCATTAAAAAATAGCTGAGCAGAGGTTATTTAGTACAGTGCCTGGTATGTCCACTCATTCATCTTTTCCTTCTTTTGCTATATTAGTTTCTGCTAGGTTGTTGCATGTGAAGAGAGCAATTTAGAGTGGCACTCTTAATAATCCTGTTTAAATTCAGTTTCACTTAGACATCACACATAAACAATAAAAGAAGAAATGGAGTATTTGAGACTGTCTTGGACTTATTATTAGCAATAGTTTTGTGCAGAATACTTATTCTTGTACCTGTAAAGTGGTAGAACTACATAAAAATGGTGATGGAACTGGATGGTTCAGAGGAGAATAATGAAGGAAATAGAAACCAAGGATTCTAGAAACTGCACTGCATGGTTTCTGCCGTGACTGAAGTGGGAGCATTCACAGTCATTGCACAGAACCACGTGGTTTAGTAAGCATAACACAGTAATGGAAGAACAAATTACAAGATTTTAAAAATTCGATTGCAAGATTTTCATCCTCAAAATGGACACCTAATATGCATATTGGCATTTAAAATTCATAAATGTCTATCATCTTTATACATTTTTAAAATTTCTTTTGGAGAAACCCTAAGAAATTCCTTGTAGAAACCTGTTGTTAACAGAGAAAACTACTTCAAAATCATTTTGGGAATTCCACTGTCTCTCACCAAAGGCAGAGATGTCTAAAACTGTAATAACTCAGCACCACTTTAAAAATCATCTGTTTAATCTATGACAGAATGCAGCTGTCATCTCCCAACATTCATGACATTGGATCAGCATTGCTTGAACTCTGTTATCATGGAAAACACTCAAAAGATGACTATTTTATATATGAATAGGAATAATTGTTACAAAGTACTTTTCAGTCAGCAGAACTCTTCCTCCTTAAAATTTCACCCATCTCTTCATGTTCTTTATTACTAAATGCACAATTTCTGGCTAATTGATGATTTCCCCAATCATGGGGAAAAGGTAGCAATGCCATTATTACTTTCAATGCCTCAAATCTTCAGAACATACTTATGTTGAAAAATATACATCTTGCCTCTGCAGTTTCATGATGCCATTTAGTTAATGCTGGTTAGGTCATTATTCATGAAACGGTGTCACCCATTGTTCTTCCCATGAATACTGGCTTCTGGTGGCTCTCTCGGAGTTTGTTCCTGTGCTCAATCATAACCACAAATAGATGTCTTATTCAGAGTATGGAGGGAAGCGTCCTCTGTTTCCCTGAAAAGAAGACCTAGCTGGACAATCAGCTCTAATGCGTCTTTTGGAGCAAAAAGTAATATAAGACCCAGTATTATATTACATTTTATTATATTATGTTATATTATATTAATTACATTACATTACATTACATTATATTTTATTATGTTATGTTATGCCAGGTCTTATTGTAAAATAAGATTGGGTATTATATTATATTATAAGACCGAGTCTTATAGTAAAATAAGACCGGGTCTTATATTAATTTTTGCTCCAAAAGACGCATTAGAGCTGATTATCCAGCTAGGTCTTATTTTCGGGGAAACACTGTGGTTTGTTATTAAGTTTGTTATCTAGTGAGTTAAAATTACTATTCAGAATTTTAGAATGTGAATAACCACCATATCTTTTCTTGAACTATTCAGGCCATAATCACTGCATTCCTGGAATGTGATCTTTTTAAACGTAGACAGTGCCCTGCTTTCTATACATGCTACCAGTAGGGAGAAAGTGAAGGGCCCTTGGGTAGAGAGAGAAGAGTGGCCCCTTCATGTAAGGAATATATGTCCCTTGAGCATACAGCTTAAGACTGACCTGAGAGAGTATAACATCATCATATCAAGGCAAGAGAAGAATTGATCGGAGGACCCATTAGCATTAGGGAATATGGCCTTGAAAGACATCCGAGGAGAAGATAAACATGGCCACCACCAGAGGGCTGCCTGACAGTTAACATGGATCTGAAGTTAATGGAGGAGGGGGATGACAGACCTGGATTCAGTGGGCAAGGAGCCCACAGGATAAAGAATACTTGCTGGAATCCCGGCTACCCGTATGTGCTGTAGACCAGCAGCATCACCGTGGTAGGAGAATATGCAGGCTAATGCGTGAGCCCATGAAGCTCAGCCCTAAGACTAGTGGTGGTCCATTGGTTGCCCAGAACCCTGAACTCACCCTCTGTCCAACATGAATAAACATCACTCAAAATCAGTCATGTATGCACCATTTTTATAAAGTCCTATGAAAGAAGTAGTGCTATATTACTACTAAGTCGTGCAAAGGACCAGTGGGAGGGATCCCTTGTCAGGCGGCTCTCCTGGAATTAGGACAAGGTCACAAAACCCTGTTATACCTGTGAGTCCCTAAGCGCCTCAGAGCATCTGGTTGATGCTTTGGATAAAGCCTCGGAGAAGACCTCCAATAGAAAAAGCAGGAATGGGTCCCCCATGGTTCTGGTCTGCGTTTGGCATCCTACACACAGTTAGAACCACAGACCCTGGCAGGGTGCAGGCACCAGAGAGGCACTTAAAATTTTTCAATGAAGTTGTATAAAGTTTCAGTTATTTAAGGAATATGTTCTAGAGACTGGCAGTACAACATAGCACCTATCATTAATAATACTGTATTGCACACTTAAAAATCTGCCAAGAGGGGAGATTTCATGCTAAGTATTTTTAACATGCATACCCGCATACACAGGAAGGAAACTTTTGGAAGTGAAGGATACATCTGTTCTTTTGTGGTGGTGGTTTCATAAGTTTGTGCGTATGTCCAAAGTCATCACACTGTATACATTAAATATGTATAGATATTTGTATATCAATCATACCTCAATAAAGTTATTTTAAAAAGCAAAAAAAGAAAATTTCAAGGAAGGCACGTTAAGCAAGGGAGCCCCTGAGTGTTGAGGCCCAGGACGGGGCTTCACTTACCAAGTAGTAAAAGGTGGCACTGTTTATGATAGCTGTTTATTTATGTGGAAATAATTGTCGTCTTTGCCCTAAGCTGTCTTTTCTAAACTCGTCCCCCTTGATTTCTTTAACTGTTCCCACAAGTGGATGAATGCCTTCTAAAGTGTTACAACATTTAGATGCCGTTCTTTTATGTGTGTGACCATCTGTGCGCAAACACTGTCTTTTCTAACTAAGTTGTACATAGTATCATCAGCGTTGTTTATGTGTTCATTTGGCATTCATATACGGAGTAATAGAATCTGTTCAATATCAATAAGATCACCCCCATTGCCATTTGTCAAATGCAGATATTACCACATGGGCAGTTGTAGTCATTTTGGTGCGTGTTTTAAGGTCCACACATAAGAAGGACCATGGCCCTTTTGTGAGTGAGGGCAGTCATTGGTGATTTTGAAAAGAAAATGAAAATGAACTATATTTATCTTATCTATTTAGGGATTTAAAGACAAATTTAATCCTGAGTGTTTCAAGATCACTTTAATCAAGTTCCAAAATAGAATTTAACCTCATTTAAGTTGATAGTTCACTGATTTAAACACGAAATGAATTTACTTTATTACTTCATGGAATTAAAAAGACAGAGATTCTTTATTAAATTGGTTTGACACTGTTTTTGAACCCAATAAAATATTTTTGTTAGTATTGCATTTTATTCTTCTTGAACTATTGTGCTGTCTTACAGAAGTTCTATGCCTCTGCATTAGCTAAAGAAAGGATCTTTCATTTATAAGTAGAGTGACTAGGTACATAAATTTCTGTGTTTTCATGTCGTGTCCAGGTGACATTTGTGAAGACAAGTGTGAGTCATTGTTTTGGAAGCTATCCCAGCTCGTGTAACATTTGTCACATCCAGGAAGTACCCGGGTCTGTATCAGCTCGCCAGTCCTTCTGGTGCCCTCTTGTAAAATCTCTTAATGGTGTGTCATCAGTTATGCTAGATTAAGAAACCCGCTTCAATGTTTTCATGATCATAAAACATTATGAAGGCTATTAAATTTTTAAAAAATGGTGTTTGGAAAGTGGAAATCCTCAGAAATCATAATCTTTCAACTTTGTCCTTTATTCAAACCTTGTTGGAAGAGCATAGTCTTTTCATACCCTGGGGTGGAAAGAGGACTTCTAACAGTAGTCTTGCTTCCAGACCTAAATTCCTTCTTAGGCTCCAAAGTTCTCTGACCTTTCTTAGACCCTCAGCCACAAATCCCTTTTCCAGCCACTTTGGTCTCAGCTCTGTGCTCTAAATATCAGTGTCAGCTGCTTGCCCCACAACTCCAAATTTGTTCACTGATCAAACAATTAAAATATAATTGTGAGAAGGTCTACTGAATTCTAGATATTGTGACACTACTAAGGCTATGAAGATAAATGATGAACAAGTTACGATCAAAATATACGGTGAATGTTTAAATAAAAAAAATTATTACAATAAAATATACATTGCCATTAATGCTTCTCAAAATACTCCCCCTCTCTTCAAGCACACTTATCCCATCATTCTTGCCACTTTCGGAAGCAGTTCTGGAAGTCCTCTTTCGTGAGTGTCTTTACTTCATCCTCCATCATGACAACGCTCTGTCTCACACATCACTTCTGGTATACAGCAATTTCTGCTGGATAAAAACATTACAGTGTGTCCTCATCCACCTTATTCACTGGATCTGGCACCGTGTGACTTTTGGCTCTTCCTCAAAATCAAAATGACCATGAAAACGTAAATGGTTTGAATTGATTCAGGAAATTGAGGCAGCCACGACAGCACAACTAAAGACACTTGTGAAAGAGGACTTCCAGAACTGCTTCAGAAAGTGGCAAGAACGATGGGATAAGTGTGCTCAAAGTGAGGGGATGTATTTTGAGGGTGATTAAATGGCAATGTGTCTTTTACTGTAATAATTTTTTAAATGTAAATATTCACCCTATTTGTATTTTTGGATTACACCTCATATTTCAAGAAGGTGTCTTTAAAGAGTATAATCTACTGGAGGAATAGTCCGATTACAGGAGAATGTGATAGGTGTTGCAGAGACTTACGAAAGTCGGACAATTCAGTTTGCGAACTCATCCTAGACAAAGTGCTACATACCTCATTGTTGAATATCACTATGGTCACCTTCGAAGTACTCTCCTTGGGAAGCTGTGCACCCATGCCAGTGGCTAGTCCACCCTTCAAAGCAGTTTTGGAACTCTTTTTCTGGAATGGCCATCAAAGCTATAATCCTATTATTACCCTTGTTGTCCTGAATGTCATCAAACTGCAGCTTTTGAATATTTCCTTTATCTTTGGGTAAAGAAAGAAGTCACTGGGGGCCAGATCAGGTGAGTAGGGAGGGTGTTCCAATACAGTTATTTGTTTACTGGCTAAAAACTCTCTCACAGACAGTGCCATGTGAGCTGGTGCATTGTCGTGATGCGAGAGCCATGAATTGTTGGCGAAAAGTTCAGGTCATCTAACTTTTTCATGCAGCGTTTTCAGCACTTCCAAATAATAAACTTGGCTAACTGTTTGTCCAGTTATTACATATTCATATGAATAATCCCTCTGATATCAAAAAGGGTTAGCAACATCATTGCAACCAGTTTGCAAACTTGTCAGACCTCGTATGAAAACATAAAAGCAGCAGCACCTGATTATGTTGCAGGCATTCAGTTAAGATGATTTCTAAGCTAAATCACCAGGAATCAAAAAAAGAAAATGGTCATCCAAATAAAAGGAATAGCATGGACAAAGACATGCACTTCTGAAGGAACATGGGGTATTGGAGGAATAGTATGTCTGCAGCCTAGTGTTCACGGGGTCACCTTTGAAGAGCTGAAGCTGGAAAGGCAGAGAATGTACAGTTGAAGAAAAGGAAATTCATGTCAGGCTTGCAGACTGAGAGTAGCAAGAAGGCAGACAATGAAACCATAAGGAACCTGAATAAATGGGAAGAAGATACCAAGGTCAAAGAATGAGAGAAGAGTAAGAACCAAGAGGAAATTGTAACAGCAACAAGAAGAAAATAAATGTAATGAAGGAGGAAAGAATCCAAGGTGCAATTTGAAGGAGGAACATGAGACTGAATGAGAAATGTGAAATGGTTGTTGAATTTCTAAGCAAGATCTATTTCAACTGACTGGCTGGGAGAGAGACACTGCCGAAGGTTGAGAAATTTAAGGGATGTGATAAAGAGGCGATGTTGAGTGGTCACAATTCTTTTTTTTTTTTTTTATTAATTAATTAATTTATTTATTAGTTTCAGGTGTACAAAACAAGGTAATACTTAGACGTTCATCATTTATATCCCTCATACTGTGAACCCCCCTCCCCCCATCCACCATCCCTCCGACCTCACACTGAACCATCACATTATATATATAAAATTATAGTTGGCATTCATTAATGTTTAGCTTCTGGTGTACAATGCCATGATCAGGTATCCACAAAGGAGAAGAGAGTAAGTGGCAACTGAAGACTTAATCCAGGCAGGCTTTTTGTTGTTGTAGTTCCTCCCAGATAGAAAAACTTAGATGACATTTATCACACAAAGGAAAAGAAAAAGCTAGAAGAAAGAAGGAAGACCGTGAAGACACAGGAAGTAGAAGAGAATATAATTACTTTTAAAGGAGGTGTGGAAAATCTGTGAGTTCCTTTCACACATCAACACCACCTTTTTCTCTCTCGTCATTTCCTTTCCAAGTGAAACTTAACTACCCATTTGGCAAAACTATAATTCACTAGCAGAGCTATTCTTTTTATCTTAGTCTCAGAACTTGGCTCACCCTTTCCTTAGTAGTTGTCCTATTTCATTCCGCAGTTACCATGGCCTAATACATATTCATCGAATTGTTGCCTAATGTGGATAATTGCCATGAGAATGTTTTAACATTCAAAGAGGACGATTTTAGTATAAAAACATATTGATAGCTAAAGAAATAAAAAAATATGGCTGCAGATTTTCAAGACAAGTCCATAGTTTACCAAAGGGTTCATTCTTAGTGTTATACACTCAATAGGTTTGGAAAAATGTATGACACATATCCGTCATTATAATATCATACAGAGTATTTTTAATGCCCTAAAAATCCTCTGTGCTTGGTGTATTCATCTCTCCTACTCCCAATCCCCAGGCAACAACTGACCTTTTTATTGTCTCCATCGTGTTTCCTTTCCCAGAATGTCATATAATTGGAATCATACAATATGTAGCCTTCTCACATTGGCTTCTTTCACTTAATAATATGTATTTAAGTTTCTTTTATGTGTTTTCTTTATGACTTGATAGCTCATTTATTTGTATCACTGAATAATATTCTATTGTCTGGATGAACCATAATTCATTTATCCATTCACATACTGAAGGACATTTTGATTGCTTCCAACTTTGGGCACTTATGAATAAGGCTACTATAAACATCTGCATGTAGGTTTTTGCGTGGACATAAGTATTCAACTTCTTTGTGTAACTACCAAGGAGAACGATTACTGACTGCATGGTAATAATAGTGTGTTTAGTTTTGTAAGGAACCACCAAACTGTCTTCCAAAGTATCATTTTGCATTCCCACGAGCAATGTAAAATAATTTGCTGTCTGTATATCTTTTTTGGTGATGTGTCTGTTAAGGGCTTCAGCCCCAATTTTAATTGGGTTGTTTATTTTATTGTTAAATTTTAAAGTTCTTTGTATATTTTGCGTAACAGTCCTTTATCAAATAATGTGTTTTTTGAAAATTTTCTCCCTGTCTATAGCTTGTCTTTTTATTCTCATGATAATGTCTTTTGCAGAACAGAAGTTTTTAATTTTAATCAGGTCAGCTGATCAATGATTTTTTTCATGGGTTATGTCTTTGGTATTGTAGCTAAAAAGACATCACCTTATCCAAGGTCATCTAGGCTTTATCCTATACCACCTTCTAGGAAGTTTATAGTTTTGTGTTTTACATTTATGCCTGTGATCATTTGATTTACTTTTTGTGAGGGGAGTAAGGTCTGTGTCTCCTCCCATTTTTAACATTGTTTCTTTTGACTACATTATATCTAACATGTGTTCCAGGTTAAAAATTCACGGATTCTAAAATCAGGAAATAAAAAATTTTATTCAAAGAGAAGACCGTTAGTTATGTGATGGAAAGTCTGAGAATCAGAGAGGTAGATTCTAATCTTGGCTGCTTCTCTGGCAGTTTTGTACCTTCCCTAAGTTTCTTAAACTCACTAAGTCTTAATTTTGACCTCTCTGTGATGGGTGGGTTTATGATTTTCTACAGGACTGTGGTGAGAACAACATGAGATGACCTGTGTAAAAGAGCAAGCACAAACGTGGGTGTTGGTGGGTATCTACCTTGTTTCTCTGAAAAGAAGACCTAGCCGGCCAATCAGCTGTAATGCATCTTTTGGAGCAAAAATTAATATAAGACCCGATATTATATTACATTACATTACATTACATTATATTATATAGATCTGGTCTTATATAACAAGACTGGGTATTATATTATATTATACCCGGTCTTATATTATAGTAAAATAAGACTGGGTCATATATTAATCTTTGCTCCAAAAGACGCATTAGAGCTGATTGTCTGGCTAGGTCTTATTTTCAGGGAAACACAGTAATGAACATTTGTGACTCTCTTCTTCCTTAAATTCATTTTGCTCATTGATATTGCCTTTCCACAAGAAAATACGAAGAGCAGACATTGAATAAAAATTTACTGTGAACCAGCATTTTTAATTATTTTTACATTAATTAATGTATGCAATCCTCATTAAAAATCCTTTGAGGTAAGTACTATTTTCTTTGCCATCTTACAGTTGAGGAAACCGGCATAGATGTTAAGTGTTTCGCGCAAGGTAACTCATATATAAAAATGAAGCCCAAATTTAAATCCTGGCAGGTCAGTTCCAGAGTCTGTGTTTTTAACTGCTACATATAGTTGCTGTATATAAAATAATTTGTAATGAAATCTGTGTTTGATATAAATTACATTTGATATAAAGCTGAGCTATATGTGGCTTCCAAGCTTTCAAATATAATTTCTAGTATAACTTTAGACAAGTAAAATGCCCAGTTTGTTAGTAATAACTAACAGAAGAGCCAGCTCCCAGAGTGGTCATGCCATCTGTCAGAAGCATTTTCTGACAGTGCAGTAGTTACTGTGTTTGAAAAGAAGAATGTTGATCTGTTTTGTACAACTAGCCAGATAACTACACTGACATCTGAAATTTTTCCTGTCCATTTCCTTGCTCTGAAAGTATAACTAACTAACATAGTAAATCTACCTCAAAGAAAAGCCACAGGAATGTTTGAAGAGAATCTGATCATGGATTAATAAACACAGGTTATTACATTCTTATAAATAAGTACAGTAAAGCTTGAATGATTATAATAATTTAGTAATAGTCTCAATAATGGTTAACTTTTGTAATTAAATTAATGTCTTTGATACTATTGTTTGAAATATACGGCAGAAGAGAAAGTTAGCTTTCTCAACAAGGGAGTTATTTTAGAAACAATTGCAATAATTATTATTAGACATTAATTGAGCATAAAATATATTGATAGTTTTCAATTAGCCTGGCAGTGAATATTTTATTTTATTTAAAAAAACTGTCAGTTTTTATTTTGAGATAATAACATATCAGTAACAATGTCGTGTGAAATGAATATTTGGCCTGTAACTAGGATATTTGGGTTTCTTTAAAAAACAAAAACAATAAACAGGAAAAAAAAAACAGAGTTAAGGAAATAAGGAGAAATTTTCTTTTTAGAGAAAATGATGGCTTTGAATTTGAGTATGTTGTATTTGGAATGTCAGTAGGCATAGAAAATTTAACATGTGAGTTATTAGGGCTCTCTAGATTTTTATTTTTATTTTTTGCACTGGAGGTATTAATACTCTGGGAACGGGAATAGCATTCTCTAGATTAAGAGAAAGAATGGCATCAAGGAGAACATGCATAAGAGTGAAGAAATCAGAAATGATGAAGCTAAAAAGCCTGTGGAAGGAGGGTAGATTTGCAATCTATTTGCAGTCTTAGAGGTGGACCACTTCTAAATGGAGACAAGCGTGAGTTAGAGACCTACCAGAGGCTTGCTGCTGAAGTACCCTGAGAAATGGATGTCATCTCTGAGGTTGAGCAGGTCAAGGAACCATGTCAATCAATACGTTGCCCTCCCAGGTCACCAGGAGACTGTAATTTAGTAGGGACTTTTGCCTCAACTGCTTTAAAGCTCTTGAAAAATAGGCTCAGAAAGTTGAATTTGACTTAGAGGCAGCTGGCCTCAGTAGTTGCCAAGAGTTTCAGATCTGAGAAGTTAATAATAGGCTTAGCAATCACACCTGTACCACAGCTTCTAGAACCTGCCCGTTCATTCCTCGCTTTTATCTGAATTCTAAGAATTTCACGATTTGGATTTAGATTAATCCAGAATATGACCAAGTATGAAAAATCAACACTATATGTTCAATGCTAGTATCTACTAATACTAATTTTTACCATTCTTTTATGCTATACAGACACTGTGATAAGGGCTTTGCATGATGATCTCATTTAGACCTTACATTCATTGATGTAATGAATTCGATAACTCATTAGCTCCATTTACAGCGGAGGATGCTGGGGGGCTCGGGAAGATTGTGTAACTTGCGCCAGGTGGTAGTGCTAATGAGGGGCAAAGCCAGTATCTAAATTTAGGTCTTTCTGATCTCTAAGTTGTACTGATTCTGTGAAGGTTTTTTTCAAGAACTTTGTATGCTTTGTGCTTTCTGAGCAACAGGTGAGAAAACAGAAAGATGATTTCAAAAGGAAAATAAGGGGAGATGGCTTCAATTTGAAATGTTTTAGTTAATTAGGATAAAGCAATGACTAAATATTTTGTTCATAAATCTTTGACTTCAACTCTGCGTGTTGTTCCTTTTATAAATTTATGTCTTTCTATAAGGAAATGTCAGAACCAAATCTTTGCAAATGGTAGTAATGGCGTTAACACGGACATTGATTTCACTGAGTAAAATTAGTAATGAAACGCTGATATGTAAGATTTTCATATTACTTGAAGGCTGAACTGAGTTTTTCTGTTTGATTATCCTTTTATCTTAAAGTTCAATTCTTCTTGCTTTGAGAGGTTCTGTTTCAATGGATAAACTCACAGTCACATGAGAAGCTGTTTTAAAAGGAAAATCCTTGATGGTTCAAGCAGTTGGAGTCTGTGTTGAATTCTTACTGAGGTTTAGGATGACTGTTGATGGCCAAAATGTGCTTATGGGACACATATGTTACATGATAGCACCCAGACCTGACTTAATGTACTAAACAGATTATGAGTCTTTCCTACCAGCTGTTCTTGTCTCCTTTAGTTGTTTGCGTTATGGCTTTTCATGAACAACAGATAAATCTGGACATTTCAATAGCGTATATATTACATGAAGAAATTGTAATAGTGAAAAACTGAGTTAGTTTCTGAGACTCTAGTATCCCAAAATTTTAATCATTCTGAATGGCAGAAACAGACGAGTGCTCCTATTGGCTACAGAGGCATCCAGTCACATAGATATGGTACTGTTAAGTGATATATTTCTGGTTGACATGCCTTTCAGTAATAAGCAATCACAGGTTACTTTTTCCCCAGTGTTGATTTTTTTTTTTTTTTACTTATCAAAACCCCCTTTGCGAAAACCAGCAGATTTTTATTGTTTTTTCTAGTGATGATTCTCAGAGATAAGAACAACGTATTGAAATTATGGTAGACCAAAGCAACATACTTATTATTTTTACCACCAAGATTTCAAAAGGAAAGCAATAACATGTATAGACAATAACATGTTCCATTGGAAAAATTTTATTTATTTTCTCTATCATTTCACTTTGGTTTTTGCAAGGTCATTTATATATTTTAAGGGAAAGTGACTTCAACATTCTGTTTATTCATTCACAGATAGTTATTGAGTACTCACTAACTGCGAGGAAAATTTGTAGCCACTAGGGAGCTACTCCTGACTCAGTGAAGTGGAAAAATAATTCTTGTTCTAATGAGTTTAAAATCTAAGGTGGGGGAAGCCAGACAATAAGTAAGAGAAATAAGTGAAATAGGTAATATGTTAAATGGGGCTGAGATCTATGGAGAAATATAAGACAGAAAAGACAAATAGAGAATGCAGTTGAGGGAAGGGGCAAAGGGAGGTTCAAATTTAAAAGAATAATTCTCATAGATTAACTTTCAAATATGTGTTTTGACAACCTTATCTGCAGTTTTGCCCAGTGTAGATGATATGTAGCTTTGATAAGTTCATCTACTTAATTATACAGTTACACTATATCCTATTTTTAAATTTATGTCTACCAATCTCCTCTATCATGTTAATGGCTTAAAAAGCAGCAGGTAGATTCCTAAGCTCCTCTTCTGTATCAGAAGCTGGTGCTCGTTAGATATGACTGATTATTGTACTGTTCATTACTATTAAGCTTTTTGTTATGTTGTCAAAAATTCTGTTTTTATTGTGCTTACCTTGCCTGTTAAACTCATGATCAGAAAGTGGTCATGGGTTAAAAATGCTTGAGTTTACACCACATTTTCACATTAATATTACTGAATTGATGTGAGTGAATTAATTTTCTTGAGGATTACATAGTAATTTCTAGTTGTGATTGTCACGCTTAGATATGAGCTGGTTGTACTCTGACAAATTGGGGAAGGCCTAATAATAGGAAGTGCGTACTGTTTTCCAATCATTGCCCTCCTTTGATCTACTTCCATGAACAGGTTAAGGTGACTTTAATAGCCATCATAAGTTGTTGCTGGTCAGATTCTTACTTGCTTTTCCGTATAATTACTGCTTAATCAGCAACATACAATAGTTGTTCTTGAGGCATTTCTCAGAAGGCATTGTTTTGATGTTACTGCTCCAAAATGCTTCTCAAAAGCTGGAATGAGAGAAAGAGTATTTATGGAGGATTTCTTGAAGGAGATGCAGGTTACCTCTATACTGGGAATTACAAAGTCAAAGGAGTGTAGAGTTCAGAAAAAAAATAACAAAATTAAATGAAGGTAAATATACAACCTGTGACATGCTGGAGGCCACATGCCATTTAAAGGGCAGCTATTCATCAGCTCCGCAAAACACTCCTGCAGGTTGATTGCTGTAAGCAGATGACCACTTTGAAACTGCATTTAAATAGACTCTAATCTCCCTCTGATTGAAATAGGCTGGTAAAAGACACATTATTTTAATCTCTGTTAAAATACAGTTTTCTGAATTGTAATGTATTGTGAATCCAAGTCTACACTGAGGAAGTTAAAAGATGAAGATTTATGAAATATGTGGTTCTATTTACTACATTTATATATCACAGTGTCCTCCTATGTGGTCCCCTGATAGAAATTCTGTCTAGTCTTAGTACTGGGGTTAGTTGTGCTTCTACTGTGAACAAATGGCTGTTTTTATTTTATGAATAAAATAAGTAGATTTGTAAGCTACCATTCTATACCAGGAGCTGATGATTTTAGATGTAGATATTCTATTTAAAAGGGTATCTCTGTCTCTTTGAACTGTCTCTTATAAAAGTTAATTTAAATTCGTGATGAGCTCTAGCCAATGGATCGCATCTTGCAATATATAATTGTTAATATCACTCCTGACTTTATAATACATCATCCCCAATGAGAAGGAATTACCCACCTAGTCATAGGCACAGCCGGAAAAATGGTAGTACTCCTCCCCGCCCCCCCAACTCCCCTCCCCAGGAGCAGGCTCCTTAATCCTTAGCAGAAATGCAAGTGATAAGGCGTGCTTCTCTGGTGAACAAACTGGCTCCCAAAGAATGAAAAAGGGAAACACTGGGCCTGGGTAGTCAGCTCCTTTTCCCAGACTTATGAGATAAATTGTCCTCTTTCCAAGTAAGAAATGAGTGAGCATGAAAAGAGAAGCAAGACTTTAGCCTAGCTCAGCACTGTCCAATACAAATGCAACATGAGCCACAAATACTAGCCACATATACAATTTTAAATTGTCCAATAGCCACATTAAAAAGGAAACTACAAAACAAGTGAAATTAGTTTTAGTAATATATTTTTACTTAAGTATTCCAAAATAATATCATTTCAGCATGTAATCAATATTTAAAAATTGATACATATTACTCTTTTTTCATATTCTAAGTCTTCAAAATCCAATGTATGTCTGAAACTTTCAGCACATTTGAATTAGAACTAGCCACATTTCAAATGCACTGTAAAGACACATGACTACTGGCTTCCATATTGGACAGTACAGGTCTAATTTAACACTTTCAACATTAAACGTAAAGAAAAAGGATGGTAAGCCTTCCCTACCGTCAGCCAACTTCCATATTTCAGAATTCTCTATGCATAAAAGAGACTGAACTTAATGGTTTCTATGACCATGACAACTTTCACCACCACCCTTAGTCTCAAACACCACAAGTAATGAATTATTAAGCCATTTGGAAGGGCTTTTAAAGTTGCCTCTGTTGTGCTTCCAGATTTATGTTATGTTAGCTCCACTTTCTGACCTCACTACTTCACTTTAAATGAGAATTCGGTTTATTGACTTTTTTTTACAATAATTTTTCTCAAATTATCTATAAAACATTTTATTAATAGGCTTTTAAGATGTAAATTTTTTAAAAAGTCTCTTAGGTACAAACCTTATGCCACTCTATACATGTGAAAATAAATTAGTGGAGCCTGTACTTAAATTTTGTTTTATAATGACACTTTTGTGGCAATTGGTCACATCACTTGTTTCCACTGCAAGTGTCGGTTTTGGATAAATGTCATGAAACTGCTGAGATTTGTGGTTTTGGATTGGCATTTTGTCACAACACTGAAGGATCTCACCCAGAGGATATGAATTAAATTTTTGGCTTCTACCCATGATGGGGTGAAACCAACACTGAAATAACATCTCAAGGGGTATAAAACTAATCATTCTAATGAAGCAGATATATTCCAAAATTGAGTTCAATATAGCTTGCATATATTCAGATCATCCAGGACTGCTGAAGAAGAGAACTTTCAATTATTTCAAACTATTGTTCAATGGTAAGAACTAATGTGCATAGGTGGACCACCATGTAGCACAACTCCATGAAATTCAATGTGAATAAAATATAAGTGATACCTGCTGGAACTAGGCAAATGCTGGATGGATTTAAACAGAAAAGGAAGACTTCATGCAGGACTATTGCAGTTGGGGTCAAGACTATTGTGATAAGGTAAAAGACTACATAGTAGAGGAGACAGATTGTTTTAATTTTGCTGAAACAAAAGGCAGTAGGATTTTTAAGTGCTGGTATGAGCTTATGGAAAAGTCCTGGAGAATGTTAGTGGGTAGATTGGTCAATGTGTTAGCTAAATAGCAGTTTATCTAAATTAAGTTCCTACCCTCCCACAGAGACTGGGAGACTGAAGCTCAATCTTTCTTGATGATGGCATTTCAAAGACATGGCTTCCAAGTCCTTGAGAAAGACATTCCTAAGTAGTAGAATGAACCTTAGGCTGGGGAAAGATTTATATCTGAAAGAGGCAGTGAAAGAATTTACAGTTGCAAATGTTCTTAAGTAAATTCTCTAAGAAAAGAGGGCAGAGGGCAGTAGTTCCGAAGAAAGCTGTCTTAAATTTAGTTAAGCTGAGGAGATCCTTGGGACAATCTTGGTCACATTCATTTTCCTTGGAGGCAGTATATTGGTAAAGAATTGTAATCACAAGAAGTGGGTTTAATCCTTGGCTCTATTTTAGGTATATGTTTTGGGTGTTGGTTCTTCCCTATTCTTGTTCTTTATACAGAGGCACATACACAGCAATTCAAACTTTTCCAGTTGTTATTCTCTGCATATCCTTGGGCCTTTCATAGTTGTACCTTCTCCAAAGGGATCATCTCACTTGCAATAGAAAAGTTGAAGAAAATCGTAGGGAAGCTTAAAGTAGTATCCAGATGAAAAGGGACCAAGTCACATGTTGCTTTCATTGTAGAATATTTATTACTTAGTTAAGCTTTCCACATTTGAGAGCATACTTCAATTTTTTCCCCTCTTGTTATTTGCAAACTTATCTTTTCCATCTTAGTGTGAAAATGGAACATATGCTGACACAATGTCCCAGGCTGTGTTTACAGACTCTGGAGGTGAGGTGGAGGTGGGAGGGAGCATAGGAAGAATCAGTCTCTTAGCAATTGTTTTTCTCATTATGTTGTTAGGCGGCCCCATCACAAGTTACCTTTGGAGCGTACTTCTTATATTCATTTGTACTGTCAACTCTGTCTATCTTTAGGTGATTGTTTGTTTATTTTTCAATTTCTTAAGGATACCATTTAAAAAGGTGTTGTATTAACTTCAGTTCTGGCTATAGCTTCCAGCTGCTTTTTAATGTTTTACTTATTAGGACTGTTGGAACCAATCCTCTCCTTTGTACTTGTAAAGTGTAAGCACATAACATTTCCAGGCCTGGTAAGAGAACCTCCCCTGAAGAAGCACATGGGGCCTGTGATCATGAAGGAAGAGGACAAGGGCAGTTTTGGTGGCCTCTGATTGCCGTCATCTGACAGCCACATTCCCTTCCCTAATGATGTGCTGGGAATACCATCGGGCAGAAGTACACTTAAGTGAATCCAATAGTTGAATCTACCACAAAATAATACAGTGAATAGAGAGCATATGGAGAAGAGGAGACCGCAGTATGAGCTTCCAAGGACTCAACATCTAGTTACGTTGGAGGGGTGTGGATTATATAGAGAGTAAATAAAGTGATATGGGAATTAAAATGTGGGGCCAATTATTTCCAAGTGGGGAAATGGGGCAGGCTTTATGGAATAGGGTGTGTTTGATCTGATCATATGGAAGGAATAAAACTGAAAATGGAGTTTGTAAGGGTGAGAAATTTTTTTACATTATGGGAAACCACATTAATAAAAGGATGGCTATCTAAGCGTAGGGCTTATTTGTCGATACATGCATTTTAATTTGCCTGGCGTTCAGATTCCGTGTGCCTGAAAGGGGTAGGAACAAAGGGAAAGAGGGTTCTGGAAAGGCAAATGGGGGTAAATCATGGCGGGCTCACTTACCATCGTAAGAGTTTTGACTTTTTCATGGGTGTGTGTGTAGGGGACAGATTGGAGTTATAGTATAGCGGTTAAATGAACAGACTAGGATCAGAGCAACTTCAGTTTCCATCCTGACTCTAACATTCACTACTGTCAACTTGTCTAATACAGAATGCCTCTGACCTTCAGTTTTCTCATCAATAAATAAGGAACGATAATGCCAATTTAAGAGGGAAATTCTGAGGATCAAGTAAGATTATGTACCTAAAGTGTTTCGGCGAGTATCTGCCACTCAATAGCAACACTCTGAGCAATAGCTGTGATCATGCTAAAACAAGGATGGCAGTGCCACTTACCTCATCCATCTATTCTCTTCAGTTGTAGATGTAACATTCCCTTGTTCCTAGGTAAGTAGAGACTGACCCCGCGGGACCTAGCTTCTTGCCAATTGAATTAGAATGCAACTCAGAGGCCAGTGATCTCATGGGGAGAGACTCAAACTAAAGTCATATTGAATGTGCAACAGGATTATCAATAAAGAGAGGAAAAATCTAGACAGAAAGGACCAAAAAGCAAAAAGGAGACTAAAGGAGGTAGAAATCCTGTGGAGTTGAGCCTAGAATAAATTGTTAAGGTGACAAGGCTGGGAAAGATATTTTAAGAGCCTGCAGCTCTGAGTTGGTCAGGAAGGATGTATTAGGACACTTTACTGATCTGGACAGGGGGAAATGATGTTTCTTTATCCTTTCTATTAATCTATGATTATCATTCTGAATAACAGTGGGAACCAAAGATTAAGGAGTTGATAGACTTACATCATGAATGAAGGCTCAGACTACATAGCGATTAAAGTCAGAATGGGAAAATGTTGGTAGCTGGGCAGATAAAGCTATCAGAAGTTAAGCCATGGAGGGGACACAAAACCAGAACAATATACCTAAATCAAAGACAATGTAACTAATATGCTGTTATCTGATGCATGAAGTTACCTGCTAAGGGCATCTCAAGTTTAGAGGTATCAGTGAGAGTCAGCAGTAGAACTAAGCCCTTGCCAGTAATCAGTCAGGAAGCAGTTCTTTGAATTAGCCTCTTGCATTTTCTATGATTTTAGTGTGGCTGTAGAAGCAATACGTTGGAAGGATCAATTTGGGTGCAGTTGACATTGGGAAATGTGTCAGTCAAAGGTCTTAGTATGAAGTCACAGAAGCTGACTCATAGAAGTAAAATGAGAATTAATGAGTATAATGAAGGTTCAGTGAGTCCATAGAAAGCTGGAGGTTCAGACCTGGAAAATGGACAGAAACCACAGGCACAGCAGAGGACTAATCAGTGGAGCCGCAGTGAAGGTTGTGTGATCTTCATGCCTCCACTCTGACCTCCAGCTGTCCCCATGTTAATCGTGGTATCACTTGCTGTATATGTATGAACCTCAGAGACCTTCAGGTTGACCTCTGACCACATCTGGCCTCTGTCTGTACTGAACAGGGTACTGAAGAAACCGCCCCTTTGACTTCCTTAGTGAGAGATAACCACTGTTTCCCGAGGCGAAATGCAATGGGAGGAAATGTCCTAAACAGAGATTGGGATATTAATTGGAAATGGGTTTAGATGTTAGACAGATGTCTTTCTAGAAGGCACTGAGGTAAAGAACTAGGAAGAGGGCGAAGGGAACAAAAGAGGGTAAAGGGACAAAGAATGAAAGGAGGCTTCTGGGAGACAAATTCAAGTACTGAGAACACATTACTGTACTGGGGGTGGGTTTGAGGAGAACGTAGAAACTGAGCTGATCCATGAAAATCCATCAATGGAGAAGCAAGCAAGAAAACTTTCCACATAGCAGGACAAGTAGAAATGCAAAGTCTCACAATAATTCTTGCCTTGTTTGTAAGCATGTTATTAGGTTGATGCAAAAGTAATTGCTGTTAAAGAAAAAAGTAATTGCTGTTTAAAAGGTTAAAAATAATTGTAAAAAACGCAATTACTTTTGTACCATCCAAATAATATTCCTGGAGTTCTGGGTGTGGGTAGGCTGCAAACTTCATGGCCTTTCAGGTCCATTATTCCTTTCCTGATGAAAGGAATAATGGTGGGCTGTTCGCGTGTACCTTTTATCAGGGCCATTTGCAAAGGACATACTTTGGAAACCCAAGAAACCTGAGGTCATTCTCCTCCCATTTTACTTGTGGTACAAATCCCTTAGTAACAGAGCCTGTGTGTACTGAGGTGAGGAGATGTTTGTCATATTAAACCTTAAACAAGGAAAGGCTTAGCAGGAGCTGAGTGATCTTATTTGATGAGTATAGATGTGTAAGAATTTTGGCTTGGGGTATGGGATCAAGTTCTCTCACCTAAGCTGTGGGAGCCCATGAAATGTTTCCAGTAAAAATCATTGCAGTGGAGATTTTTGCCAACTGGTGTCTCTTAAAAAAAAAAAAAAGTCCCTATTTAAGTCATATCTCAAAAATAATTGAAAATGTCTGTTTTGTTATGTGCCTAACTGCTCTGTGGTACTATTTATTTCTTTTTGAGAAGTATGGTAGAGAATAAGATAATTCTGATTATAGTGAAATAAGAGAACATTAATATTATTTTACTTGGGTTTTATAAAGTTAAATCTTTATGTTTTGGGATTGGACATCATGCACCCCTTTGCCTGCTATTATTTCCAAATAGTGACTATTATACATGTATTTTAATATTCTTCATATGTCATTTTAATGTTGTTCATATGTTAAAACTGAAGTGACTTTTTGGTCTTTGTAACACTAGGATAATTTAAAGAGAATGTTTTTGAAACATCATTCTGTTTTGTTCTACAGTGGGCCAAATAAAATATTTTTGTACATTTGAGCAGCATATCAACAGCCAAATAGTTCAAACAGTAAGTGTAATTTCTTTTAACATTTTCAAGCAGTTCAGATAGAAGCAGCATACGAGGTCCTATTAAACTGATGTTGAGAATTGGGGTTATAGATGGAAGTATTATATTGAAAAAGTCCCTGAATCATTAACTGCCCTCTTTCCTATGCCCACATTGTCAGCTTTTGTCATTTCTGACTGCTCAGGGTCTCTCTTTCCCAATCCTACCAGGAATGGAATTAAGGTCTCAAAGTAAGTAGCACATCGTCCTCCTAGAGGACCTTGGCCTTCAGTCTCTCAGCACACAGTCTCCCTAATGCTGTCATGCCATTCTTCTGGCCAAACTCCATCTACTGGTTCTCATTATTTAAAAATCTGCAAAAGAGGAGCTTTGCTGTTTAAGAACCACTTATTACTTTGGGTTGGTTGAGAGGTACTCCCTTTATCCTCCCATCTGTTTAGACAGTGACCTCCTACGGTTGAAGAGCTGATGAACACTAGTGACAACTGGGGAGAACGAGGGAAGTTCTTGTTTGTTTGGCTCGCCTGTCCCACGTGTCCTTTCAGATCAGCAGCATTTGCTTAAAGGCCCAGAGGGTAACTTCAATGCAAACACTAATGTGACCAACAGATTCTCCTGGTATAGATGGCTTCCTTTAAGGCTGTATTCATTATCTAGTGGATCTGAGTTCACAGGCCTCAACCTTGTAGTGATTCCTGGGCCTAAGTTAAGTCGTTTCTAAAAGTAATCTTTGCTATTTAGCAAATTTTTGGAAAGTGTTTATTTTATAGAAATGTGACTTACCAGGTTTGTTTAGTAGATCATCATAAAGTTAACATGGCATGTAGAGTGATAATTCTATAATTATACATATTTAAAAAACATTCAGGGACATTTTTTGATAATGCTTAGCTCTAGATTTAAATGGCAGTATGTTCGAAAATATTTTCAATATTATTACAGTGTTTTATTAGCCCTGTTATTTTTCGAACAAAAAACAAACAAACACAAAACAAAACAAAACAACAAAGGTGATTGAAAGACAGTGTATTATAGAAGAAGTCAAGACTATAGACTCTGGAACTAGATTACCAGTGTTCAAGTCCTAACTCTGCAAGTTATTAACTTTGTGACCCTGGATAAGCATTTAACGTCTCTGTGCCTTGGGGTCCTCATATATAAATCATGTATACTCCTCATGGAGTTGTAGTGACTATCAGGAGACTTAACTAATGCCTTTACCGTGGATTGTATGGAAGTATATTACACGCATATGTGTATCTTCTATTGCTGGAGATGACGATGTTGAGATGTTTTTAGTAAAATTAGAAATCCTGAATGTTAGAAAGAAATGCAACAGGTAAAAATGTGCTGCATTCAGTTCTTGGTCTGTGGTAGTTTTTGCCGTAAGTCAGTGCTGAGTGTGGTCACTGGAGGCAGCAGCAGAGCATGCTGGGAAGAGCAACCCTGTGATGCTCTCCCTTGTGTGATATTGGCCAAGTTTCTTAACCCCTTACACTCCTGTTGCTTCATCTATAACATGCTAACTTGCATTACGTGACCTCGAAGGTGTCTTTAGGCTCTAAAAGTACATGACTCTTTCAGTATACTTTGACTTAATGAGTTTTACACATGGAATACTCTTGAAAGCACTTAGCATGTTTTTTTTTTTTAAACAAAGACTTTTTCAGGTGTTTCCTTCTCCTCCTCCTCCTCCTCCTCCCCCCCTCTCCTACCTTCTCCTTCCTTCTATTATGTCGAATTTGTAGAGATTCCAGGCATGACTACTGCATTCAGGATGGTTAAATAATAGGATTTCCATCTCTAAGACACAGTAATTGAGATTCCGTGAGATTAAATTCTTCCAGTAGCTTAAAACAATAAGAAAACAAAAACTAAAAATAAACTGAATTTTGTCTCCTAACTGAACTCATGATCTTCTCCATTCCCTAGCTCCCCAAACTCCATCCTTCCCCTCACCTCATGAATGGTACCCTTTCCAGTCCATCTTTCCCAGCCAGTGTTCTGGAAGCCACTCTGTCCCTCTTACCTCCTACCCTCCTACCCCGTTGTAATTCAGTAACAAAGTCATGACTATTCTATTCACCTAACATATCTAGTAGTTTACCCTCTCCTTTCCATTCCCACTGCTACTGATTTAGTTCAGGATCTAATAATTTCTTTCTTGTTTTTTTCCCAACTAACCTATTTTCCTTATTCTGATCTCAAACCCTCCAATAAATTCCCGAATTCTTTGCCAGAGTGCGATATCCTGGAATGTATGTCTGATTATCATATCCCTCCCGTAATAAAAATTTCCAGTTTCTTACCAGCCCCTTAGAGACTGCCCCTTAATCGCTTGCATTGTCATTTGGGTGATTAGTCATTAGCCTCTCTTTCCCTAACCCTCTGCACTCCAGCTATTACTGAACTACTTTCTTTTCCTTATGACTCTTCTAGTACCCACTGCCTAGCTTTATCCTCCTGTTCCCAGTGTCTGGAATACCTTTCTTTGCCTCTGCTGCCCTGTGTCTGTCACATGAGTACCCATCGACCTTTCCAGATTTAGCAAGTGTCTGTTTTGTGCATTCCACCGCTGTGAAACTTCTCTTACTTACACACCAGCTTAGACAACCAGGAACACACCTCCCTTGGGTCTCTTTACTATCATTCGTAATGTACATAACTATAAAAGAAATGAGAGCAAATTGACTCACAGCACCACTGAGATGCACAGTAGACATATGCTTTTTAAAACTGAGCTGGTCTCCTTTGCAAGGCTCATATCTTCGGACTCACCAGAAAAAAATAGATAAGATATATAACACTGAATCTTTAGGTGATTCTCAGTACCCCTAGGAGAAGACATGCAATCTTAGATTTCTCAGTCATCTGCTCCCATTTGAGGCTTCTTTCTTAGATCGGTCTAGGTATGAATGTTGAGGAGTGAGTGACTTACATAATCTTGTGGGTAAAGAGTCAGGATTCTCAGGGAGGGAAGCCTCTGTTTCCTTGGACCTCTGGAATGATTACTCTTCTTCACCTGGTTGGAGGGTATTGCAGGTGAGGACAGTGGAGTGTGTAATTTGTAACCTGACTTGGTGGCTTGTGCAGGGCCCGCCTTTGTACCCTGGTTGACCAGACCTTGCTTGTTTGAGAGGCTTGCTAGTCTTTGAGGCTCTGCAGAATCCTGTCCCTGGACCTGAGGTCCCAAGTATTTCCCCCAGCCTATGGGAGTCACGACCTAGGGACCCCTTCCTTCACAGACCCAGTACCTAGGCAGCATGCGAACATTCAGGAGGACAAAATAGAGCTTCTCTCTACCTGACCACTCTGCTCCGGAAAACCTGTGCTGACTGATGCTTTCCTCCACTTATTCCATGATTTTAAGGACACACATCTCTACCACCCTTCTCTCCGCAGATACCCTTTTCATGTCTTCCTCAAAAGAGGAAGAAAAGGAAGGGAGAGAAAAAGGCAAGAACCTAGATCTCAACTTGTGCTTTTGGTTTCTGTAGCACAATAGGAAAATGTTTTTCTTTTATTTTGTCATTTCTTCCTTTTTGACTCATCATTATGGATAAGCCCTTATGGTAGAACGGGGTATTTTCTTGCATTATAGAAAATGTTCTGTGATAAGATCGAACGGGCTTAGTTGTTAGAAACTCTGGGTGCTTTAAACATATTGTCTTGTTTAGTCTTCATAACTCCCCTGTGACACAGGTGCTATTATCATTCCTGTTTTACAGAAGAGGAGCTGAGCTCTCAGTAAGAAGCACCCCTTGCTTTACCATGGGCGTGTGGCAGAAACTGCATCTGTAGGTCTGATCATACAAGCCACCTCAGGACATCGTGTGGTCTTTCATCAACAGCATCTAGTATTATTCTCACTCTCTCTCTGTATGCCACAGCCAGACTTATTTTCTTCCAATTCCTTCAAATCGCCTTCTTTATGTTTTTCATCTCTGGACCATCTGCTTTCCCCTCTATTTGGAATTCTTTATCCCCCTCACATACAGCAAATATAAAACTGAGCTCACAAACTCAGGTGGCAAGCACTAAAACAATCTTTGTTTCATAATTCAATTTAATTTCTGTTTTAACCAGCCTCTTGTCAGGCTGGTAGAAAATGAATCATCAGGCTTTTTTAGGGCCCCCTCATACACCTACCTATCATGGTACTAAACTATCATAAAGTGGCTGTGGGGCCTGCTGGCCGTGCGAATATACCTCCCAGACCATAAGCTCCAGGGAGCTTCAATGGCTGTCCCCCAAAAGTCATTGCCACATTTACAGAAGCTTCCCAGGGGCTGCTTGCAGCCACTTACTAAGCATGGCAGGAATATTAAAGCAGGCCTGGTCCTAGAAGACCTGGGATCCTTTAAGGCCAACTTTGGTTCAAGGATTCCCCACAACCTTGCTGAGCTGTCCTTTGATTGCACAGCAACCTGAGGCTCTTCTATTCTCAACCGCCTTCCCTCCTTCCTCCGTTGGGATCAGACTTGTATTACAGACAGAGCCAGTCACAACTTTATAAGCAGTCCCTCGGCCCCCATTTTCTCTCATGATTGCCTAAGTAAAATCTTTTCACATTTAATCTTGTCTTGGTGTCTGTTTCTAAGAAAGCTCATTCTAATATACAGAGAATTTGGTCACCTCTCCCCACCAGTTACTACTAAGAGCTATGTTTTTGAGTGGATGTGTTGCCCTGTCCCTTCATATCTGTTGGCTCTCCTCTGGTTCATTCCGTGATTCAAGTGCAAAAGCCTTCTGAGAGGCTACCTGTGGTTCTGTGTGCCTAGTTGCCCTAGGAAGGTAAAGCCTTTGCTAATGCCAAATACCCCCCATCCATACACCAAATGAGGCTGCCCTCTATGCCCTTGTATTCTAGTGGGAAAACACAGACAATGAAATGCAATAAAATGAAATGAATAAATGGATCAATAAGTAAGATAACTACAGCTAGTAATCTTAGGAAGAAAAAAATAGAGGCATAATAAAAAGAATTGGATGATCTTACATTGAGATCAGGAAGGTTTCATTAAGAAGGTGGCATTTTGTATAAATTTTGACAGAGAAGTAATAATTGTTTCTTAGTATCTCCTATTTAAGGTTTGGTTAAGTTTCCAACTTATTATGTTTAAAGGAAAAGCGCTGTTCATAGCTAAATCTCCTTTTATAACTGTCATTAAAATCTTGGCCAAATACACTGCTTAGGGTCTCCATTTTCTTACTGTACTTAAACTAGGTGGCTTTTAAGATTCTGCTATCTATCTAAAACCATATTATTTTAGCATCAAACTATATTTTTCAGCGTACAATGCAGTAAGGTCAAATATGTTTGGATTTGAATGATGACTTGTTTTCACTTAAGATGCGTGACCTTAGTAAAAATTTCAACTTCTTTTTACTATACAGTGGAAATCATAGCCCTCTTTCATACTGTTAGAGCTTATATATGTACATGCCTAGCACAAATGAACTAGATGTGAAATAAACAGTCTCTCTTTGGTTTTCATTATTTCATTTACACAGTCGTCATGGAATAGGCACTGTTGTCCTTATTTTACATATTAGATTACTGAAGCACAGAGAGCTTAACTTGCCCCGCTAGCAAGCAGCAGAGCTGATAAGAAGTCTAATCAAGGTCGTAGAGCTCTGTTTGTTTTTTCTAATCTCTGCTTTCTACATGTGGTATTCTATAAAAGCAAAATTTGTGAGTTCTCAATATATACATGTATGTATATGTTAAATTGTTTCAAAAATTTTTGACTATATTTCATTATATGTCTTAAGTCAGTCAAAAATACATTACTGATTTAATTTTCTGTACCTGTTGAAAAATAGAAGTTAAAGATCACTTTCTCAGATACCCTCATTTGATAAGTAAGAAAGAAATTAAGTTCAGAGTAACTAACAGAAGCTGCATGTTTAATAAATTTATTTTAGTAAAGGCAAGTTGAAATTAAATATCTCTTGATTTTTCCCTTTAAAACTCATTGTGCTATATAAATTAATTTAGTCTTAATTTTATTTTAAGATTATGGACATAGGGAAATGTCTAACCTTCTGTAAGTATGTAGCTGTAAAACGGGGTATAGAAATTATGGAAACATAGTCCATTTAATAGCTGTGTGATGTTAGGCAAATTATTTAATCTCTTGAGCCTCACTTTTCCCATCTGAAGAATAAAAATAAAGTCTCTATTATAGGGATTGTAACGATTAAATGAGAAAATGTTTGGTGCCTGAATATGTAAATGTTAGTTATATTTTATTATTTTTATTTGAAATGTAATTGCTACCATTATTGTTGGAAGGGACTTCCTATCCTCTGATCTCATGTTGCCCTAACTAGGTTCTTAAGTCAAGATTTACATAGGATTAGAGTTTGTTTCTTACACCATGTTTATCAATACTGATGTGTCATAAATATCTATTTATTAATAAATTAATGAAATGGAACTACTCTTTCATCTAAATGAATAATTTAGAAATGACTTCATTGGAGGAGAAATACTGTATCAGTTAGCTTTTGCTGAATAACAAAACATCCTCAAACCACCATTTGTTAGCAAATTGTTCTGTGGCTTTTTTCTGCTCCATGTGCTTTGGCTACATTCATGGATTTGCAGTCAGCTAGTTGGTCCCTGATAGCCTCACTCACATGTCTGGCAGTTGGTACTGGCTCTCAGCCGAGCCACATGTCTAGACCAGCCTAGCTTGGGCCTGAGCAGCAAGGAAGAAGGCATACCCCAAAGGGCAAGTACCCTTAAGACATGTGTTAGTATATTGTTTGTTCATTTTCCGTTGGCCAAAATAAGTGTGGGAGGCGTCAGTGGGACAGAAGATAAGGCAAGGGCTTGGATTCCAGGAGATATGATTCATTTGGGCTCTTTATTGTAATAATCTACTGCAAGTATCACTTTTGTGCCTCCTTTACTTTATTGGATTTTTAACTTATGTTAAATGCTTTGATGAATTTTCCTGTTTGTGAAGTAAAGTGGTTATACTATTGGACCTGGTTTTAAACACCTTAATCCACACAAACCCTTATTTAAAAATATTGCCTAATTCTAACTTTTTAAATTTTTTTTTTTTTGACAGAGGCAAATTTTAGGAGCTTTGACTGGTAATAAATACTAAGAAGATTTATTGCTCCTCTGATGATGATGATGTCAGTGATGGTGACAGCATCTAACATGAAATAAACTCTTAATGTGTGTCACACAGTGTGCCAAGCTCTTGTCACATACTCTCTTATTTTATCTTTACCATACTCTATCCTTTTTTATAAAATCAAACAGGACAGTAAAGTGCTAATAGGCTAATGAAATTCCCCAGGTCATACACTAGCAAGTAGTTGAGGTATACTACAGTGTCACAAATGTGTGTGTGTGTGTGTGTGTGTGTGTGTGTGTGTGTGTGTGTATTATACATGTATATATCCCGGGGGTGCCAAAAAATGTATACACATTTTAAGTTCCCTATGCTCAAGCAGTGGTTCACCATAAGCAGAAGTGTTTGGATGCTGATGGTAACCACTTTGAGCACCTCTTGGAATTGCGGAAGTCAAATGTGACTTGTAATCATCTTTTTTTTAATCTGTATATAGCAAGTATTAAAATTAATACAGTTTTTTCTTTTCTTAAAATGTGTATACATTTTTTTTGGCACTGTGTGTGTGTGTGTGTGTGTGTGCATATATGTCTTAAATGTTAAGTGGATATATGTGTTTATAACGTTTTACATTATCTGTACTTAGTAATTATAATGTTATTATGTTATTTGATTCCCCCCAAATCTCAACAGTAATCTCAGTGAATACTGGGAGTCATTGTCACAAAATATTGAGGACAATTGGATTAATGTGCTGAAAGGCATCTCACCATCACATCGACTTGCTTTCTGAGAGGTATGACTTTGTTAAAACACGTCAAACTATGATGAATAATAGTTTAATAATAATAGACCTCTACTTTTGTAGAACATCCCCAGTAGTGTCATGAAATTATTTTTGCGGCCTTAAACTTGGCAGTCACTGGAAGATTCAATTTGGCTGGCTGAGCATAGGTAAAGGCCAAAAGGGAGAAGGCTAGAGCAGTAAGGGACTGGCTATATTTATGGGTGGGCTTTAGAAATGAAACGGTTCCCAGAGCAGAAATGGAACATGGAACTCAACTACCAAGGCTAACAAACGGAGGTATTCAAATCTACAAATCACACCAACTTCAGTTTGGATCTTGTTGTAGTTAACTGTTTTCTCCTGTGAAATAAATGGGTCCTAGTGGGTGTACAGTGTTCTTGCAGCTCATACTCTTCTTGAGGGAATGTGCACATTTTCATGGTTACTAAATAGTTATAAAATAACTACAGAATTTGCCTCACAGAAGTAATTGGCTTGATATTAGCCTTAGTTTTTTAATATTTACTAACGAAGAAAACCGGCATTTTTTTTCTTACGGTGTTTAAGTACAAAAGGAGCTACTATAGGTAAATATAAACAATTTGTAATTTTACTTAGACATGATAATGTAAATATACTTTTAAAATTTGAAGTCACAACACACTGTGCCATTTGCAAAATTGGCTTATATATCTCAGTTTATACCAGAATGAGTTCTGAAGAATTAATTATGGGGATCTTTTTAAGATCTGCTTTTCAGTGGATACAGATCGGTGAAACAAAACAGTTATTCTGTGCTTCTTTGTGGAAGGCAGAAGCTATCAGTTACTAGATTTTTCTTTACTCTCAAGTCCTTGAATTCATCTGCGATGTTCTTCATCACTTTTTAGAACATTGCAATTATCTAGACTGGATTTATGATTTTATTAAAGAGGCAAGTAAGGAAGAACATGACGACCATCTTTTTCACCAAAACTGGTATCTGTTTCTTTGCTTTGCTTAGCTGAGCATTAGAACCTGAAAAAAATAATCATATCCAGGTGCTAATCCAGATTGACCTTGATTATAATACTTAATCTCATGGAGTTTTAGTTCCCATAACAACAAAAAACTGACATGATAACCTGCCTCAAGGTGTGATGGTGAGGATTCAATGAGCTAAATATATGACAACCACCCGGCAGAGTGGCTGTCACAGAGTGGCTGTCACATAGACATGACTCAGTAAACATTAGGTTCTTTCCCCCATCTATGTAATATTGTGTGTAACATATATTAAATGTACTGTCTTTGTGAACAAAACTAAACCTTAACTGAATGTGGTTTTAGATATGTAATAGATTTTTTAAAAATAACTGCAACAAGAATGTTAATTTCCTCTCTTATTTTTAAAATTCACATCCTCACCATTGATTTGTATCTCTCTCACACTACCATATATCTCCAGAGGGAGAGTGGGGTATTTGTTTTTCCTATGATTTCAGAATTTCTGTTTTGACATTGTGTTCTTATAGTACTGATTTTCATTGTCAGACAGCATTAAGTTGTGTTTTTTTTTTTTTATTCTTTCCTCGTTGAATAAAAATAGAACTTGGGATATTTTATTACTCTAAAACGCTAAAATAAAGTAGTATGCGCCATCCAAATTGGAAAACTTAGTATATAAAACTTAAACTTTTCTTTTTTTGGGTTTTGTTCTTACTAACACAACAACCTGGTAACTTGTTTCCTAAGACTTCAGTTTATTGCCTAAAAATCTGCCCCAGGTGTCCTAGTTTCCCCATTCCCCACCCCATAGTGTGTAACTCCCTTAGCATATCAGAGACATTCATCTCCACTCTTTAATGATTTCTAAATGAGAAGATCCTTAGCTTAGCTTCCTTTTCAGTTAGTAAGTTACTGAGGGACAGACACTGTGTCTTACAGCTTTCTCCTCTGTAGCACTTCTGCTCATATTTGATGCTGACTAAATATTTGATAAATAATGGTCATTTACTCACTCAGGTACCCTATTTTGAACATCCTGAACTGTACATATTGATGTAAAAGTGGGCTAAACCGCTATTTAAAGTAGTTCATCTTTTAAAAGACACCTTTAGCTTTAAAGTGTTTACATAAATACGGGAATATGTGAAGTGATTCTAGCCCAGAGGTCCTTGGCATATATTTTGATGCTCCCTATATCACCTTTTTCTGCTATTCTCTCCTTTCCCCACTTAGCCTAGATGTTCAGGGGTCACTGAGCAATAATCAGCTAAAAAGACATTAATAACTTTCTCTAGCAAATATAATTCATCCTCCCACAATAATTGACTGTAGTAAAACCAAACATAAGCGATTTGAGAAGTTAGTGTATCATGAATTTTATGTCAGATTAATTGTGTGGTTTACATTTATAGCTCAAAGTTATGTGTGATTTTTAGAAAGGAAAGGTGGAAAAAGGAGGAAAAAAAAAATAAATGTATTTGCTATAACTGCCAGGCATTCAAAAGGAAAACAAAGCTATTTCCTAAGAAATTCAAATAATCATTTTCTGAAATGGATAGTAGAGTAATATAAATATGTTTCAAATAAACTACATTAATCAAGCCCAAAACAACTTCAAAAAGTACATTCTTCTTCTGCACCTAGTACTTTGAAAACTCCTTAAGGTAATTTAAAGGGTGCATTTATTATAGAACATATATTCAGTGACATTTTAGTAATAAATATCACATTGTCTAGTTTTCTTGCTGTATTCTTTTTACGTTTTAGCCAATGAATCTGAAGAATGAGTTACTATCTTTCTTGTTTTTTTAGTTATGAAAAATATTCAGATTAAAAAAATACTTTGTTGATGCAAGTTGTTTATTTTTCGTATTTGAACTTTGTCCTTTAAATTGGGTTAAATTGCTGATTTCCATTTCATAGCAAAACCACTGTTGTGTGGCTTTTTCCACGGTGAATTACAAATCAGTTTGGCTTCAATGTTTGGCAAATATGTACTTTGTCTGTGTATCAGATCTGCTTTTGGTTGGGTTCCTGGTTGCTCCAGTGCAGCAAAAATTGGATTGCCAAATATTTATATTGGCTTGTCACCTTTGCCGTTGTAAAAATATTAAATCAAGGATCTATGAAAACCAGATTCTTAAATGCTTGACTATTTGAACTGTTCTCAAGATTGATCCAGGTTTTGCCTTCTTTTTCAGTTTATTTTCAAATTCTGTTAGTCAGTTTTCTGAAATGCTTTATTTTACATAATTTTTGTGCAAGATCCATTATATGTTTTTACTTCAATAATCTGCTATTTTATTACTTAGTGAATAATTGATTAGTTTAAAGTGATAGCACGTGATTTCATTAATAGACTGATAATTGTTTTAGAATCAGAAGCTATTTTGAAACTTAGGGCAATCTTGCAGACCAACAAGTGTTGGTCAGATTTTCCTTCCTAGTATTAAATATTTTTTGGAAATGTTAATTTAACTATAACTAAGAAATTCCAGCTATGACATCAGCATATGTGTTCCTTAATACTGTTTTCTTTTGACTCTTTAACAAATATTTCTGGCTAACCACTATAAATAAAAGTAGACCAATATTCCAGTTAAGTTGTTTTCAGAAATTGCCACTTAAAAGTTTAGGTTGATTCAGTTTTATTGTTTCCTTATTTTAATTAAAAATATTTCTTCACTTTAAAACATGCAAAAAGTGATTAAAACAAATAGCTTTGCAATCAGATTCCCCTAATATAACGACTGCTAACAAATATTCAAGGCAATTCAATTCTTAAATGGAAATTTTTAACTTTTTCAATTCAAAAAGTTTCTCTCAAAACGACATGTGAACATGCATAGCAGATGAATGTTTAAAACTTTATGAATTGTTCATTGATAATACAGTTATTAGGTACTGGTGCATTTTTTCTACCTCCATCTCTTCACCATTTGCTCCTATTGTCCACTAATAGTTACACTTCATTCATCCATTGTCCATTCTGTCAGTATCACTTAGGAGCAGGATAATTTGCATAGTGTCCGGCCATGTTTGCTAGCATGTAAAAGCCCCTGCCCTTCAGGACCTCATATTCTAATTGGAAAAACTAATTATAGTCTTTAATAAATAAGAGAGTATATGGTAAAACATGTATTAAGGGAAGCCGTTCCTGACCACCACCATCCCCCAGACTCAGATTATTTACTTGCATGATCGTAAGGAATGTTTCTTTTTATCGAACACTTTTATTGATTTGATGGTAGGCCTTCTTTAGTTTGATTATATAATGATATACTTCTTCCCACTTGTCAGAAGAGGCTGACGAAAGCTTTTCAGTGCTTAACACTCTGCACAACACATACTGGGTGCTTAATTAATATCTGTTGACTGAATGAGTAAATATGAAATACAACATAAACACTCAGAGATGTGCAAGTTCACTTGGGGTTAGAATTGGCAAGGAAGATCTTAAGACGTAAATGATATTTGAATTGGCTCTAAACGAAGGGAAGGACATGGGTCGGTGGAAAGAGGGAAGAGAAACATTCACTGGGTGTAGTATAAAATAAGATAATATAATATAAAATTAACCATTTTAAAGTGAACAATTCAGTGGCATTTAGTACATTCACAACCACCAACTCAACCTAGATCCCTAAAACTTTCATTACCTCAGAAGGAAATCCTTGACTCATTAAGCAATTACTCCACATTTCCTACCCTTTCCGCAGGTCCTGGCAACCACCAGTCTGGATTCTGTCTCTGGATTTTTTTACCTATTCTGGATATATCATAGAAACTGGAATCGTATGATATGTAATCTTTGGATTGGGCTTCTCTTACTTAGCATAATGTTTCAAAGCTTATTCACTTTATCGGATATATCGGTACATTACTCCTTTTTATGGCTGCATATTTCTTTGTATGTATGTATACCACAATTTGTTTATCCATCCATCCATTGTTGGACCTTTGCCCTGCTTCTGCCTTTTGACTACTATGAATAGTGCTGCTATAAACATGTGCATGTAATTTTTTAGTATGTGTTTTTAATTCTTTTGAGTATATATCCAGGAGTAGAATTTCTGGATCATATCTTTATGACATTATAGTGATTTTAGAGAAAATTATGAGCTAATATTTATTTGATATCCTAAAAAGTGATCATTTTGTAAATATTAAAACTATATTCAATTTAATTTTTTTGCATTAATAGAAAACTTATTTTCAAGTTTATGATTGTTTCATTCACAAACATATCCCATAATTATTTTCTATTGTTCATAAGTTTGAAATAGATGTCTACTTCTTGCTTTTTTTTTTAGCTCTTAGTCTATTTTCTTAACACCACAAATTAATTTTCTATTAAGGTAATTCTTGACTTTGGAGATGCTAATTAATTCCATTACCAACCCCATATCCATCATCAATATATTTTTATTTACCCTCAACTTTTACATTTATTCATAATATTTGGCAAATTGGTAAACATAAGCATAAAAAAAGTATTCCATTCTTCTTGGATTCCTTTATTCAGTGAGATGTGTCTTTTCCGTTGTGTTATTTTCGTGCCCATAGCTTGAAATAACAGCCCCATATCCTGTTGGTAAACTCCATGCCATTCACATTCTTTAATTGGAACAAACTTCAATTTCCAGTTCTATTTCTTAAACTTGTATAATATCCTCCTTAGACTGGATATCCGTAAATCCTACTCTGATGAAAAGCCAACCAATTATGAGATAATAACTTAAACAATGAAACACCATGTAATAAACAACTATTTCTTCCCACCCTGGCTTCCATGATCATTTCAGAGAGCAGAGATTTAGTCCCAATGAAGTATTAACAAACTATTTCCAATGTAATAAAAAATCACGTTTGATCAAAGAGCAAAACTCAGGGATTAACGTAGACATTCAAAACTCTTAAGGGTAATGGGATTCTTTTAGTCATCGGTGCCTGGGCAAAGTTTACGTATAAGCCAGGAGCTTGTGTGCCGTGCACACATTTTGTTTTTATCTGCCCAACATTCATTACTCATTTTTTTGCTGATAGCATACCCATTTCACTTTGGTGAACTAGCCATCGCAATTGGACACTATCTTGGTGGGACAGTATAGCAAAGTACTCTACTTTTCCTGGCTGAGGAGTAGAGATGTGACTCAAATTCATGTTTCAAATTCCTTTCCAAAGAGTGTGATCCTTGCACATAGGAATAAACAAATCTGGAATTGATCTTAGAAGGCCCCGAAGAAAGTGCCCTTTACTTCCTGCCACTCAGATCACCAGACCTGATTGATTTATCTTTTCCTTCAGTTCTGTTTGTATCTTTGTATCCTCCCTTCAATGGTTATATTCACACATGGAGGAGCTATCCCAAATCCTAAAGCTATCCCACAGAATATAGCCTAGGAGAAAGCAGAAATAAAAGGACTTACGGAAAATAGAATAAATGTGTATCTAAGAGATGGTTCATAACAAGTATGAAAGATGGGAATGGTCAGCAACCACATGGCTAGTACCAGATTGGTTAATAGACTTCACAAAGCACTCAGAAGATTAGAATCTCGCACTAATTGAAAATATATTAGTGAAAAGTGGCAAACTCTAAAACTTCTAATGCCCTCATTTCTTTCAGTATTTTTTTCTGCATCTAAGATAAATACACCCAAGTTATTATGAAAAGAAAATCTTCTTTCTTGCTCTTATCTTTATTGCACGATACAAAAGTGGTTCACAGAGTCAGGTCCCCAGATCAGCAGCATTAACAACATTTAGGAACTTGTAAGAAAAGCAAATCTTCAGGACCCACCCCAGACCTACTGTTTCAGAGACGCTGGGGACTGGCCCAGCCATCTGTGTGTTTTAGCAGCCCTTCAGGTAATTCAGAATCCCTCTAGCATTAAAGAACCTGATTTAATACTGTGCCAGAGGTTGAAGGACACTCACAAATCTAATCTCGCACAGGGTGTACTGTGTCAATACCCTAGAAGACATATGGCCCTTCATATGTTGAGGGAGAATTGATCTTGGGAGGACATCCCGACATCTCCTAACATTTTCTTCCCTATGATGAGTTTCTCAAGAATCCTTTGGGAAGACATGGTCTCCAAATCGACATTCTGCTTTCTGTGCCATGGACTGGCTTTGAACCCTACTTCCACCAAACTCTACACCATGCAAATTAAAAGAGAAATAAATAAAGCAACACCAAAGCAACAGAGCTCTTTATTTGAAATGTTACACCAAGAAAACAACAACAGGGAGAGGAGATTGAATTCAAAGGGAATGGCTGAGTTACAGCCAATAAAAACAACTGATGTGTGGTAAGCAGAGCAGTTATAGGAGGGAAAACCTGGATCCCACGCCAAGGACTAAAGAACTATGGAAGAGCAGTCTGTAGACTGAAAAGCAAGTCCTCAGTAGTACAGGCCTACGTTCCTCCTTAATTACACTGGAATCACCCATCAGTGGAACTCGCCTGTGATTAAAAACCAACAATGGCAAAAGAGTAAAGTACTGGATGTGTGAGCTTTGAAAACAAGACTGTTTCCAGGCGTGTTCATGATTTTAAAATATTAGTTAGAATTCTCCTGCCACCACTACTAGTGTTTATTAGTAAGGCTGGAGACGTCAAGATGCTGAGTGTGAATGCACTCTTTGGGGAGAGGAAGAGATATTTTTAATTGCAGCAGAATGTACTGACTTTGATATCATTTCAGTTGGCACCATTCACTTAGGGCTCCTTTGAACACTGCTGGGGGAAGGGACCCGTAGTGAACAGCAGAATATGGTAGTGGAAAAGGCAAGGAAGGTTGCTTGATGGTGGAAGGGTTACACACTTCTTGAATTTTAGTTCGAGCTCTGTTCACTACCCAGTTGGATGCTCTTCATTATTTCAAAGTAAAATTTTAAGCTAAATAAGTAAATAATGCAAAAAGCAAGTAATTTGCAGATAGAATTTTAGTCACAGCTTACTGTTGAGCTCAGTGCAGTCTTTATTTAAGGGGTTACAGTTACTTACATTGTGTCCATTCAAGCACTGAGGATCTGCCTTGATGGGGAGGATACAAGAGTGGGCAGTGATGCAATGACTTTAAAAATCCAAGTGGTGAAACTTGAATATCTTGTCCTGTGAAGATACTGCTATGTTATTATGCTGCTATTGTCTCATTTCGAGGATTACAGCATATATGTTTTCAGAAGCACATAGTAAATATTGACCTTTCTTTTTAAATATTTGGGTAGGCTAAGGTTCACTATCATGATTAGATAGGTTAGATATAATGCATTAAAAAGTTCTGATTTAACCCTGGTGAATGCCTTTTCAAATTGGCATGTATATAATCTCCATTAAGTTGCAGCTCTTACAATTCCATCGTATTCGCATATAATTATCATTTTATATTAGAACATCTTTGTTCTAATATAAAATGTGGTCATGGCTTCCTGAGATATCATAATTTATCAAATCTCTTTCTCCCTACATTTCATCTCCACCTCCTTTCTGAACTGTACACTATAATTTTCAGATTGCCAAGTATGATCTATCAAAACTAGAACTTGGGTGTGGTATTGAGAACTGTTTAGATATTCCAATAAAATAATAATCTGATGTCTAAGGGAAACTGGATAATTTTCTTTTAATAATTTATGGTAGTTTAGAAGTTGTAATATATGAGTATGCACCAGGGGACGTAAGAAATTGAAATGCATTATGTTCTGTGTCAAGCTGGTCTCAGATATCAAATGATTTTAGAGGATGGGGCGTAAGATCAGAAGTATTGGGAAATATAAGATAGAATTTCAAAGGCAGGAAGAAGCTTGATGGGAGAATAATTAAGAGTGAATTAGTGGAGATCTATGAATAATTGCAGGGCATGTTAAGAGGAACGTACTATTAATTGGAATGGGTAAAGAATTAAGACTTAAAAATACTAGAAGCAGAAAGGCTGGAAAAAGAGACATTTTATGATGTATTATACTGTAATGTCAATACATCATCTAGTGTATTAATCTATATGTATTTTGTAAATAAAAGATTATTGGGATGACAATTTTTAGTAAACTTACATAGACTTCAGGTGTACAATTCTGTAATACATCATCTATTTATCACATTGTGTGTTCACCACGCAGGGTCACTTCTCCTTCCATCACCATATATTTGATCCCCTTCTCCCTCATCTACCACCCCCCACCCCCTTACCCTCTGGTAACCACTAAACTGTTGTCTGTGTCTATGAGTTTTTGTTTCTTCATTTGTTTGTCTTAATCTCTTGTTGTTTTCAGTTTTATATACCACATATCAGTGAAATCATATGGTTCTCTACTTTTTCTGTCTGACTTATTTCGCTTAGCGTTATAATCTCAAGATCCATTCATGTTGTCACAAATGGTACTATTTCATCTTTTCTTCTGACCAAATGGTATTCCATTGTGTATATATACCACAAGTTCTTTATCTATTCATCTATTGAAGGACACCTTGGTTGTTTCCATGTCTTGGCCACCGTAAATAAAGCTGCATTGAACATTGAAGCGCATATATCTTTATGGATAAATGTTTTCAGATTTTGGGGTTGATACCCAAGAGAGGGATTGCTGGGTCATATGGTAATTCTATTCTTAAATTTTTGAGGCACCTCCACAGTGCCTTCCATAAACTTAACCAAGGATGTGAAAGACCTATATACTGAAAACTATAAGACATTTTTAAAAGAAATTGAAGAAGAAACAAAGAAATGGAAAGACATTCCGTGCTCATGGATTAGAAGATTCAACATAGTTAAAATGGCCATATTACCCAAAGCAATATACAAATTTAATACAATCCCTATCAAAATCCCAATGGCATTTTTTAAAGAAATAGAACAAAAAATCATGAGATTTGTATGGAACCACAGAAGACCCCAAATAGCCAAAGCAATCCTAAGAAAAAAGAACAATGCTGGAGGTATCACACTCCCTGACTTCAGCTTGTACTACAGGGCAACGATAATTAAAACATTATGGTACTGGCAGAAAAACAGACACACAGACCAATGGAATGGAACTGAGAACCCAGAAATAAACCCACATAAATATGGACAGATAATTTTTGACAAAGAAGCCAAAATCATACAATGGAGAAAAGACAGCCTCTTCAATAAATGGCCCTGGGAGAATTGGAAAGCCACGTGTTAACGAATGAAACTAGAATGCTATCTATCACCGTGTACCAAAATTAATTCAAAATGGATCAAAGATCTAAACATAAGACCTGACACAATAAACTGCAGAGAAGAAAACATAGTTACTAAACTTACGGACCTTGGGTTCAAAGAGCATTTTATGAATTTAACTCCAAAGGCAAGGGTAGTAAAAGCTAAAATAAATGAATGGGACTATATCTAACTAAAAAGCTATTGCATAGCAAAAGAATTCATCTATATTGTTAAACTTGTTGACTACCCTGAAATATGATTAATATGTAAATAAACATTTTAGCTTAGGCAGAGAAGGTACACTTTTAGAGAGAGAAGGAATTTGGCAGCCTCCTGCAAAGTGGATACATTGGAAAACTGCTCACTTTCTGGGTAGAATTGGTTGGTACTTGGTCAGCATAGTATTATCAGATAGGCTGTAGGTTGATGGTATTTCTTTCCCCTGGCTCCCTTTTCTATGACTTTATCATTCAGGACTATCCAGAAGTTCTTTATGCAATGCAAGCACAAGTGACTAGAACAATGGAAGGGAAAGCCACCAGGCTGCCTCTGAAAAGCACTGTTGTCTGCTTCACTCTTATCTGCTGCTGAGCTGTGGACCCTACCTGGGCTTAATGATCTTCTTCCCTGCACCTCTCTTCACATGGAAGGCTTTGAAAACCACTTATAGACACACTATCTTGTTCCATTTAGTTTTATGTTTACTTTGTTTTATTACATGCCACACCTCTACTCCTTCCCTAAGCCAGAATTGGAGGAAACAAATACATTTTATATCCATAGGCAAATATGTAAAAAGTTACTTGAAATAATGTGAGTTTAGCACTTTCTCTTTCAGCTCAGTTCTAAACAACTTCTTCATCTCTAAACTATGCAGACTGTTTACTGTTTTCCATTGAACATTTAAACCCTAAAGGTTCAGAGAAAATAGTAAATTGCCATTTATATATATGTGTATATATATATATATATATATATACATATGTATATATATATGTATATGTATATATATGTATATGTATATGTATATATATATATACATATACATATATACACGCAACTCCATGAATTCTTGCTAATTGACAAAGTGAATTCGGAGCTAGAATACCTGCATAGCTGGTATTTTATCTATTTCATATGCTACTATTAAGCTACAGTTGCTCCTTTTAGTTTCAAGTGTTTCATTTTCCTTTCCAATCTGTTATACTCTTTCCATCTTTTTGGTGGCTATTTATTTATCCTTAATTCTAATTGACTACAACTTTGATGATGAAGTTACGGAAGGATGCTTGCAGGGGCTCAGAGGCTGAGGAATGAAGAACACCACTAAAATGTAAACAGCGGAGAAAGAGAGCAAGCACACTTTCATGCTTATCTAAATGGAGCTCACTATTTTAAGACTGCCTGGATTTGCAATACCCTTTGTAGGAGTCACTAGTTATTTTACACTTCTATTGAATATTCTGTGAAGGAATAATAAGACTTGTTTGTTTCCAGAAATGCCCTGTTTAAATCCAATACCCTAGAGAAAAACTCAAGAGGAAAAGCTGCTAAGTTTACTTAACTTAAAAAGTTTCTTTTTTTCTTTAAAGTTTCCTTGATAGCATTGCTTGTTGATTAAAAAGCTTTACAAAGTTCTTCTAGTGATACTGTCAAGACTACACTCTCCTGTTTTATTGCAGAGGCAAACGTTAGCCTCTCCTGAGGTTTTTCTAACAAAGCATTTTCTCCTTTTCAGCTCTTAGCATTGCCAGATGTGCAATTAAATGGTCACTACACCTTTATTATATTTTTTGTGGTGTGTTTTTTTCATTATTTTTCTTGTTTATGTAGACTGCAGTAGTTATGGTCTCCATATGCTTGTTATGTAAGATAGCTCTCAAAACCCAGCTGAGAGATGCAAGCTGGTGAGGAAAACATCACCACTGGTCTCCCATTTATCTTAGTTTACACGTAAATTCAGGTTGGCCAATGTGTTTCTAAGCATCTTTCAACCATCAGGCAATGTTTTTGTATAGTTCTCAACAGCTTGAAGGAAGGGATCTACCTTTGTAGAACTTGATCTTATCACTTAATAACTTTGGGCAATTGATACAGTACTTTTTAGATAAGATACCATCAGCAAAAGAATTAGAAGGGGAGGTTTGGTGAAATAAATATATGTAGAAGCTAGGCTTTCGTGTGGGGTGGGTGGCTTGGGGAGGTGCAGGGATTCTTCCTGATGAATGTAAACAAAAATGATTTCAAAGAAGATGGACTTTAATAATTTAAATAACTTTCAGTAAGCCATACAATTGAATTGAATTTGTTTCTCCTAATGTTATCCTTAGAGAAACCCCAAATATCTTATTTCATGAGAGTCTGGGATCTGTACAGTAGAAAATGTGACTATGCCATTATTGTAGAAAGAATTGCAGACATAAAACTTTGAGAATGCACATGCTTTCAGGCAATGTTTTTTAAAACTGTCCTATGAAAATGATATATTTCTAATGAGCAATTTTAATGTTTAATAGGAAACAGGGAAATTGGCTTTATGTGAGAAGAATCTATCCCATCCAATTAGAATTATGAAACTTTCCATGTATGTTTGTTCATAGTGTTTTGTTTTATTTTGTTTGTCTGTTTTTTGTCAGAAAGTGTGGAAAGTTGGAAAGTGTGGAAAGTTGGCAGTGTTGTCTCCAGGACTAAGAGTATGTGGGTTCTGCTAACACCCTTTGTTTTCAGTGGCCTCCTGTGAAAGTTAACAGTTCTGTTAGGAAAATCTGGAGTAAATCAGTACATTTGTAAGAATCCATGTTAGTATCTGATGATCTCTGGCAGAAAAGTGTTTAGAGGAGAGAAGACAAATAACACATTTCTTTTCATCTTTAACATTTGGTCGTCCTGGCTATCTGTATTTGAATGAAGAAACTTTTGTTCTATCAATGCTAGAAATGTGTGAGAGATTATATTTTACTTATGATGAAAAATATGAAAATACACGTATTAATAAGCCAAGTTGAATTACTAAAAATTCCGGTTATTTTAAAAATTAACAAATTGCTCATATCCCTGATTCTATATTCTAAGTTCACATGTAATATGTATTATATTAATACCAGTTGTTGATAGATTTCAGCCCATCCCATTTTCAGCAAATGAAAGGGTACTTTATTCTGTTTTATTTTGGCTGTGCAAATTTTCTTCATATTCTTAAAATCCATTGCAGGCATTTCCAGTGACTAAGATGCCAGTGATGGTGGGATTGACGGATTTCAAAGCTTCTTGTTGCTGTTACAGAACTTGACAAAGAGGAGACTCATGGCAGCGATAGATATTTCTGGGAACTTTCTATACCAGTGGGAACCTTATACAGATTTTTGGTGGTTCCCCTCATCTCACCCTCTTTGTTCTTTATGTCTGAACTAAATACTAAAATAACTATGATATAAATATGCAACTCATACTGAAAGTACAAGGGCTGACTAATAATGAGGATTTTAAGCTAAGGTTACTAAGAATCAAACTTCCTCTTTTATTGGATGAAAATCTTGTTTACCACGAGCTACTTAATGGGAGGTTATCAGCAGATTTTTGTCTTTATTCTCATTTCTTTTAAATTTGTGACATCAATTTATTAATTATATAGTGATTAAGTAGAGAAAAATAGGTACTAGTTTTAGACAATAAAGTGAGTTATCCATTTTTTTTTTCTATTCTCATCATTGCCCACCTCCTATAGTTTATATTTTGCAGAAGCATTATGGGAGGATAAACGGAATGTTTTTGTAAAAATATTTAGCAAGAGAATATGGATATGGGGGGCGGGGAATGAAGAAAACAAAACATCTTAGCCTTAGCCTAAAATTTAGAAACTCTTCATGTATATCTTAGGTTGATAATGATGAAAAAAAATCCTGAATTAAAAGTCTTTACAGAAATCTATGTACTTTTTCAACATTATGCTTTTCTGTTAAGACCATTTTCATGGTCTAAGTATTAAAAACAGGAAAGTGCAAGATATTTTAGGACAACATATGTGTGGTTCATAAAACCAATAACCAAGAAGTATGAGAGAAAGAGTTAGGCAACAGTTTCTATTGATGCTACAAATCGTTCTTTCATTGTGAAATTTCAAGAAAAGAAAGCTTTGGGCCTCATATAATATAGACATAAAGGGAACGTATATCCGTCCATCAGCATTTTTAGTAAGAAAATGGGTGGCCAGGTCAGTATGGACATAATATCAGTAAAAGGAAATATTAATATATAAAGAACATTTTTCTGGTGAAAAGCAGACAGGAAAAAGCACTCTTTGAAGTGTTCACTCAGACATTTTAAAGAGTGTATTTGAAGCTTGCATCTTTCATGACATGTTTTCTATATATGTCGGAATCTAATGAACGAGATGCTTCTGAGTGAGAAACACTATTTTCCAGTTATTGGTTTCATTTTATTTCTGGGCTATTGAGAATAAGGCCATTGCATACAGCTGGGAAGACTGTACACTACACTTCTCCAGATGTGAAAGGTACTGCAACTGCAGGTGATGGCTCTGGATCCTTACTTTTGTTCAGTGGAATAAATAGATGTTCATAATGTATGTGTAATTTTATATTGCTGACCAAGCAGCTGAATACTCGTAAGATACTTAGAATAGGAGATTTACCATTAGACGTCATGCTTTCATTCTCATACTTCCTAATTCCCCATTCCTATTTTCATGTGTTCAGGTAAGTTGACTAATAGGTAGTCTTGCTTAATCTCCCAGTATTCCCATCTGTCTCACACGTGTGTGCACATGCACACACATGTACACCTACAGGTGTCCCTAGTAAAATGTTGCATGATCTGATAAAGACCACCTTTGAGAAGTGATGATTTGGGTGGTTTTCTGGGTGGTCTCCTAGAATGGCTATGAATGTTAGTTATATCTGACATTTAGAACCTTTTCTGGAAGTATTATTATCTCCTGATCATAGGCAGCAATTAATTTAATTCACTTGTTGGGTTAAAATCACAGGTGATTAGATTATATTGCTACCTGGTGTTAAAATACAAAAATAAATAAATGAAATCAAATAACTTTATAAATGACTTCTTTTTAATTCCTGACAGAAACTTGATGCACCCTAAATATATCTGAAATAAAGCAGAGGATAGTTAACACTTTTACTCTGAAAGAGTAAGAGCGATGGTTATATTTCATGCCATAGGATGCTTGACATGTGAGAATGTGTAATATTCCAAGTGAGATTCCTACAAATTCCTCGTAATTACAAGATACAACCTTTGTGATCAACATTTTTATTGATACCTTTTAAACAGTTATGTTTGGGTATGTCAGCCAATTCTTTTTTATAGATAACATTCAAAAACAGCTGGGAATAATAAAAGTGACAAAGGAACCGTAACAAGTAAAAAAAAAGATACTTTTATAAAGTGGCATTTTAATATATTATTATGCCTAAATATAATTTTATGCCTAAAATTATTTGGCTGCATTTCCCAGGAATAAATTGTCATGACTTGGTTTAAGGTGCCCATCTTTACCTTTAAAACACAGTGTATTTGTGTACAATGTATGCCAACAGGAATAGTTCTTTGAAGTATAACTATTAAGTTGGTGCAAAAGTAATTGTGGTTTAAAAGGGTAAAAATAATTGCAAAACCGCAATTACTTTTGCACCAACCTAATATTTTTGGAATTATTAATGTTCTTTCTGAGTATTTATTTAGACTTGTAAGGTCCACTGTCTTGTTGGAAATCTGTAACTTATCTAGCAAGACTATTGAAATGATTTTATTTTAATAAAATAGCTGTCCTTTCACCAGATGTGTACGTTTTTGACTCCGAGGGCTGATAGGCTAAAAGGGAGAGTATCAACATGCAATGCCATTTCAAAGCTCACTACATTTGCTTTTCATTATACGTTATGGTTACAAGGCCTACTGAATTTGATGAATTTCATTTGCCCAATTAACTACATCAGTAGCATGTTGTAAGAAAACCTTAAGATGGCAAATATATGCCAGCTTCTACCTTACCTGAGTTGTTTCTTATTTTAGTGATCATTGTGTACATTTCCAAAAGTCCATTAACTGTTTTATGATTGATTCCTTTGTACTCATCACCCGACTTTATGTTTTAGCCAGCTGGTTTACCTTTTTTTCCCTGCTCAATACCACAATAAAGGCATATCTTGGCTTATTGCCCCCTCAAATATACTGTATGGCTAATACTTCTTGATGCATCAAATTTTTCCCAGATATCTGAAAAAACAATGATGCCAGTTGGGACTCTGGCAAGAGAAATTCCAAAATAGACCTCAGTGTTTTAAGTGTTTGAAGCCAAGTCTGGAGAATAGTTTTAACTCTGTGCTCACTATATCTTATGTTATTTTTTTTTAATTTAAATATCTTCCTTATATCTGGAGGACAATCTAACCAATCGATAAAACATTTTACTAGCTGTCAGTATGAATTATTTCTTCTCTAAGGTTTATGGGAAGTTCTTAGCTAACAAATCAATGTGGGCTCTTGAGGTCTAATGTGAAAAACTGATAATACCCAGTATGTTTTCAGGATGGATTGGAGAAAAAAAAAATTAAGAATATGACTCTATTGCTTCTAACCATTAGAGATTAATGGGTATGATTTACTCTCCTATCTTAAACAATTAGAAACTGGACAAAAGTATATAAAACAACATTATTCATCCATTGGACAAAAAGCAGCACAGGGCCATGATCCCTGAGGCTTGGGCAATAAAAGGGGTGTTCTATTATTCTGGCCACTTACTTCCTGGAGGCAGTGTCCAGATCACAGATTAGGGATGAAGAACCCAACTAGAGTCCAACAGTTGTGCTAAGTGGTAGACACTGAAATAAAAGTTCAGGAAAGCTTAGGGTTCTAAAATTTCTCAGGGAGAGTACCAGAAAGGAAGAGGTGCAGAGAGACACAGAGAGAGAATATGAATGAGAATGGACAGTGGAAACTTATAGAGGACTTGTCTGTCAGTGTTTGACAGAGGACTTGTCTGTACACGTAAAGAAAGGAAAACAGCAAAGGCCAAGGAAAAAAGCATCAGAAAAGAATATGATGAACAATTCCTAGAACTCACATGAGGTTGGGAATACTTGCCTTATTTCCAGCCTTAAGCTGGAACACAATAAACAAACAAACAAAACAGAGTCAAATTCACAGATACAGAGAACATTTTGATAGTTGCCAGAGGGGAAGAGGGTTCTGTGGATGTGTGATAAAAGAGAAGAGATTAAGAAGTACAAATTGGTAGTTACAAAATAGTCATGGGAATTTAAAATATAGCCTAAAGAATATAGTCAATAATATTGTAATAACTATGGTATCAGATGGGTACTCAATTGATCGGTGATCACTTCGTAAGTTATATAAATGTCTAATCACTGTGTTGTTCACCTGAAACTAATATAATATTGTATGTCAACTGTAATTGAAAAATAAAAACAGTTGCTATAAAAAGAACAAATAGAAAACTAATGCTAAAATGGTAGTTTTAAATCAGTCATATTGATAATTATATTAATTTGAAGTACTATGAGCACTCCAATTAAAAGACGCAGATTGTAGATAGAATAAGAGAATGTGATGAAATATGTATCACCTTCAAGAAATACACTTTAACTATAAAGACACAGATTAAAGTGAAAGGGGGAAAAATTATACCAGTCACTTAATCTATCAAAGTATCACTCAAAGTAGACTTTAGAATAAGAAAAATTTTTTAAAAAGTTAAAGTTAGGTTTTTTTAATTATGTATGTCAAAGGAGTCAGTACATAAAGGTGAAATAATAATCCTAAGTATGTATGAAACCAATGTTAAAACTGTAAAATACATAAAGCAAAAACTGACAATATTGCGAAAAGGCAATGCTTTGGTAACAGGGGTGTTAAGAACTGTGAGTGGGTCTGAGATTGTACCGTTTGCAAGCTAACAAATTAACTTGGCATAAATTCATGGGTTCTGGCTGAGACTTTAGACTCCTCCGTTAGCGAACAGGCACAGATTATTATTCAAAGTATTAGCAGTAGCCGTAATATCATTTTCTTGTGCAAGTTTCTCAAGCCCCAGTGTCGACCAGTCAATATGACAAGGACCAGGTGATATCTCACATGGAAATCAATGACTACATTGAAAATAGAATGGAGGTGATATCTCACATGCGGTGGGTTGGGTTACAGGAGAGGAATTTTGAGCCTAGGGAATGTAAATCTTTTATGATTATTTGTAAGCAAACCTGCTTCACCTTTTTTTTCTCCTGGAGGGCTTATGTTCAGGGGATGCCATCCTGAAAAATCATGCTAGGGCTTATTTTCCGGTTAGGTCTTATTTTGGGGGAAACACGGTACTGGTATATATACCATGGATAAATCTCGAAAGTCTTATGATACATGAGGCAAGTCAGACGGAAAAATACTGCTTGATTTCATTTCAGTGTATACCAGAAACGACAAAACAGGGGCCCGAAAGCACTTCATTGGTTGCCTGTTTTGGGAGTGGGATGTTGACAGCAAAGGGGCCTAAGAGAAGGTTTTAGGAAATATTCTATATCTTGTTTATGGTGCTGGTCACATCGAATGATTTTCTTAGAATTATTCACTTTGATTACTGTAAATTTTACTTCAATCAAGCTAGTAAAGATAGGAATGTGACTTTCCTATGTATTTTAGCAAACAGCAGAGTTGAATGAAAAACTAATTGTATTTTGTGTTTTCGAAAGCATGTTTTTAGTGTTAACAGTTGGTTATTCTCTGTGTCTCATAAAAAAAATAATAGTTAACAAATTGTCATTTCATGAGGTTTTGTTATTTATTTTTAAAATCACTGATATTAAAATGGAGCCAGGATGGAAATCTCTTATTACCTGAAACTCTAGCTTTAGAAGGCAGTACATTTCAGGAGTCATTGCTTCTTTTACTGTTAGATTGGACGGGGAAAAAAATGACAAGTAATTTACCTAATTTTTATTTTCAGGTTTTTTTCCTCCCCGAGTTCAATTCTGTTAACCCTTATGATCCTGGCCAAACTCTTCGACTATGCTTCTTGACCTTTTCTCAATGATTCTCAAGGCTATTATATATCTTAGAACATTAATAGCTAACATTTATTGCGTACTTAACTACCGTATTTCCCCCAAAATAAGACTAGGATTTATATTAATTTTTGCTCCAAAAGACGCATTAGGGCTTATTTTCAGGGGATGTCTTATTTTTTTCATGTATAACAATCTACATTTATTCATGTACAACAATCTACATTTATTCATTTATTCATGTATAAAAATCTACATTTATTCAAATACAGTTATGTCATCTTCTGGAACATCGTCATAAATCTCCAAACCACAAATTCAGGCTTGAATTTCTTGCGACTTCATATCTTATAGAACCATTGGCCTCAATCTCTCATGTCCAGCAACAGAGCTCTCCTTAAATGAGCACTTCTTGCCCATGTAGCCTGCTCGTAGTGCATTGGCAACACAACTGTCCGTGATTTTATCCTCTTAATTCTTCCCACAAGTCATGACCTCTTGCAGACTAGGCTTCACAAAGTTTCCATGCTGATTTCTCTCCATTCTATTTTCAATGTAGTTATTGATTTCCATGCGCAAATGGTCATTGAATGGCTTGTTTATTGCAATATCAAGAGTCTGGAGATAGGCAGTCATTCCTGTGGGAATCATTATTTGATCCATTTTTCTCTCTGCAAGGAGGTTCTTCCTGTCTTTAGCGCAGTGAGTGCTGGCTGAATCCCAGACTAGCAGACCTCTTTGGCCACCTCACAAACAAGTGGCAGCATTAAATTGACCCACTTCCTTATAACTTCTTGTGTGCCCCAGGCTTTTTCAGTTTCAAGAACATAAATGCCCATTCAACCTTATCTTCGTTGCCCTTAGTGATGATTAGAGGTGGGGCTTTCTTTCCATCCAGACAAATTGCCAAAATACAGGTAACTCGTGCACTTTTGTAACCAGTTGAGGGAATGTAGATTGACAGGGTACCCTGTGATCAATTGTCGTTTGAGATCCTTGACCCATAAATACTGCCGTTTTATCTATAGCAATCATGTTGGAAAACTGGTATTTAGAAAGTTGATGCCATCAACAAAGGACTTGAATACAAGTACACGTTTAATAACTTCAGTATCTTCCAGCTTGAACAGTGTTGTCGATCTTCTTAGACACCATTCATATCACTGAAGGAAGCCATCCAGCCAGTGTTGTGATGCTTTGAATTCTTCTGGGGATATTTCTAACTCTGGTGCCATTGCAAGGGCAAATGCTTGAATATCAGCCCTGTGCACAACCAAAGCCTTTGCTCTCCTGTCAGCAATCCATTCACAGATGATGTCTTCCAGCTCAGGAAATAATGGTTGCCAACCTGATCCACACATGCGCTTCTTAGCATTCCCTCGTTCACCTGTTGACTGAGGTTCTGCTCGCCATTTTTGGACCATTTGGAGATCCAACTTCTCTTTGCAGAAAGCCCTAAGATTCTTGCCCCAGGAGTCCTCCACGACTTCTTTCTTGTACTCGATGGAATAGCTCTTTCTTTTTGCACTCATCTTGTCTGGGGGTCAAAATATTCCTTTTAAATCTACCATTAAATCAAGTGTTAATTGAAAACCTATGAGACAGGTGTGGCAACAAAAATGATGACAATTAAGAATGATGGTCCACACAAAAGGGACGAAAAATTGGAGGCACCAAAATTCAGAAAATATTTCTTTATTTCACACGAGTGCATTAAGTATGTCCATTACAACACGTGACATATTGAATTATGAAGATTCATATTAGACACAACCCCGTCCATTTGTTATCAAGTGCGCACGTTATTCATGTGTTGTGTCTGTACTCCTATTGGTCATTCGGCAAAAAGTCTCGAATGCATCTGTTTACATAGGCGTTTACCTCTCGTCCAAAGGCACCCACTTGGGTATTTATAAATACTTAATTGTAATTTATATTATCATTTTTTTAAGTATTAATGTCAATCATATTGTTTATTTATATTTAATTATATATTAATGTTACTTTATAATTCAATATGTCGTGTTTTGCAATGGATGTACTAAATACATCCGTCTGGCTGACAATCTTAACTGGGGTTTATTTTTGAGGTAGGGCTTATATTCCGAGCATCCTGAAAAATCATGCTAGGGCTTATTTTACTGGTAGGTCTTATTTTGGGGGGGATACAGTAGGTGGCAGACTCTCTGTTCTACATATATTTCCTTTCTCACAGCTACCTTGTGAAAGATGTACAATTACTTTTTTAGCTTATTTTACAGATGATGAAACTGAGGCTCAAGCAAATGCCAATGTCATATGTCTAGTAAGTGAGGAAGCAGACATTTGACTACAGGTGGTCCATGTTTAGAGTGCATTCATTCCCTGAACTGTCAAACTACAAATCCACTAAAATGCAGATCTTAACTTTTAATACACAGGAGAATCAATTTCTTTAAATTCGGTTCTCAGACTTCCCTCTCTCCCTAACGATTCTTCTTTGGTAGGTTTGGGATGAATCCAGTAATCTGTATTTTTATCAAGCCTTCTAGGTGGTGCTTTCTTGAACTCAGTCTCAGAAACCCCATATTCTGTGACGTTAAGCTAATTACTTAACTTTCCAGGGCCTTTGTCTCCTATTCAAAGATGATGTTCTTAGGATGAAATGGGATCACAGCTCCTGGCTCACAGTAAATTCTCTAAGTTAAGTTTTGTTGTTGTTGTTGTTACTTTTGGTGGATGTTATTTCATAGAATTAGTCAACAGTGACAACTATTTTCAACCCTATATTTTAGCCATAGTGAAATGATACTATCTAATAAGCAATGGGCATTTCAAAGTGAAAAGACATCTTATTGAATGTGAACACATTTTTTTCCAATTTGATTATATCAGTAATTACAGTGTGTTCTGCTCCAGCATATACCAATTAGCTCACTTGCAATTGGTAAATGGAATTATGTTGGTAAAATGTGGAAGTTGTATAGCTTTAATAGGTGATTTATCCTAGGCCAAGGGAAGCAAAGTAGTCATAATAAAATTATTACCTTGGGTGGGAAAAGAAGCCCTCCACTTTGATAATATATAGTGAACAGGTGCCCGTTTGATTCAGTTTTAAGAAAAGTTGAAAATACAAGTGCTAGTATCTTGGACTTCCTTGCCAGAGGGACCTCCTTCTTGTCCAGCGTGTTTGACAAATTTCTGCAGATTGCACTGCCCCTGTGCGATGTACTGACAAGCCTACTGGCTCAGAGTTTGCCTTCCACCTGGATTTTCCCACCAATTCTAATAAAGGAATTGCCAGCACTTCTATTCAATTTATTTATTTTTAACCTGAACTGAACTGCTTGCTTGGGTGGTCCAAATTATTTTCTGAGGTACCAATATTATTTTTGCTAGTGATATGCTCACAAAGTTGCATACGTTTTGAATGATCTCCCAGAACTAATTTTCCCACAAGTCCTATTATTTTAGGTATGTCATTTTGTTTGCAATGTGAGGATTACAGGATGCGTATATCTTCTCATATGATTTAAACCCCATGTTAGGAACTTGAACATCTCTAGATTTTCAAATATCTTACAGTCCTGAAAGGGATGGTGTGTTAAACGATTTGTAAATTTAAACTAAGTTACTTTCTCAGAGTGATCATTTCATTTTTTTAAATCACTATTAGTGTTGTATTTGCTTCTTATTACCTCATTGGGTAAAGCTCACTTGGATTACTTTTTTAAAAGTTGTCAAGATTTCTAAATTGTATTTGAACTTCTTCTATACTTTTATCAAAAGAACATATAAATTTAACTTTAGTTATTGGCTTTAACCTGTAAATTACTCCTTCTTAGTTAAAAGTACATACTAATTTTAGACCTGGAAATAGTAGACAAAGAAAATCATTTCTTTAATACAGAGAGATATTTTCTACAATAATGGCTTATGATTCTCATAATTGCCACCATTCATTGAACGTACACCAAATGTCCACCTATTTTTCTAGGAACTTCATTTGCAATATTACTAATTCTTAAAATATTTGATAAATATAACATAGATTTTCTAAATATAAAAAAAACAGAATACGTCTATCTGTCTTATAGAATTCTTATACAGAAATGTGGGGGATATGAAATCAAATAAATTATTATTATTAGATATAGCATTGCTGATGAAATCTCAAACTCCACATATTTATGGAAATGTGATATTTACTAAGTGATGGAGGAATTTCTCTGTGTATCCATTATCTTAGTGACCCTACTTTTAAGACAAGAATGCAGATGTGTCAGATGTTTTCTTAAACATTCAGCCCTTGCTTTTGTTATAGATGGTGAACATGCTTTTAATCAGAAATGGAACATGATCTGATCATAATAAAATAATTTCATTGTTAGAAGTAGCATTCATAGACATGGAGTACACATTTGGCCACTCTTTAAAAGTTGAGGATTTTAAGTTGGATTTAATAAGCTTAACTAATAATGTTATTTTAAATTGTTTCTAAGATGTTTCTTAAAGTTACTCTTTAAATAGTATAGACTCTCCCACTTTCTAACTGCATGATTTTGGTCAAATTACTCAAATGAATCTGAGTTATATCCTTTCTATAAAGTGGAGAAAATAAATTCTTGAGTTTTTCCATTGGTTAAATATGACAGTGCAAATAGTGCTTGCCCAGTAACTGTTATGCAGTACATTCCACATGTGTGTTAGCTATGAATATTTTTGTTAGAATTATTAAATTTCTAAACAATGATTACTCTATAGCTAGCTAGTGCCCTATTCTCTGTGTTTACTATATTTTAATAATCTAGGCAGGCATGGTGTGCTGAATGATTTAGCAGCTTTAGCTAGTTGCACTGTTGCATGAGTTTAACCTGATTTCATGGGATGAAACAGAATGAACACCGTGGTTCATGGCTGTCAGTAGTGAAAAATAGCTGGAAATCAGACAAACAGCTTCATTGCTGAGATTGTTTCCGGGCTAAAAGTTCTTCCAACAGCTGTTTGTTTTGGCCATTAATCGTGTCCATTTTTTTTTTTTTTTAAGCTGGGGGAAATACAATTTTCTTTAAAAAGAGAATGTAGGCTGGTTATTTCTGAAGTCAGGAAGAACGCTTGTCCTTCCACTATTGCGGTCTCTTGGGTGCTTTGACAGTTGGACTGAAGGACTTTTCCTTTTGTTTTTCTCTTTTTTACTCTCAGTGCTTAGACTCACACTGCTGTATGAGCAGAAAAAGGAAAACTAGGAGCTCTTTAATCCTAGAGAAGGAGCTTTGTAGCAGTTACCTTCAAGAAAAGTTTACTCCCTAAAGGAGTATTTAATATTGCATAGATACTGACTCACTGGAGAGAGAGAGAGAGAGAGAGAGAGAGAGAGAGAGAGAGAGAGAGAGAGAGAGAGAGAGAGAGAGAGAGAGAGAGAGAGAGAGAGAGAGAGAGAGAGAGAGAGAGAGAGAATATGACAGAATGAGAATTCAAGCCAGCAAGAAAGATACTTAACTAAAAATGAAGGGAAGTTTTGTTGCCTCTTCCTGAAAGTTATATTATTAGTTTTTAGTTTTTTTTTTTTTTTTTTTTTTTTAAATCATGATGACTGCTAGTTTTGTTTAAAGTATTTATTCTGGAAATACTAAAGTTGGAGTCTACCAGACTGAGGTTAGAAGCATTTTCTTTGGCAGCAAGAAGATACTTTTATAGAAGCCATGCCTGTACTTGGGGTTGCCTCAAAACGGAGGCAGCCAGCTGTTGGGTCCAAGCCTGTTCATACTGCTCTTCCGATACCAAATCTTGGCACTACTGGGTCACAGCATTATTCTTCAAGACCTTTGGAACTGACTGAAACAGAGAGCTCAATGCTTTCTTGTCAGCTGACATTAAAATCAACCTGTGAATTTGGAGAGAAGAATCCCCTCCAAGGGAAAGCTAAGGAGACAGAAGACAGCAAGGTCAGTGGCTGAAGGTTACGTGTTACGTAGCTGCAGATTTCCTTTTAGGTGGAATATAAAGCACGTTGTGAAATGGTGTCTAGTAGAGGAACACCGGTGTAAGAAAGTAAGTAGTTTGTATGGCTGGGAAGCTGAATATTTAGCCTATGTAAATCTGTAGTTACAGTTTATAGTTGTAAAAAAGTTGTGAGCTTAATTCTCTGACTACGTGTATGTTGTTATCACCTAGCACTACTTATTGATGAAGTGACTAGTTAGTTCTATATATCGTGCTATTACTGATAACCATAACCAGTCACAAATATGAGAAATAGGGGACCTATATTTCATACATATTGTATTGTAAAAGGAGACTTGTTTGTAAAAGTTCATAGAGATATCATCACTTTTCTCTAAATGTCTTTTGCATTTTAAATACTTTCTGTTTGAATATGTGTATCCTAGACTGCTTAATTCATTGCCATATGAAGGACAATGAAATATTATTTTCCTTGATACTGTACATTTGTCTGGATTTTCACTTGTAAATTGAAACCCTACTGTTTTACTTATTACTGACATCATTTTCAGTCATTTAATTCATGAATTCTGTGAGCAGTAGCTCATACTCTTGGTTTTTAAGCCATGCTACAATCATTTTCTCCAGATGCTATAGAGTAGTATGGCTCTTAAGGATGAACATCCTGGGGATTCATTGATATCTTGATAAACATCACTTTTTATGCAGCTTTAACTATGATGTCAAGCTTTCAGAAGTCACCATTCTCACCTCTGGCTCCTTAGGAAATAGTTTGATTTTACCCAAATATGATTTAAAAATAATTTAAGAGAAGAAAAATACCTTCATGTAGAAATTAACTCTACAAGTTGAAATGAAAGCCACCCTTTTTTGTCTGAAATGTCCATTCCATCTATCTTCACTTGTTCAAATTTTCTAAGGTACAGACCCAAATGCAACTTTCTTCGTGAAGACTTTGCTTCATACCCCTTTCCCTCCTTTCCTCTCCTGTAATTCTATCTGTAGTAATACTTTTAGCACCTTTACTTATATTGTATTTTAATTACCTGATTAATTTATTTCTCACCCCACTAAATTGGAAATATATAGATGGTAGGGCCTTATTCTGTGTTCCAGCTTCCTCTCCCCAATTCATTATGCACACGAGTGAAATAGTAATTGAATGAATTAATACATGAATGAATGAATGAATGAATGAACTAACAATTGTTCTGAGAAAGATTTAGTTAAGTTCTTTAGTCTCTGTATTGTTTAGTCTAATAAACATAGAGTTTGGGATGGAAAGTTTTTAAAGTACATCTAGTTCTCAAATTATATCACCCCTTTGGTGTTTTAAGAAAGCATTGTCTATGCAAGAAAAATTAGTTACAAAAATAGTTAATTATAGGTTTATACTTCTCAGTCCACTGTAAGCAATTGGGTAGAAGTAAGGAAGTGTAAATTATCAAAAGAAGACTAAACTTTTTAACTTTATGTAAATAATTAAATGTGAACACCATACAATTCTGTTCTGATGTTCTGTGTGCCCACAAGGACTTGTCTGGATTAGATGGGAAAAATAGATAGACACTTTTTCTCTGCTGACCATGCTATTATCTCTGCAGGTTTAGTCAAACTTTCACTTTGGTAAATGGCCTTGGCCTAAGACTTGACTACTATAAGTACTATTTTCATTAGAATTTGGGTTGATCTCTGGTTAGCAAGCCTATCAATCACACATCTGATATTCCAATAAGACTCTGTGGTAAGCAGTGTCATATTTATAGGGATTTTTTACCATGCCACTCATCAGATTAAAGACTTTTCCAAGTAGATGTAAAGAATGCCTGGTCAGCATTTCAATATATTTCTAAATGTTGAAAGAGTATATTCAAAGATATGTATAAACTTTTGAAAGAATAGAACTGAAGAAAAGAGCAAATTGATTAAGGTCATTGTATAATATTAGAGATAATTAGACTTGGCTGCAAATAGTAGAAAACTCAACCTAACAATAGCATAAACAAGATAGGATTTTATTTCTTTTTCGTATAAATGATAAATGGAAGTAATCAGTCCATGGCTGGCAGAGAGACTGCATGAAGTTGTCAGGGAACCAGGCTGTCTCTGTGTTGCCCACTATCATCAGTTTGTGGCATGTATCGCTTAGTCTTAAATAGATAATTGAATTTCACTCCATTAGAAAGACACATCCTGTTTCATTAAGGATTTTTTTCCACATCCCATTGGCCTCTTTGTAGTTCTAAGGGTTTATCTAGCTGCAGTGGAGACTGGAAAATGTAGCTTTTATTCTAGGAAACCATGTGCCCAGCTAAAAATTATGGGTTCTGTTTCTAAGGAAAAAGAGACTATGAATAGTGCCCACAATAGATGACGGTCATTAAGAAACATTTATGTGGAGATCTCTGCTAGTCCTTGCACCAAACAGTCTCACGACCTGGTTAGAGAGAACAAACCTATATGTGTCAGATGAACATATGTCAGAAATGTGTCCTCAATTCAATACTGCCTTCTCCTACCCTTGTTTTTGATTAGTGTAAATGCCATCATTTTGAATTTGTAGTCTAATATCTAGTGATATACATTACTATCTCAAATCCTATGATTTCTATTAATTGGAGATTGTCGCTTCTGTATTATAGCTTGGATTTATCCCCTTATGCACACAGTCCTGCTCTGGCCATTGTTAAATTTTCTGTCAATTACAGGAATAATTCCAAATTGGTCTTGTCTCCTCCTGTGGCTCTCCACCATATCTGTTCAACACATTCACCATCTTGCTTCATCAAAAATCTTTGTTACTTCTCATGTCTTACAAATTTTTTTTCCATTCAGGTATTCCAGTCTCCCATTGTCACCTCGTCTTCTGTCATAGCCCCATCTAACTATTATGATCCAGACGCATCCTTCCTGGGTGTCCCAACTTCTTTAGATTGCTTAGCCTCACTGTCATTTAACCAAGAAATAACTTCAGTTCCAGATTCTATGTCACATATGTTTGGAAACTCCACCAGGACATCTCAAGGTCTTATGTTTTCTCGAGCTAGCTATTGCTCTGAGATCTTACTTTCCTTGAGTTTTCTAATGTCTCTCCTCATATGGGTTGTTTTTTTCTTCCATTTTTTCTGTCTGTTCACCCAGATGAGGAAAAGTCACTTTGCTTTGGAGACATTACTTAATCTGGAGATTAAGGTTAAGAAAGAGGGTACTATTTTGTCAAGGCTCAGCAAATAACATACAATGAAGCACTGACCATCCCTGTTCATGAAAGTTCCTTGGCCAGACCGACCACTGAAAACTTCATTCCTGGTCTTTACGTTTCAGCCCCTAGCCTCCTTTAAACTTGGTCCACCACCTCTCTTTTACCTCTATTCTCATTTCTAACTTCTTTCCAATGTTGGGCTCCCTCATCCCTTCCCTCTTGGATTACCTGTGATTTTTTTTTCTTTTTCACATTATTATAGAAAACAGTTTTTTGAGCACCTACCATGTACTTTATAGGAAATCTCCCATTTCACTGTCATAGCATTTCAAAGTAGGCATTATTATCCAGAGAAATAAATGAGGCTTTGATAGAGTAGACACAGTCATAAAATCAGACAGTTAACTAGTACCGAAATCTAGGACTTGAATCTAGGATTTTCCCTACAAAGTCTTTTTTGTCTATTACATTATACTCTTTTTTCATGGTATAATTTATCTATCTATCTGTCTGTCCGTCCGTCTGTCCGTCCGTCCGTCCGTCCGTCCATCCATCCATCCATCCATCCATCCATCCATCCATCCACCTATCATCTCTGTTGTTAGGTATACCCTATCCTCTAAATCTCATGTACTCTTTTAAGACTCAGTTCAAAAGTCAAAGAAAAGAATGATTACATTGCTGTGATTTTTAAAAGGAAGGGAAATTTACATCTAGTTAGAGAGATCTAAAGAAAATTCTTGAAAAAGTAGGGGCATTTATATACGTGGTAGTATGGACGTTTGTTTAATTTCTTTACTCTACTAGTTGTAAGGACAATCAAGGTAGAGATTATTTCTTACTGTTTTGTTTACATAGTGCTATCACTAATGCTTTGAAAACAAGATACTCAAAAGCATTAAATATAATATTTTTTAAAAACATAGTGATATACACAAGTAAATATATTGTATGAATAATATTGCTAATGCAGGCAATCCTTTTGTAAGATTATAGGTCTGACAGAAACCCTGTTTGGATGGAGCATTAAAAAAACACTTTTTCAAGTACTTGGAATTTAATGGGCAAACAGTACTCAAATATAGAGAGGAAAGAACATTCTTTTGAGGAGAGGGTTGCATAGAACTCCCAGTGACTAAACCATTATCATTGAGCAGACTGTTTATGGAAATGAACATTTTGGGGTCAGATCATAGATGGAGGCACACTTCATTAGGAAGGCTCTTATATAAGAATGAGACAAAATTATGCTGTCGATGATAATTAGGAGAAGTCATAGCAGAGAGGGACTAGTATTAACTAAGGTTTTTGGATGCTTGCTATACACCAAGGTACTGAGCCAAGTACTTTATGGAGTATCCCATTCAGTTCTCACAATAGCCATACGATATAGGCACTGTGATTATTCCCATTTTACAGATGAAGAAACTGAGATCGAGTGAGGTTAAATTACTTGCCAATATTTCAGTGCTAGAGTGTAGTAGGCTACGGCTTCAAAAAATGTTACTCTTAACCGATAAATGACACTGCAATGAAGAAGACTTCTGCTGGCTACAGGGAAAGAGAAGAAGGGCTATTGTTTGATTGAATTTCTGCACATACTAGTAAAATTCATTTTAAGTATTGAATTAACATTGCTAGTGAATTTTGAATAAATCATTGGTGTACCCAAGTGCCTAGAATTATCAGGAGAAGACACTTAGGTTGACACATTGTCTCTATCGAACTGTTTGAATAACAGGAATAAATAAAAGAAACCCCAGGGTAGAACTATAGCAGCAGATGTCAACAGAGTAAATGGCTGGCTGTAGCGGCCAGCTGTTTCCTTCTTGGAGAAGATGCCTGATTGCTGAGGGCTGTCGACGCTCCTGTTGGCTTGCTCACATGGTAGCACTTCCAGAGCTGGCCAGGCCCACAGCTGCAGAGGTCAGCACTCAGGTCCCTAGATGCTTCGTCTCCTTTTCCTGTTTCTGCTGTGCTTGCACATTTAGTTATTTGTATTGAAAGAAACAACATTACTTCTTTTTCTCCTGATAGTTCATATTTCAAGTTATTTTCAAGTTTCATCGTCATTTTTAATTATTTTTGCCTTTGCAGTCGCAGTGCTGTAAAGAATTTTGTAATGATCCTTGAATTTTAACATTGTCTCTACTGACAGAGGCTCTGTTTTTCAGGATCATTCGTTTATTTCCTTTGAGTGACAATTTGTAGAAAGGTGGCAGACTAATGCTAGTGTCTGCTATTTTAATTCATGCTTTACAAAGTCCTTAAAGAATTATATCTAATGTATTAACCTCTGAAATTACCAAAAAAAAAAAAAAAACTAGTGTGAATTATATGTGATCACATTACTGAAAATCTCATACAACTCGTTTTATTGTGCTTCAAGTGACCATATTGTGTGTATATTTGATGTCCATTTGCCAAACACATTCTTCTTAGTTCCTTCCTTCCTGGTATCAGACATCTTTCTTTCCTTGAATAGGAAGAAGGACACCAGCTATATTGTTTACGGAAACATGAAATCAATGGGTATGTCATTAATTTTTAAGCAAAATAATTGCTTCCTGATTGGTATTTCTGCTATCACATCTCCAACAATCACCCTCAGTCAATCTTGAACTTAAAATATTAGGTGGCATAGTTAAAAGACCATCAAATATGGAGTTCAAACTTCTGCTAAATCCTGAATGGGTAAGTCATTTAAGCTCTCTGAACTTCAACCTCTGTGTCTATAAAATAATAAATAAAATCAGAATAATAATTCTTTTTCTTAAATTTATTGTGGTGACAATTGTTACTGAAATTACGCAGATTTCAGGTGTACAATTCTGTATTACATCATCTATAAATCCCATTGTGTGTTCACCAACAGAGTCAGTTCTCCTTCCATCACCATATATTTGATCCCCCTTACCCTCATCTCCCAACCCCCACCCCTCTTAGCCTCTGGTAACCACTAAACTATTGTCTGTGTCTATGAGTTTTTGTTTCTCATTTGTTTGTCTTGTTCTTTTGTTGTTTTTGGTTTATGTACCACATATTAGTGAAATCATATGGTTCTCTGCTTTTTCTGTCTGACTTATTTCGCGTAGCATCATACTCTCAAGATCCATCCATGTTGTTACAAATGTTCCTATATCATCTTCTCTTACCACCGAATAGTACTCCATTGTGTATATATACCACAACTTTTTTATCCATTATCTATCGAAGGACATTTTGGTTGTTTCCATGTCTTGGCCACCGTAAACAAGGCTGCAATGAACATTGGAGCACACGTGTCTTTACGGATAAATGTTTTCAGATTTTTTGGGTAGATACCCAGGAGAGGGATTGCTGGGTCATATGGTAATTCTATTCGTAATTTTTTCAGGAACCTCCACACTGCCTTCCATAATGGCTGCACCAATCTATATTCCCACCAACAGTGTATGAGGGTTATTTTTTCTCCATAGCCTCTCCAACACTTGTTGCTATTTGTCTTGTTGATGATAGCCATTCTGACTGGGGTCAATCTTGAACCCAGTGATTCCTCACTGTGGTTTTTATTTGCATTTCTCTGACAATTAGTGATGTTGAGCATTTTTTCATATGTCTATTTGCCATTTGTATGTCCTCTTTGGAGAAATGTCTCTTCAGGTCCTCTGCCCATTTTTCAATTCGGTTGGTTGTTTTTTGTTGTTGAGTTTCATGAGTTCCTTGTATATTTTGGATATTAGCCCCTTATCGGAGGCGCTGTTTGCAAAAATCTTCTCCCATTCAGTTGGTTGCCTCTTTATTTTGTCGATGGTTTCTTTTGCTGTGCAGAGCTTTTAAGTTTCATATAGTCCCATTCGTTTATTTTGGCTTTTACTTCCATTGCCTTTGGAGTCAAGTTCATAAAATGCTCTTTGAACCCAAGGTCCATAAGTTTAGTACCTATGTTTTCTTCTATGCAATTTATTGTTTCAGGTCTAATGCTTAAGTCTTTGATCCATTTTGTATTAATTTTGGTACATGGTGACAGATAGCAATCCAGTTTCATTCTTTTTCACGTGGCTATCCAATTCTCCCAGCACCATTTATCGAAGAGGCTGTCTTTCCTCCATTGTATGTTTTTAGCTTCTTTGTCAAAACTGATCTGTCCATATTTATGTAGTGTCATTCCTGGGTTCTCAGTTCTATTCCATTGGTCTATGTGTCTGTTTTTCTGCCAATACCATGCTGTTTTGATTATTGTAGCCCTGTAGTACAAGCTAAAATCAGGCAGTGTGATACCTCCAGCATTGTTCTTTTTTCTTAAGATTGCTTTGGCTATTCGGGGTCTTTTGTGGTTCCAAACAAATCTGATGATTTTTTATTGTATTTCTTTAAAAAATGCCGTTGCGATTTTGATGGGGATTGCATTAAATCTATATATTGCTTTGGGTAATATGGCCATTTTAACTATGTTGTTTCTTCCAATCCATGAGGACGGAATGCCTTTCCATTTCTTTGTGTCTTCTTCAGTTTCCTTCAAAATTGTCTTATAGTTTTCAGCATATAGGTCCTTCACATCCTTGGTTAAGTTTATTCCCAGGTATGTTATTCTTTTTGCTGCAATTGCAAAAGGAATTGTTTTTTGTATTTCTTTTCCTGAGATTTCATTGTTAGATATAGGAATGCAATGGACTTTTGTACATTGATTTTGTAGTAGGCAACTTTGCTGTATTCATTGATTGTTTTTAATAGCTTTTTGGAGTCTTTAGGGTTTTTTATATATAGCATCATGTCATCTGCAAAGAGTGACAATTTAACTTCTTTATTCACAATTTGGATACCTTTTATTTCTTTCTCTTGCCTGATTGCTCTGGCAAGGACTTGCAACACTATGTTGAAAAGCAGAGGTGACAGGGGACAGCCTGTAGTGTTCCTGAATGTAGAGCAAAGGGATTCAGTTTTTCACAATTAATAATGAGATTAGCTGAGGGCTTGTGATAGATGGTCTTTATTATGTTAAGGTATTTTCCTTCTATACATATATTATAAAATGGATGTTGTATCTTGTCAAATGCTTTTTCTGCATCAATTGATATAATTGTATGATTTTTGTCCTTTCTTTTGTTTATGTGATGTATCACATTGATGGATTTCTGTATGTTGAACCATTCTTGTGCCCCGGGGATTAACCCCACTTTGTCGTGATTAATAATATTTTTAATGCATTGTTGTATTCGATTTGCTAGAATTTTGTTTAGGATTTTTGCATCGGTATTCATCAAACATATTGGTCTGTAATTTTCTTTTTTTGTGTTGTCCTTACCATGTTTTGGTATCAGGGTATTGTTGGCCTCATAAAATGAGTTACGGAATACTGTCTCTTCTTCAATTTTTTGAAAGAGTTTGAGCAGGATTTGTATTAGATCCTCTTTGAAGTTTTGGTAGACTTCACTAGTGAAGCCATCTGGCCCCGGACTTTTGCTTTTGGGAAGGTTTTGGATGACTGATTCAATTTGATTACTGGTGATCGGTCTGTGTAGATTTCCCAGTTCTTCATGGTTCAGCCTTGGAAGGCTGTATGTTTCTAAGAACTTGTCCATTTATTCTAGATTATTGAATTTGGTGGCATATAGTCCTTCATAGTATTCTTGCATGGTCCTTTGTATTTCTGTGGTGTCCATAATAACTTCCCCTTTTTCATTTCTGATTTTGTTAATTAGTGTCTTCTGTCTTTTTATCTTAGTGAGTCTAGTCAAGGGTTTGATAATTTTGTTAATCTTTTCAAAGGACCAGCTCTTTGTCACATTAATTTTTTCTATTCTCTTTTTGTTCTTTATTTCATTAGTTCTGCTCTGTGTTTTGTTATTTCCTTTTCTGCGGACCTTGGGTTTCACTTGTTCTTTATTTTTCTAGTTCTTTAAGGTTTAACATGAGGTTATTTGGGATTTTTCTTATTTCTTGAGATAGGCCTGTAATGATATAAATTTCCCTCTTAAAACTGCTTTCGCTGCATCCCAAAAATTTTGGTAGGATGTATTTTCATTGTCATTTGTTTCTATGTATCTTTTGATCTCTCCTCTAATTTCTTCTTTGACCCAGTCGTTCTTTAAAAGTATGTTGTTTAATCTCCATGTATTTGTGTTTTATCCTGCTTTCTTTTTGCAGTTGATATCCAATTTCAAAGCCTTGTGATCAGAGAATATGCTTGGTATGATTTCAATCTTCTTAAATTTGCTGAGGCTGATTTTATGTCCCAATATATGGTCTATCCTAGAGAATGCTCCATATACACTAGAAAACAATGTATAGTCTGATGTTTTAGGATGAAGAGCTCTATATATGTCAATTGTGTTCATTTCATGTAATGTGTCATTTAGGGCCGCTATTTCCTTATTTATTTTCTGTTTGGATGATCTATCCATAGCTGTCAATGATGTATTTAAGTCCCCTAGTATCATTGTGTTTTGGTCAATTTCTCCCTTTAGTTCTGTTAGTAGTTTCTTGATTATTTCGGTGCTCCCTGATTGGGGGCATAAATGTTGATGACTGTTATGTCTTCTTGTTGTATATTCCCCTTTACCATTATGAAATGTCCATCTTTGTCTCTTGTTATCTTTTTCACCCTGAAGTCTGTTTCATCTCATATCATTATGGCTACACCTGATTTTCTCTGGGTACCATTTGCTTGCAGTGTCAATTTCTACCCTCTCACTTGAGTCTATGCTTGTCCTTGTAGCTGAGATGTGTCTCTTGGAGACAGCATATGGTTGGGTTTAGTTTTCTGATCCAATCTGCTACTCCGTTCCTTTTTATTGGTGAGTTCAGTCCATTTACATTTAGGGTGATTATTGATATGTGAGAATTTCCTGTCATTCTATCTTTAGTTTTCTGGTAAGGCTGTGTCTCCATTGTTTCTTTGCCTTTTTGTTGTTGTCTATTATTTCTGTGTGGTGGTATTCTATGATGTTTCACTCTGTTTCTTCTTTTATTACAATGTATATTTCAGTTCTGGATTTTTTTGAATGGTTACCCTTAAGTTTATGTAAAAGAAAGTTTGATATATAGAGTATTTCATTTTCTTCATCATGCTTACTTTCTCCATTCCCATATTCCGGTTCAGGCCTTTACTCTCCCACTTTTTATGTTTTCGTTGCCACAAATTGTCCCTGTTGATGGTGGTTGAATAGCCTCCTTTAGTATTTCTAGTAGAGCAGGTCCTGTGTTAGAAAATACCCTCAGTTTCTGTATGTCTGTAAAGGTCTTTATTCTTCCTTCATATCTAAAGGATATCTTTGCTGGATATATTATTTTTGGCTCATAATTTCTCTCTTTCAATAGTTTGAATATTTGGTTTCACTCCCTCCTGGCTTGTAGAGTTTCTGCTGAAAAATCTGCTGATAATCTAATGGGCCTTCCTTTGTAGGTTATACTGTCTTCTTTTCCCTGGCTGCCTTGAGGATTCTTTCTTTGTCGTTGATTTTAGACAGCTTCAATACAATATACCTTGGAAAATGCCTGTTGGGATTGAGGTAATTAGGTGTTCTATTTGCTTCTGGGATTCGAGGATCCAGTTCTTTCCACAAGTTTGGGAAGTTCTCATCATCAATTTGAATATATTCTCTGTTCCCTTCTCTCTTTCTTCTCCTTCTGGTATGCCCATTATTCTTATATTACTCTTTCTGATGGAGTCAGAAAGTTCTTGTAGAGTTCTTTCATTTATTTTAAGTCTCAAGTCTCTTTCTTCTTCCATCTGTGTAATTTCCAGGTTTCTATCTTCGATGTCACTGATTCTTTCCTCCACATGGTCAACTCTACTACCTAAGCTGGTTATTTCATTCTTAATTTATTCTATTGAGTTCTTAATCTTCAGAAATTCTATTTGGTTCTTTTTTAAAATTTCAATCTCTTTCATAAAATGCTCTTGTTCTTTGATTGTGTTTCTGAGTTCATTAAACTGCCTTTGTGTTTTCTTGCATCTCATTGAGTTTTTTCAGAACTGCAATCTTGAATTCTCTGTCATTTAAGTCACATATATCCATATCTTTAAGTTCCTTTTCTAGAGACTTTTCACTTTCTTTCTGAGCTGTCTTGTTGGCTTGGTTATTTATGGCAATTACTGATTTATTATTTCTCTTCCTAGACATCTACAGAAGTGGCTTTTGCAACAGGATTTTTAGTTTTTTAGTACTTGTTGATAGAATGTTTAATTTTCTCTGACTACAGCCTGTTTTTCCTCTCACACGGTAGTGCTATGTTTTCTCTGCACTATTATAGCTTCTCACATAATAGGGGGATTCCCTGGGAGACGAGCTTCTCCTCTGTTAATATTTCTCCTGCGTCACAGGACACAGTGTCCGTGTGGGTATTGGGAAAGCTTTTGAAGTTCTAAAACTTTTCCTGCACCAGATTCAGGGCCCGTATGTTTCAGCAGTTCTGTTTACTTCTGCAGGGAACCACCCAGATAGGTGGGGCCAGGGGCGGGGTGAGTTGTGAAAGGTGGCCCAGAGCAATGGCGGTGACCACCCCACAGCCAGTCCTGCTTCCACAGCTCCCTCCCCTTTGCCGGAACTAGTTGTACTGTGAATCTGTGTCTGCTCCACAGTTCTCAGAACAACAAATATTCTGTTGTTTTGATCTAACACTGCTACTTTATGGCTTCTAGCATGGGGCAGGTGGGGGTGGGGCGAGCTCCGGGAGTTGTAAGGAGGGGCGGCTAGTCTCAGTGCCTAAGGCTTCTGTTCTCTGCTTGGCAGTGAGGGCTTAATCCATCGCTTTCAGCCTTCTTCCCTTACTCTGTTCTCTGAGGTCTCTGCCGTGAGCGTTGGGTTCAGCCGTGTTATGTGCTGCCCCCTCAGCCCTGTGGGCCGTAAGCGGAGCCCCAGCAGTCCAAGTTCTTCCCTCTCCCACAGCTGTGGTAGTTCCGGGATGCAGCGAGGTTGGAGCTCGCAGCTAGGTCTGCGTCCTGCGCCCACGCAGCTCCGTCCCCGCACTTCTCTTTTCCCTCCTCCCCCACTCATGCGATTCGCCCACCTGGAAGTGAATTCAGTAGTGGGCCTCTTCGTCTTGCCTGTCTGCTGTGCAGGGAGTCCTTTGTGGAGTTATTGTTGTTCGATTAGTTGTAAATAACGGGAGCTTTACAGAGGCTCACCTCACGCTGCCATTTTGATGACGATATCAAGAATAATAAATCTTGATAAAGCTATTCAGAGGGTAACATTTTTATTATCCACTGCTTTTCTCTTTCTATCAGTTATCACATTTCTCTTATTTTTTTTAATGTGTTCCTCTCCAGTGGATCTTTTGAAACAGAATTTGTCAACCTTAACACTAGTATCATTTTGCACTAATAATTCTGTTTGTGGGGGCAATGTTAGTATTGTAGGATGTTTCACAGCATGCTGCCATTGCCTACTACATGTCAGTCCCATCCTTTAGTTGTGACAATCAAAAATGTCTCCAGATATTATGAACTGTATCTGGCGTGAGGGTTTGAGGCGAGGAGAGGCAAGATCAAACCCAATTGAGATACACTGTTTTAGAATCAGCTTCCAAAATTCCTCAGGTGTCTACTGCTGTTTAATGATAATAATAATAATAATGATAATAATAATAATAATAATTTCCTTACTTTGCTTGAGATGATCACTCCATCTTTCCAACTTTACAGATGTGTGTCTTGAACGAGTAGTTGTATTCATCGCCACTATTCCAAGCTTTTCATTTGCTTCTAGTTTTCTTGATGTCTGACTTCTGTTCTAGTTTCCTAAATGTTAGCAGTGGCTTTTGAAAAGACATCTCTTCTTGGTTAACATTTTATCGTTTGTTTTCATCTTGTTTGCAGTATTTGACATCTACTGATTACAGTTCTCTTTTTGGAATGCTCCAGTATTGACTAGCAATGTCACCTGGGTAGGTCAATTCATACATAAGATTCAGTTTCTTCATCTATAAAATGAGGACAGTAATAAAACTACCTAATAAAATTATTGTGAAGAGTGAGATCTTGCATGTAAACTATATGCCAACAGAGTGTCTAGTCTATAGTTAGTGGTTGACACTAACTATATAATATTTTATAACTTTTATAATATTATAAAAGTATCTTATAGTTTTATACAAAATTAGTAATTTTAAGAATTGGAAGTAGATCAGAGGAGACAGTAATTAATTCTCCTTGTGTGAGGAAATTAATATTTCAGTCATGTTTTAAAGAATTAATTTGATTTAGCCAAATAAATTTGGAAAAAGAACATCTTAGATAGAATAGCATTTACCAAGATATGAAATACTGTGCTATGTTTAGAAAACAACATTATTCATCTATCCTAGGATGTAGGATGCAAGCGAGAGAGAGGAAACTGAGTTGGGGCAGTGGGAAGATGGGCGTTACATGTCCAGTAAGGAGTTTGAACTTCATCTACAGAGGATGGGAGAAGGATGTCAAACTGACATGATTAAGTCTGTATTTTAGAAAGATGATCATGAAATGGAACCCGGGAAGATCCAGTAAAGGGAGAGAAATTAAAAAATACAGAAGAGAATGTGATGGAGCAAATTTTTGACTAAAACACCAAGTTCAAGAGCCATGGGAGAGGGCCAAGTTTAATATAAGAGCTGTGGATGTTCAGATTCACTTATTAAATATGAGCAATCTACAAAATTCCAAGTCTTGAAGGATAAATACATTTTTCTTTAAAGAAAAACAGTTTACTTGGAAAAGATAATGTGTGACCTTGGCAGCAAGTAGCCATTAAAACTAATGATAATTACTAACACTCTTGAGTCCTTCCCACATGCTGGATGCTATACCCAATTTATTATTATTCCAGTTACACATATGGAGAAACTGAGGTCAGATTCATGCTAGGGTGGGGCAGGAATTCCAACCTACGTCTGTTTGACTCCTCTGTCTTTACTCTTCATTTCCCTCTCTGTCTCTCTCTCTCACAGCAATTTATAAGCCACCGTCAAAAATCAGTGTTATTCTTTTCTCTCTTTGTGGATACTGAGTCACATAATGGGAAAACAAAGAAAGCCACAGATTCCTGCCAGGAATAATGAATTAATCTTTGACACATTTCACTTTGAATTCTTCCTATCCCCCCAACCCTGACAGTTGCTCCATTTTTGCTTTAAGAAATGCTTTTCTGTGGATTCCTAGTCACTGGGGCCCACAGAGAAATTCAATATATATTGGAGAGTTCATTAATTGAATACATGGCAGGATTTCCCCATTGTCGTCAGGAAATGGAATGATTTGTTAAAAACTGTTGCAATTCTGCCTAGAGATAAAATCACCAGATGAGAAGGCAGTGGCAAAAAATATATATATATATAAAGAAAAAAAATGACAATTTTCCCAATAAAATAACACAATTCAGTCTCCATAAAAGAAAAATTAAAAAGCCAAACAAACAAAAACAACAGGCCATCTCTTTTCTCTCTCTTTTTTTTTTTTATGTATTTTGATATTGTGAAAGGACTGTTTTGTAATACCTAAAACCTGAGGTGGCAGGTTCACAATTTCACATCATGAAATGTGTTAGAGTACATTTTATAAACAATCAAAATTGCATTGTGTTAGTTAAGGTAATGCTAACTTCTATAAGAGACAAGAAACTCAAGGTCTCAGAGGCTTGAAACTGGGTGTGTATTTTTTCATTCCTTTTGCTGTTCTGCATAATCATGGCTTCACAAAGGATGATCCATAGGTCAAATTCAGGCTAGTGCCCAATTTTGTCAAGTAAAGTTTTATTGGAACGCAGCCATGAGGTTGGTTTATGTGTTGTCTACGGCTGATTTTGTGCTAAGACAGCAGAGCTGAATAGTTGCAATAGAGACTGTATGGCCATCAGAGGTGAAAATAAGGGACTATCTGTCCCTTTATAGAAACAGTTTGCTGACACATGCTTATGGTAACTCAGGAAACCAGATTCCTTCCAGCTTGTGGTTCTGTCATCCCATCTCTAGCTAGCCATCAAAGAAAGAGAGAAAATGGAGGATTGTATAAGAGGCTTAGAAATTGCATACATCACTTCCACTCAGTTCTGTTGGTCAGAACTCAGTCATGTAATGATACCTAGTTGCAAGACAGGCTAGGAAATATAGTCTAGCTATGTGCCCAGAAATGAAGGGAAATGTTTTAGGGAACTATTAGCTAATACTTAGTTAGCCAGAGACTGCCTAATTAGTCAGATATTCAAGATTAAGCAAACATTGACCATATTAAAAATTTTCTAAGCTGTCCAGAAGTGTCTTTCAGATTGTCAAGAAGTCGCCCTGAATTATAGGGATGTGTCTTTAGGAGCAAGACATTGAGTAAGTGGAGGACCATAATTATACTCAAGTTATTCAATGTACAAAAATAAAACATCTTGCAGTTAACCCAGCTTTTAAAAAATAGACCAGGCTCATCTACACAGAAGTACAAGCCCCGCTGTGGTCTTGTGATTCCTCCAGCTGCTCCCATCCTTGTGATTTTGCTAACTACCTTCGATTTCTCCTGTTCCAACCTGGTGATCCAAATCACATCCTGAAGCAACTCTTTCTTGCTCTTGTGCCCTTGTTTCTATTGGCTTCATCTCTCAGTTTTTAGCATTCTTCTCTTGCTGGACCTGGACACTCTCCATCAAGTTGGGAATCAGAAATGCCAAGGCAGTGTAAGATCTGAATTCTAGAAGTAAAGTTTAAAGAATCAGTCACCGCAGGAAGGAAGCATTTGCTGGCTTCTGGATGTGGTCAAATGGGTGGCTGCATAGTCCTGTGAGGGAGTTCTGCTCTCCTCTTCTGGAGACACCTTGTAACTTCTGTCAGCACATTGCAAACTGGTTCCAAAGCAGACCTTCTGGGAATGTATGGATGGGTCATTGACAAACCCACTACCATTATTGACAGAAGCAACTCCTATTACAATCCTTTCAGATCACGGTAAGCAAATATACAGAACAGTACATATTAGGTTGGTGCAAACCTAATTGGACACACAGATATATATTAGGTTGGTGCAAAAGTAATTGTGGTTTTTGCAATTATTTTTAACCTTTTAAACCACAATTACTTTAGCACCAACCTAATAGAAAACCACCTCTTTTCAAACGCAAGATAAATTTCTAAATGACTCAATTGGTCTTTATATTAAGTTGTGCATCTGGGACTATCTCTACTCAGGTTTCTATTTCTCTTTGACGGTATTTACTGTTTAGCTTGAGTCAATTTAAATTGCTCACTTTTTAGACTCTAAAAAATATACAGGTTACGTATTTCTCTTTATTGACTCCGAATGCTTATATTTTTAATATAATCTTGCTGTGCCTTTCTTTTATAAACAATTTATTGAATTTCTACCGAGTGATATTTTTGCCAGAACCTTTTATATTATTATTTGACCCATACACTTTTTGGATCCTGCTTCATATTTCCTTTTTCTTCAAACCATCTGCTTTTTATAGCTATGTCTTCCTTCCTTTGGCTGGCTTTCTGATATCCACACTTGTGTGTTGCCTTCTTCCATTGGACGCAAGGTTTATCATCTCCAACATGTTTGCTCCTCTCTTTTCCTGGGATTCAGGCTAGGTCTATTGTACTCTAAAACAAAGGTGCTGTTTCACAAATGTAAATTCCTCCAATTGCCACATAAATCTACATCATAGATCCTCGGTGACTTTTCTTCTTTTTGTTAGTTATTCTTCCAGTCAATTAGTCTGTCAACTACTTATTGCTTACCTGCCATGGAGAAGGCAAAGTGTATCTGTATATATCTATGTATGTAAAATAGCTTATTTTAACATGATCGGCTTTATGGGAAGTATACTTGCAACAGATGGGACTCTTTTTAGGAATCTATATTAATGTTTTGGCAATGTTAAATTTCTATTAACTAGACATATCAGAAACAATTATAATTCAGATTTGTAATAATCCTAACTTTCATTATACATTTTTTTTTTAATCTAGAACAGATTTACTTCCTCCAGTTGTGATCATCAAAAATGTCTCCAGACATTGCATGTCCAAGGATGGGGAAATTGCCCCCAGTTTAGAAACCACTGATTTAGATCCTGCCTTGTTTGAAAAGAGGATTTAGTAGAATTAAAAAAACATACACAACATATAAGATTTCAAAGCATATGCAAATAAAATGGAATTCCAAGACAAAAAGAACAAAGGAAAAGGATAAAACTAGAGGAAAGGCTGGTGTGTAAAATTAGGCTGTGATGTTTTGTGTGATTGTTAGAGGTCTCTACACACTTGGCTCTGAGCTTTCTAACTGCTGATATATAAAGGTTAAGCAAGTGATGTTTTAATCAGTGTTCAAAGCATGAGCTAATATTTGCTCAGGAGACTCACACAACTTTGTCTATTTCTGGGTGTGTAAGAAATATTTCCTAGGGGCGTTTATAGAGACATACTATATAATTTAAGTAACAATTCTCTCAATATTTTTATTTTAAATTGTAGTTATTGTTTTTTCTCCTTATTCCTAACTTCTATATGAAACCATTAAAAAAAAAGAAAATGAAATAAGTCCACATAGGATGACCAAGTGTACTGGTTTTCCCAGGATTGTCCTGATTTCTGCCCTGAAAGTCTATTGTTTTAGGAGTCTCTCAGTCCAGAGCGAAGCTTTCGCTGGTCACCCTAATTCTGAATCAAACTTCTTGTTTTTCTCTTTAATTTTTTTCTGTTTTCTCCAATTCTCTAATTATTAATCTAATTTTGTAGTAGTTGAAAAAATTTTCTATTTGTCAATTTTAAAATATTGCCTTATTTAAAGATTCATTGTCACACACTATCAGTTCTCTATTCAGATTTAACAGAGCATGTCCTTTTTTTAACAATAATTGTTCAAATTAGAAATGGTTTCTGTGAAGCTTTTAGTTATTCAAAGAACCTCATTTTTTATGAGGTTCACATATTTGCATTTGCTCCTTCCTTAATCCATTACCATTTTAACTAATGTTGGCGATAATGAATATCTTGCTCTTTCATTTTGTGTGAAACACTTTGAGTTATCAATAAAACAAACATGGATTGCTTCCCTGAGTTCATCAGGTAATTTACAGCATAAGTTATGTGTGTCCTGAGTTGAATATAATGATATCTTGAGGTACTGCAGATGGTTTCTTTTTTTCCTATACCTTCAGAGACACAACGAACGGGACTTTCATTTGACTTCAGCAGCGCGTTTCTACTTTATAAGACAGACAGGATGTGGTGTGGGAGAAAGTCCACACTTTCACAATAGCCCATTGACAGAATGTTTGGGAAGTACAAAGAGGAAGAGAGCATGTCTACACCCCAAATTATCAGAGGCGGTTGTGTGTGTGCGAATCTTAGGTTTCAGAAATATGTTTTTTAAGGTCACCCATTTCCCTTCCCTGTTTTTATAGGATGAGGAAAGTCTCGTTCAAGATAACAAAACATTTGAAATTCAGAAGAGGAATTGCATCATGTTTTGTCTAGTTAGCTCAGGCAGAAAATTAATTCCCTCAAGCACTAAGCACATTTTGTTTAGCCCTTATGGATGGTCTATGCGAATCAAGCTGAAAGAATTAAATTAATGAAAAGATAAAAATCCAACTGAAACATAGTGATAGGAGGCGTCAGCTTGAAGGAAGTCCTTCTAGGCAGACTGGCCCAGGTGCAGAGTTTACAGTTCATTTTGCCTGAAATACAAGAAAAGACGCTACACAAAGTATGGGTATCCCATGCACTCACATATCCCTTTCTCTGCGGTAGCCTTGGTGAAATAGCAATTTAATTTTAATTCAATGTAGTATTTTAAGGAGTTGCAAGAAAATCTTTGACATCTTCTCCCTGTGTTCATTCTGCTACATGTGTAGCTTGTTCCACCTTCCAGAGGAAAGTTCTCATGTGTACCAGGTCACCACATTGACTTCCACAGACATACTCAGTCGGTGCAGCTGCCATTAAGTTGAAAGGAGAGTTAGAGTGGATCCCAATGTCGGCCTTGCCTTTTGCTTTCTTCTTTTTGAATGCAGTTGTGTAAACTTTTGAGCAAATGTCTTACCACCTGGATCCTCTTCTGGATGTGTTGCTGTTCTCCAAAGAACTTGGAAGCAGGTACTTCCTGTTGGGCAGCAGGCTTTCATTTACAGGACATCTGTAAAACCACAATGTGGATAGTCAGAATAGCAGAAACGGCCTACTAATGGACGTAGTAAAACTTCAGAGCACATTCTGGAGCCAGGAGAAAGTGCCCCAAAGAACAGATGTGATTCAGGATGAGTAAAACCTAAGTCAAGGTGCGGGTCTTTTACTCTCCACCAGAAAACAACACTTGGGTTTCCTGGCAATGCAATTATGTAATGACTGTGGTTTCTTTTTGTAAACTGTGTCTCAGACAGGGAGGAAGAAGGAACCAACTGGATTGTGTAACTTTATAAATAGAAACAGCCATGTTAAAATAACAAGACGGCTCTGAGTTAAGCCAATGAATTTTGCTACTACTAGCCGCAAGGCTAGGCCACTGAATGAATCTGAGATCCAACCTGTGGAGTAATTCCTGAGGTTTGCCCAATACTTAAATGGGAAAAAATCAGTGAGATGTTCTTACCCTTCTTCCATTGTACTCCAAGTATTTTAGTCCAAATAAATCAAAACCTTTTCTCTGTTGGAAATAGTCGAGTTGGAGACACGCAGGAACTTTGCCCTCCACTACAAATAATGAATAATGAGCTCATACCATTTTTAATACAGCACATAATTTACTAAACACTTGGAACAGTTTATCCTGGCAGTGGCATAAAGGAGAAAGAGGTACCTACCTTATTATCTATTGCACAAAATGTGTGCTACATTCGCCATATGTTCTGGAACACAAGATGATTTAAATTTCACTGCTGCTCTTTATTGTAGAGGGCAGAACCCAGGTACACAGAGAGAAATCTCCTTAATAAAGGCCAAAAACATCAGCCTTCTCAGCATGATTCCATTCAGTTTGATATATACTCTAAAAGACAGACTGTGCTATGTTTGCCATTTAGCTGAGGCTTATAGATCATACGTTTTGAATCTCTCAGGGGTGATTGTATAATGGTAGTGTTTTCTTTGATGTTTTGTGGCTATAAAAGTGATACTAGTACTTCCTAGACACTGTTGAGAAATAAATCTTCCCTAGCATGACTGTAATCTTGGCAATCATTCATGGTTCTCCTTAATCTGATTGAAATAAATGTTCTCATTTAAACTCTTATTTTAAGGAGAGGCCTATTTCGTTCACGTTTGTATCTCCTAAGATCCATAACACGTCTTGGATACATATTTGCTGAACTAAAAAATTAATAATGATGTTTGTACTTTCATTCCTTTGATTCACAATTTGCCTCATGCTTATGTTTTAAAAAGAGCTATTCATGATTTCTTGGATCTAAATATCAACTCTGCTATTTTGGTAAATTTCTGCTATTTCTGTGATTCAAGGTCAAAAATCTTCATAATTTGGCCTTAGTACACAGTCATACACCACGTTATGATGGGAATACTGAGAAATGTGTTGCTAGATGATTTTGTCATTGTGCGAACATCGTGGAGTGTACATACAGACACCTAGATGGTAGAGCCTACTACTGTAATTGTTTGTGCTATACTTTTATGTGCCTGGCAGCTCAGTAGTTTTGTTTACACCAGCATCACCACAAATGCATGAGTAATGTGTTGCACTGCGACATTTTGATGTCACTAGGTGATGGGACTTTTTCAGCTTCATTATAATCTTATGGGACAATCATTGTATATGCAGTTCGTCATTGACTGAAACGTTATGTGGCACATAGCTGTTGTATCCTAATCCATGTTGAGCAAATCTGCCCCAATTCAGTGGTGGTCTTATAGGTCTCTGAAGCTGTCTCTTCAAATGTAGAATATTAATAGGAGAATGACTAGGGGAGGATCTTCTAACACAAGTGTCATTGGTAAAATTAAGACCAAGCAAATTGAAATTGACTATCTTAAAGGCATATTATCTTAAAAAGTGAATATAAAAGTTACAACTCGAGTGTCCCATTTGTTGATGACAGTTACTAGGTTACTCTAACAAACCTGCTTAGGAATATGATATTTGCATCAACATGAATATGACTTTTACATCAACTCCAAGACTCATAGTCTCATAGAAAGCCAGCCATAAATTGGGCTAGAGAATCAGCACGGAGATGCAATATGTTTGAGTCATGCTCCAACACCTAAAAGTGTTTTGGCATCCTTTGATTTCTTTGTCAGTTAGAACATAACTGGTGAGATCACTCTGTTCAGTAACAGTGTCCAGGCTCTATTGCCAGGGTAGGTTTATGGATGTTAATAGAGTTTTCCTTGTTTAGTGTGATGTATGATCTGGATCTTCTTCTAGTCATCACAAGTCCATTGTAGGATAGTAAATTCAGCCAAGTGCATTGTAATTTATATGTTTTACTTAAAGGGCTTTAAGGCGCACTACTTCTCAGATGCAAGAAAATACAACTCAGTATTTTCTATAACATATTCTTTTGCTCTTGAACTTCCATTCCTGCTGGTGGTGGTAGAAAGGCGACTGGTGAGGATGGGAGAAATCTAAATTAGATTCCTTTTTGTCTTTTTCTTTCTTGGTTTAAGAAAGCCTCATTGAATTAGAGTAATTATTTAGTAATTTGAAGATCAAACTTTTTGACAGTGCTGTTTCCCTTTCTCCTTGACGCTTCTCTCTTCTTTTCTCCTTTATAACATGACATCTCCGAATGGGTTGATGCAGTATGTTTAGGGAAGTTGGTGTGTCCTCAGGGTAATCCTGGGAGTGAAAAGGGGTCTCTGGGTTACTTGCTACCATCAGGATTATCTGGATCCTTGCTGTTTTGTGCTTCAATAGCTCCATACAGCCGGGTCCCTAGGTACAAGTCTCTGCTGAGACTTGGTCTCTGGTTACTGTGTGGACACCCACTGCTGAAACCATTGCCCAAATTCTGCATCTGCCTTGGCCTCATGCCAGCTCTCTTTGGGCACACTAGTCCCTGCCACATTTTTGCATACCCAAACTAGTATACACAGAAACTTCTGGGTTCACTCACAGCAAGAGTGCTTTAGCAAGCACCATCTGCCTAACCATGTCCTGTTTCCCTTTTCCCTCTACTGTGGCTGTTCAATATTGGCAAGGGACAGTCCATGTTGTGGCCCTACCAGCTACCCAATGGAAAGTGGGACACAGTCCTCTTAGCTTTCCCCATGATCTCCAACCTCTATAGGAAGTTTTCTTATCCTACTGTAATTTCTGGGCCTATTCTCAGGGTATTTAGGCACCAGATTCCATCTCAGATTCTAATGGTGTCTTGTCTTATTAGACACACCCCCTCGGAGTCTCCTTGTTTCTTTCCTGCTACTTGAACTTTTATTTAGTCTCACCATCCTAGTTAGTTTCTCTGAATATATCGTCTGCATCCTCTGCATTGTGTTTTATAGTATGACTCTATGCTCTGGTTTTCAAGGATTTTCATTTGATAGGTAAAGGGAAGCTTTTGCATTCTGGAAAACATTTTCTCATTCAATGAATCCTGACTTTCAATACTATTTTGTCACTATGCCCTTTTAAAAATATATTTGAAATAAAGTTGAGCAATATTTTTTTTATTTTTGTTATAGGCTAAATTCTGTCTTGAAATAATAGATGTCATTGTTTCAATGGGTAGAAAAACCATAGGTAAACTAAGAAATAGAGATAAATAAGGACAGACATCTTTTTTTAATGTCCCAAAAATACATTCCCTCCAACATAAATACAGTGATCATATATTTATATATTATGATTTGGAGAAATTCTGAGCTTATAGTATTTTTTTCCTAGAATATTGAAAGCATTTTCTAATATTGTACTCAATGTCTGTTATATAAAACATGTAAGACTACTACTGATAGTTAAATAATTATTAAATAATACTTGCCAGGCACAGCCAGAGGTGCTAAAATGCATTCTCATTTTGTTTTCATGTGTACTACGATTAACCCCATTTTACAGATAAAGAAACTAAGGCATACAGGAGCCAAGTGACATGAGTGAAATGACCCAGCTATTGCCTTTTATGTAATTCCTGTGGATTTAGCATGGAGGAGTAAGACTTATTACTATCATAGCAAGAATTGAGTAACAACTTCATCTGGGAAAACAGAGCAAGAATATAAAAGAAATGATGACTATTAGGAAATATAAAGTAAATTTTGAAAGGATGGATAGATGTGGCTTGCTCATCTCAAAGTTCAGATGTGACAATGGACTGATCTTCAAAATTGCAGTTTAAGGCCACAATTCTTAGTATCTTCTGTGTAGTGGGATTTCATTGTAGTTTTGATTGACATTTACCCGACAACTAATGAAATCGACCATATTTTCATCTGTTTAGGTTTCTTGCCCACTTTTACACTGTGTGATAAGTCCCTTTCCTTAATGGTCTGTAGGAACTTGTTATATTTTCTGGATAGGAGTCTTTTGCTGGATACACACTTTGTCAATATATTTTTCCACTCTGTGAGTTGCCATTTTACTTTCTAGGAATATTTTCAATTGCTGAACATAAACTCTTAATTTAATGGAATCCAAAATATTACTTTTGTCTTAAGACTGGTTATTCAAAGGTCGTAAAGCTATTCTATATTAAAAAAAACATTATTTAAGGTATAGACGAGATATATATATAAATATATATGAAAACATGCAAACTTGCTCATTGTATAAAATAGAGATAGTCTTACCTATATTTTTAAAAATTAATGTCAGTTTTCTTTTGTGTCAGATTATATATAAATTTACAAAGTAATTCAGTGAAACTTCTCAATTTAACGTAGGAATCCTTCTACAATTATTTCACAGGAGCTTTCTAATGACCAGCAGTTAGTGTCTCAGGAGCTATATATATTTTCTTACACTGAGATAGTATATTATATAGCCAATATGAATATGTACTGACTTTTCATAACAATACTATAAGGTTCATTTGCATAATATTTTATTTAAATTTAATTTTTCTATAAATTTTAGAACATTATTATCTTCACATCAATATACTTTTTCAGAACTCCATTTTGTCCTGGCGTATGTGCTATGTGGTGAAAAGGAATACTATAAAATTATTATTACAATGGATACATATTAAGAACTTGACAGCCCATGCTCTTTGATCTTTCAGGAAAAAGTAGGGCTTGCAGGTCTTGGTCTTCTATTTACTAGAATATTATTATTTGTTCTTGTAGCATGTCGTTTTTTAAGTCTGCATGTAAATACTACTTTATAAGATAATAGCAGAGTGAAAATTAAGAGGAAATACTGATACCTTGCTATAAATGCTGAATGCTGACTGCTGGCACCCTCTGAGCACCGGGCACCATTTTCTCATGTAGAAGGTCCACCCATGATTTGTTGCCTTTGTTCTGAAGTATAAAGATACACGTTGGAAATCCAGATTTACTTAAATTAGTACTGTATTTGGCTTACCTCAGTCTTTCAATTAAAGTTTTTAACTCCAAAAATAATTTTAAAATATTTTCTTGGAATATTTTCTAGTGGAAAGGATATCACAGTGTTTTACACAGATGTAATAAAAAGTAAAATAATCAAAATAAAATTCACACTATTCAATTATCTTAGTGTTTGGGAATACATAACATTAAAATGAAAGAGAAAAAATATAGTTAATTATCTACATCTCTTTTCTAGATGTCATTTAATATTTGAATATTAGGAACCGGCTTTGAAAAATGTCCCCAACATTGTGGAATTATGAATTTTAAAATTCAAATTGTTTAAATTGGCAATAAAAAGTGATATTTTCTACAAATATCCTTTACAAATGGAGTTGTTCTAAACTTTTAGACTGATTTTTGGCTATGAAAGGATAAGAATGATTAAATTCTAATTGTTTAGACTTGATTCAGCACTGTTAAATATTCAGAGCTATTTTTTGTCTTTACATTGAATAAATCTTTAACTTTTTAAAAACAAATGCATTCATTTTGATAATCTGAAAAATGAGATATCAATCAGGGGAAATTCAAACCTACATGTTTCTGATAAATGTAAGGAGGAATTCAAGTATGAAAGTTGGAACCAGGTATTTTTTTATATACAAATTCCAGCCCGGCCACTTATTGAAGGTGTAACTTGGAATATATTACTTAACCTCTCTGAACTCCTAACTCCTCTTTTTTCTCCTAAATGGAGATTATAATATCAGTTTCATAGAGTTTTTGTAGATTTTTTTCAGTTTTGTTAGATATGTGTTTACAGTGCCTGGAATGATAACTATTGTCATATACTCAAATTTTGGTTTGCATTTTCTGTGAAATCATATGATTGTTTTTGTTTTGTTTTGTTTTTTGCTTTTTGGTAATGCATAGGATTGGCAGGTTGAAACAAAAAGTTTCCAAAATTTTAGAAATCTCATTAATTCAGCAACTTAAATAAAAATGTAATCAATTCTGTTATTTTTAAATATTCAGAAATACTTACAATGATGAATGTTAAAATATCATTATTTTGGTGCCTAACAGTTCCCTTTGTCTGAATTTCAAACCATTATCTTTAGTTATATGTGACATTTGTTGGATTTTTTTCAAGGATAAGAAAAATCAAGGTTTTGGAAAAAATTTGCCTTAGGTATTCTTTTCCTCAAAGGAACTAATCAGAGTTGAATATTCTTGCAAAAAGTTTAATTAAATATTCAGCTCTAAAGCCATGTCTTAGTACTGAGGATAATAAAAATCTATATTATGTACATGAAAAATGAGCACCCCTCCACACCCCCGCACACACTCATATTTACAATGCCATGAAGTTCATTACACTTTTATGACACAAAGTTGATGGGTTTTGTTGTTATTTTATTTGCTTATTTGTTTTTAGTATCTTTGTAAGGGCAGAGATTACATGAGTAAAAAGAAAATTCACATAAGGTACCAAATGCTGTCCATGCAATTTGCCAAGAAGTAAAACACAGTTTGCGTTTGAGACAAAATACAATCCATATTTATTTCATGGGTTTAGGAATTTCAAGGGGTCACTTCTATAGGAGAGTTCCAAGGGAGTTAGGAATCTGGCCTGTGATTTTTACTTTTGGCAGTGGCTTCTGAAATAAAACACAATAGCTTATAATATTTCAAAAAGTTATCCATCATCCACACTGCAAAGTACATTTCAGTATTTTAAGCTCTGGAGTATGGATTGAAAAATTCCCTATTCATGGGAGGTGGAAAACATGAAAAGAAAATGAAAATGGGAGACAGGGGGCTTAGGGGGGATTGGGTTCCATGTGGATGAAGTTGACTCAAAATACATATGTTCCAGGAAATGTTTCGTGAGGACTGTGCTGTTAATTAAGATTTCCAAAGTTTCAGCAATACCTCAGGTTCTCAGGAAGTATAATGCGGATAGCCACCATGTTAAAGTTAATATTGAAGACTCCAGCTGTTTACGTACACAATTTTAATAGAGATTTACCAGAAGAATTGGTGGGAAAGCAGCTCTGTTGAAGACAGATTGGGAACTCACTGCTATATTTTATTATCACTATCTCATTGTGGTTTTTCACACTGTGGGAACTCAACTTCCAGAAGTAGGGGAGCCTCTCCACTTTCATTTTAGTCTGACCACTTTTCTTCAGGGAAAGGAGAAGCTCACAAATCAAAAGTTGGTTCATGTTAACCCCCAGGAAAATATTTAAAAGGAAAATCCGGCTACATAAGCATGGTTATCCATATACAATAGCTGCTCTACCAAAACTCAAAACAGTCCAAATGAAATCTTAAAATCTTATTAAGTATAAAACTACATGGGTAGTGCTTAACAGAGAAAAAGTTGCCCTGGATAATTCTGTTGTGGTTTCCTACTGAGAGATATAAGCTGCTTTACTCCAACCTAAGGTCAGAAACCTTTTGTGTTGATGATTGGCATTCCATACAAATTGGCTGGTATTTCTTTTAGTTTATCTTCATTACACTTATAGAAGGTTTGATCTTTATTCTAGTTTTAAATGACTCAGGTCATTTATAATAAAATAGTTTCATTCACCCCATCAAAGAATGAGAAGTAGAAGTCAGTTTCATGACTAGCTAAGATCTCTGTTCAATCTTTTAGATAGAGGAGAATAAACTTTCAGTTTAGCTGTGATTTTCTTTACATCATAAAATTCTCGGCGTATTTTATCAGACTCATAAACTTTCCTTGGGATTCTGTTATGTTCCCAAGTTACCACCTCAGAAACAATATTGTAAGGAACCGGATACTATTACTGCAAATGTGTCTCAGAAACCATCTAACATATAAATCCAGACTTAAGATTATTCAGTTTTGTCTAAGAGAAATATGTAGTCCCTTGAGATAGGCTTTTGGCCTCCAGGGAAAAGTTTTATGGCAGAGTGAGTAATTTTTCAGGCTTAAGGAAAATCAGATGGGGCTTTCTTGGAAGAATAGTTTTCTGGGTGATAGTAAAGACTACATTGATAAACTTTTATGTTGTATCTTTCTGCTTTTCAAAAAAATATATAACGTAACTATGTCCTCAATTTGAACTCTGACATGCCTCATAATTCTTGTATTCTCTTTTTCTTCTTTTGCTCACACTGTCACCATATTCATTATTTTTGGTACTTAGTCTATTTCATCATAAGTTGAATCAATTTCTACTAATAAATAAAGCACGTTTAAAACATTTTCCTGTTCATGACAAAGAATGTGATAGATCTACGTGTACTGATAATAAGTTAGACTAAGGTATAGTAAATGGAAAAAGTAAAGCGCAGAATATGGTGGTTGGTGTACTTGTTTATAAACAAACACACATATTTGTATGTATGTGCACATGTGTACACATATGTGTGCATAAACCAGCTATGGAGAGGTACGTAGGAAAATCCTAACAACGATAGCTTCCATGGAGAAAAGGGAAACAGAAGATTAGGGATCAAATGTACAGGTGGGCTTACTTTACATTTATGTGTCTGTATATACAGAGGGTGCCAAAAAATGTCTACACATTTTAAGAAAGAAAAATAACTGTATTAAAATTGTAATGTCATATACTAATAACAAAAGATGAATACAAGTCATGTGTATACATTTTATGGCACCCCTGGTACATATTAAAGTATTATATTTGTACATATATAAACAAGCATATATATATGTGCATATATATGTGCATATATATATGTGTGTGTGTATGCACAATACATATATAAAGGTAAAGTATACATACAAACTTACACATGTATATGTACTTTGTATTATTTAAACTTTTTATTATGTACATTATTTAAAAATTGATGACGTTCTACTAAAATGTTGCTGAGGTTTAAATAATAACTGTTATATCCTCTTTCATACTTAAATTAGAAATTACCATTTCCCAAAGTAGTACTACACCTAAGTAGTAGTAGACACTCAGGTGTGTCCAAACAACAAAAATACTTACATTTATTTTTCTAATTACTAGACATTTCTGTTTCATTAAATGTTTTTTGGGTATAGGGCACACATTACAAGTATTCAATAAAGCATCATTACTGTGGGGTTGGAATAAATTGTCGTTATTTTATTTGAATAAAATACAAGCCTGTATTTGACATTCAAATGGAAGTTAGCCTTTAATATCAAAGTATTAGATTCAGATGTGAATGCTTAAAGTCAGGTTTATAATTTTAAAGAGAGCTCCCATGTGGTTTTAAAACTGAATGGGGAGGGTTGCTGGCAGTGTCTCATACAATTTTGAATGGCAATGAACTTAGCATTTCAGTAAATCTTAGTCAAGCTGTTTTAATTGGCCTATAAAGGGAAATGTCGGCTTTACAGATCAAAACTATTCATCACAGAGTGGGTAAACTTGATCATTTTAGTCTGAACTATTTGGCTATAGTCTACAATATTCATTTAATTGTGTTTGTGAAGAAATGACGGATTTTTGTAAAAGCATAGCATTGGGAAATCTCATTCATTCCTTTCTTCATCACAGAGCCATTTGTCCTGAGCTTTTATGGTGATCCAATTGAGGGTTCCTCTTGACACCATATCCATGGTTTTGTCCTGTGTAGTGGAGATCAAATTAGCACGTGACTGCAAAACCTGTGGTATTTACAGGGTCGTTGTTAATTGAAAGATTTGTCAGCTTAAAAAGAGGAAATATACACGCTCCTCCTTTGCTCTTCTATTTTGTGCAAATGATTATATGCATCTGACTGCATGAAACTCTCTTACTTAATCAGGCGTCACCAGCCGTTTTTGTGGCATTTTGTTCACTCTTTCTATATGGTGTGGGTCATACTTAGAGAGGATGTTTAATGGGTTGAATTAATTTCATTGACGTTCTCGTCAAATACTAACAAATCTGGAATGATGTTCTCATAAAACCAGATTGTATATATATCTCTGAAGACCACATTAAGAAATATGTCAGTATTGTAAGTCGAGTTTGAGGTGATATCTTGAAAAAAAATAAAGCAGACATTTAAATAACACATGAAATATGGCCCACTGAATCCCGTAGACATTTGCAACCTGCTAGATAGTCTAAGCAATCGGATGAATAATTTAGAGTTTTTTTTACCGTGTGTCCCGCTAATCTGGTATTAAATTGTTGGTGTTGGGGGGACAGTGTATGTTATGAAAACAAAACAAAACAAAATCCCGAAATCTGGGAGGATTCTGTGAAGAAACTTCCTGAGATCTTAAGTAATTTTCCTGAAGCTTGTTCACTATCTGCATTCCATCACATACTGTGTTTAAACTCCATTATTGAAAAAATGAAATTCATTTATTTGAGCCATTAGAAAAATAGTTCCTCCCTTCCTTGGCTAATATCAACGTGAATAAACATTAGGGAGTATTTCATTTATTTTTATTGACTTATATGAATTGTATTTGTCTTAAGTACCCTTAAAGTATACAATCAAAGGTCAAGAAGTAATGCCACACACTAACAAATAATTTTCTGAATTTTCATATCTGACATGTTTTCTAATTTTTCCAGTGGGTAATATTGTGATGATTATTATTTTAAATAACAGGCAAATACAGCTCTTCTGAGGTTTTTCCAGATGTGGGGTATACATTTAAATGAGTTATGTTTCTGTTCGAGGGTCTTTGAAGGAACACTGAATGCAGTAACAGTGTACTGGTTTTCTTTTTCATATCATGGAAATAATGTTTTTTACATGTTTTTAAGATAAGTGTATAGAAAAGAGCAGTTCCTCAGTTGTCCCTGAGGAGAGCCTTTTGTCCTGAGGAAAATTTGGTGTGACATTTTAATTAACTAAAGTTTAATGACAAAGATAATGAGGTATCCTGCCTTCCTTGAATCTGTTCTGTTTGTCAACACGATGAATTTCTTTCGAGATTTGTGATAACAACGGACTTTTGAAGTGGTGAAGAAAAAGTTGTAGGGTCTTCTAAAACTGATGCTGAATCCACTATGGCCAGCTGTAGAATCTATTGAATACTTTGAGAATATTTACTTTGGCTTGATATTCTGTTTTGAGATGGAACAAAAAGAAAAAAACAAAACAAAACAAATTTATTAAATTCATAATACTTCCTATATTCCTTCCTTGCAAGGTCCAAAGAGGTTACCAAGGATATGATAAACAAAACCATTTATAAAAAGACAACATCTTTATTCTCTTTCTGTTTGAATTCATCAAGTGGCTAAATCCCAAAGGGAATGTATTGTTTCATTGGTGTGAGATGTGACCTTTTTTGTAAACATTAATTTGATTAAAAATAGCTTATCTAATGTTTCCATATTAATCAGGCAGACATTGCTTGGATGAAGCAGCTATTTATTTTAAAAGTTGGACAGGGACAGGATGAGGGAGGATACTATCACATGGAATTTTAGAAGGTCAGGAAACTTCACCTTTTTTCTCTCATCTTAAAACAAAACAGGACTGAAGTGTTCCATTTCTTTATTTCTATCATATTAAACACTGTGTATTGCCATTCTGAATTCCCTTTCTTTTGTGTTAATGACATCTTTTTGCCAGTAATGTGATTAACTGTATGTGTATTATTAAGTAATTGACGTCTTGAAATCTTTGTTAATTTTTTTGCAGCTGCTCATACCAAACACAACAAAAACACAACACAACAGGCATATATATATATATATATATATATATATATATATATATATATATATACCATTCAGCTTCAAGTTGTTGTCCTTTCAGTCTTAGTTGTGGAGGGTGCAGCTCAGCTCCAGGTCCAGTTGCCGTTTCTAGTTGCAGAGGACACAGCCCACCATCCCTTGCGGGAGTCGAACCGGCAACCTTGTGGTTGAGAGCCCACACTCCAACCAACTGAGCCATCTGGGAGCTGAGCGACAGCTCATTGACTTCATTCTAGTTGCGGAGGGCGCAGTTCGCTGGCCCATGTGGGAATCGGACTGCAGCCCCCTCGCCCAGAGCTCGTACTCTAACCAACTGAGTCACCCCAACAGGCTTATATTTAAAATGGAAGGACTGGGAGTGCTAACTGTCCAAATACTAGAGAAACAAAACACAAAATGTAAACAAATAATTCTGCTAATGGTAGGTAGATCAGAATACATACTTGTTTGACAAGGCTAAATGTTAACTTATTTATCTAAGGATTGTTAGAATGAATCACCTATGCTTAGAGTCACAGAAGTTCAATTCTCTTCGGCAAATGTCAAGAGATAAGCTGCTGAGACACCCTCTCTACTGGTTAAACTTTTACAAACCGGTTGCCTAAACATTTTTTTCACTCTGTATTTCCTTCCTTATAGTCACTGTTGGTGGACAGCTCATTGAAGTCTTCATAATTAAGTATTTTACCTATTTTTGTAAAATAAATAATGGCATAAAATATTCTGAACATTCTAGCAAGATATTATAAAAATCCACTGATTTGGGTCATGATATATCTGACTCAGTTTTCATTTTACTATGATGCCTTGCCTTCCCGATTGACATAAATGTATATGGGATCCATCCAGTTAGCAATATTCCTATTGACTTCATTCTAGTTGCGGAGGGTGCAGTCTTAAATTATCCTTTTGGATAAAAAAAAGGAACATAAGGAAAATGACTACATAAGGAAAAACATCCCTATAATCACAAAGAGTTGTGTTTTAAGGCTACACTGTGTGTATATGACAGACCTTTGAAAGTAGGGAAATTTAGAGCTAAGACTAAAACAGTTACTTAAAGACAGTTTTCTCATAATTTTGGTTTTTATATTTTAGTTTTTAATAAGAGGGCTATTGAATTAGAATACAAGAACAGGAAACAAAAAATATTTAAGGGAGTAATGCAGGGCAATCAAGTTAATAGTAATAGATCTCCAAATTCTCAGATATGTATATCTGCAGTAGTTCCCACTTATCCACAGTTTCACTTTGGGTGGTTTTAGTTGCCTGTGGTCATCCACAGCCCAAAAATATTGGAAATTTCCATAAATAAATAATTTGTGGAAATTTCCATAAATAAATAATTCATGGGTTTTAAATTGAGCATGATGAAATCTTGCGAGTTCTTCTCTGACCTGCTGGGATGTGAGCCATTGCTTTGTCCAGCGTCTCCATGCTGTGTGTACTCCTGCCCATTAGTCACGTAGTATCTGCCTAGGTGATCAGAGTGACTGCCAGTGGTTTTGCAGTGCTGATGTTCAGGTAGCTCTTATTTGTTAATAATGTTAATAATGGCCCCAAAGTGCAATCGTAGTGGTGCTGGCAATTTGGATGTGCCAAAGAAAAGCTGTAAAGTCCTTCCTGGAAGTTAAAGGTGAAAGTTATAGACTTAATAAGGAAAGGAAAAATATTGCCTGCTGAGGTTGCTGACATCTATGTAAGAAAAAATTTCCTATCCCTTAAATTGTGAAGAAAGAAAAAGAAATTTTTGCTAGTTTGCCAGAGAGAGAGAGAGAGCCCACATTCACATAACTTTCATTACGGTATATAATTATTCAATTTCTTATTAGTCATTGTTTTTACTATCTTATTGTGCCTAATTGATAAATCAAACTTCACCATAGATATATATATGTACTGGAAAAAATCATATATATACAAGGGTTACCAAAAAAATGTATACACATGACTTGTATTCATCTTTTGTTATCGGTATATACTGAGTATTACAATTTTAATACAGTTTTTTCCTTTCTTAAAATGTGGATACTTTTTTTTGGCACTCTTTGTATATAGGATTTGGTATTAATCCATGTCTGAGACATCCATGGGAGGTCTTGAGCGTATCCTCTATAGATAAGGGGGGGAGCTATTGTATTGTAATTCATCTGTAACTATAAAACTATGGCTTTTAGGGCACAGATTTTAAAATAAATGGGGCAGGCATGAGGTACACCTTAGAAAATACCTTAAATAGGAAGGTTTGTTTACATACTGTGATTAGGGCATCTCTAACTTAGTTTGTACCTTCATCATACCATAGCTTCTTCATGTCCCCCATATTTGTATCTTCTTTTTCTTACCATTTTCAACCTTTTACTGGGTTCTTCCAAGTTATGCCTCTCGTAGCCTTATCAGGTCTCCTGAGGTCTCATTTGCAAATACAGGTCTCATTTGCAAATACATCTAAGTGTAAAAGTGAAATTTGTTTAAACATACCTTGATATAAGGCTTTGGGTGCTTTTCATATCAAATGATTCTTATTTTAACTATCTTTAAAAGTACCGCATGTACACACTAGCATATGACCACTGGAAGAATTTCCCTGGTGCACCAGATTGGGAGACCTTGCTATACAAATGTCACTCTACATAGTAAGTATTTATAGAGCTTTGATGCAGTGAGTTATACTTTCTGAGATGGCTGTGAGAGCAAAGATTATGTAAATTATTGAGGCTAAGCTGAATAGAAGTAGACTTCCCTCAGAACTGTTTTCCAATAGAGTCTCTACTTACCTTTTAAATACTCCTTTTTCTATCTAAAGTTCCCTCTGCCCATCTGCCGTCTTTCATATTACCCGTTTTTATTGCCTCCATAGTGTGTATCTCAATCTGTAATTCTCTTACTCATTAGTTTGGTTTATTTATTTGTTTTTAGAATGTACACACCATGAGGGGAGAGGCCTTACCTGTCTTATTTTTTCACCTGTGAACCCTTCTGTATCTTGAGTAGTGGCTTACACAAAATTGGTTCTCAGTATATATCTATTCAAATAATGAATGAATGAATGAATGAATGAATGAATGAATGAACTAACCCATGAGTAACGTCACATAAGTTCATAAGATATATGAGAAAGGGATTTGTGTTGTCAATAAATGGTGAATTTATATGAAATGTGAAGTGGCTGAGGGAATCTAAGATATGCTCATATTTGCTACTTCTGCAAAAATTGATGATCAACTAAAATGTATTTACTGTACAGTACAAAACTCATTTGTAGTTTATGAATGAGTCTGTATGTTATCCCTTTTTTGTTAGTTTGAAGTGAGAGGAAAAAAAATAATATGTTGAACATTTCTATATGACAATAAATTACAGATACTTCCCTTTACCTTCGTAGTGTCTATAAGGTCACTGAATAGTTCAAGCCCTTTTCAACAAATATAATGGAACTTGTTTTGTTGTCTAATCTTCCGTTATTACAAATTTTCCAAGGGAGAATGTGAAGTTCTTTGGAACTACTACTGTCTCTGAAATATAGGAAATGTGCTCATTAGTTAATGTTTGATACTTTGAATTCTGTTTGGTTACTGCTGTTAGTGGGAGGAATATAAAATTGATTCTGTTTAAATTTTCTGTGTGTTGTAATTTAAGGCAATATTGTTAAGAGTAATAGTTAAGGATGTTTATACGTTGTAAGATAATGTATTTAACAACAAACGAATGAACTAAGTTTCCACTATGTAACTTTCTCCAACTGATTGCTCCTTTTCTTCCCTTGCTCTTGTGGTCATTCCAATCTGTTTGCTTAGCGACTACTGTTAAACAAACTTTCCCTTCCCTAAACTCTGAGATTCCTTATTTTATGCATAGTAGATCATCAATATACATTTTTTTAAATGTGTGAAAAGATGCCTGCTATTCTGAGGAATATTGCCCGTTGATCTCACATAATGGGAGTTTGTCAACCTGAGATCAAAACAATATGTTATAATATTTTTCCATTATTTGTTTGACAGATACATTTTATGAAGATTAATTAATAAAATTCTAAGCATATGGTTTGAAAACATAAAATATTTTAACTTTGCATACAACAAAAATCTTAATCCTCAAGAAAAAATTCTTGAACACAGTTACATAAATGTTGAATGATCGGTCAACTGAGATAAAATATGAATAGTGGTAGAGGCATTATGTAGATGTTAGAGTATTGTCCTTGTACATCTGTTGAAGAATTGAGATTGAGTACATAAGGTTTACGGTTTAGTTAGAATGGTTTTGAGGGTTCTGCACAATGACACTGAATACATGAAAAGAGTTTATAAAAAGACCTTGGTACAATACGAACAAGTTATCTGAAGTGGCTACTGGCTCATGCAAATTCCATAGGTCTCCTATGTGCGGCCAGAGGGACTTTGATTTGAATCAGAGAGGGCAGGTGATCCAGCATCCAGTGGATACTGAACCAAACATTTTCTTCTATCCTACATCAAGGCCAGTTACTAAGATTTTACACAGTTTAATTATAATCACAGAAAAAACTTTGAGAAGGGACTTAAGACAAATTTACTCTGTTGGTTACTTGTGAGAAATGTACTGTTTAGGATCTAAAATCTCTTAAGTTAGAGGCATAGAAGATATATCACTGCTTTGTATTCTTGAATAACTCATTTAATGGTTTTAAATGAAAAGAAATTATCTTAATACCCCACCAAAATATTGGTCTATAGCTAAATTCTCCCCTCCAATAACAAGAAAGATAATTTACAGTGAAGATAAATTCTTAAAAACCTCTCACCTGTACTTAGCCTCCTCTTCAATGTAACCAAATAAAACTATGAACCGATATATTTGTTCTTTATAACCTGCAAATAACTTGGTGAGAATTAAGCTTAATAATTTGACAGTTAAAACAAGCAATGAATTTAACATTTTAAAAGGTAGAAACATTTAGAAATGGTAAATGAAATTATTCCAGGTGGAAGTGGATAAAGTCCAGGATAAATAATTATTTTTTGTTTCTCTTGACCATTGCATTTCTTATTACATGTTGATTTTTACTAATCTTTTCTCTAAAAGAGTGTCTGGCATATTGTAAGCTGAAAAGCATATACAGGGCTTAAGTACATTTTAAAAACACATAGGAGTTATTAAAATATAGGTTAGTATATAAAATCCTAAGGTTATTCTTTAAAGTATGTGAAATCATCATATAGCTGAGCCTGAAGATTATAAGTTGAGTGCTGAGTGGCCCTTGAAGAATAACGAATTGATACGAATGAGGAAAGGAGTGCCTTAAACATCACTATCTGAAAACTACCATTGCAGATCAGTACACATCATTAAAAAAAATCGTTTAAAAGGCGTGAGAAGGCTCTGCTCTACTCACTAGCTGAGAATGCAAGTCCTAATTAACTTGGTTGGAAATGAGGTCAAGTAGAAAGAAGCTGGGCTTTGGGCGGGGCCCATTGGTTCTCAGTTCTGCCCCTTGGGCAAACTGCCTAATCTCTCTAAGCATCAATTCCTGAGTAGTTACAGGATTCAATTAAATAATGATATAAAGTTCTTGATATATTACTACATTAAGTAAAACACTATTTGGGGCAATACGTGCCAAGTAAAAACAACTTTGTATTGAAAAATACGTTATGGTAGCTATGGTTTGTATGAAACTAATCATCCAATGCAATGACACAGTGTTCCCATGATCGTTTTTTTAAGTAGTAGGTTGGTGCAAAAGTAATTGCGGTTCAAAAGGTTAGAAATTAGCAAAAACTGAGATTGCTTTTGCACCAACTGAATACATGAAAAGTTGTCTTAATGGATGTGAATCCGATCATGTCAGTCATTTTGAACATGGCGTGCCGCTCCTTCCTCATGGTTTTTGGAAGGGCCATTTCTATTTGGAGCTTTCCTTCCCTTGCTATTAACCTGGTTAACTCTTTCTCGTTTACACGTGTTAGTCCAAATTTTATTTCCTCAGGGCCAACTTCCATGATTACCTGCCTTCACCCTCCAAATTTAGATCAGTTTCCTTTGCTTTATGCTCTCTTTTGATATCATGTTCCTTTCGTTCAGAACCCTTCTCTCAATTTCTAATAATATACTTACAATTATTTGTTGAATAGATTTTTCTCCTCACTAGGCCACAAGTTTTATGGGGACAAAACTTGTAATTTTTTTGTCCACCAATATATTTCTAACATTGAACACATACTAGGTATACCATGTGATGAATGAATGAATGAATGACATTTGTGTTCACATCTATCTTTCATATCATTTTTATATTGGATCAAAATAAGTAAATACATATATTGTCTTTTGTTATTACCCAACTCAAAATTTGTCTATGACAATTGATCAAGAAAATATCTAAATATGTTACTGCAAAATAATATGTAGAGACAGTATGTACAAAAATTTCTAATAGTCATCATAACACTATATATTCAGGCAAGAATATATAGGGCTTAAACTGATATATTTTAGATGATCGAATAAGTCAGAATAAAATCTGAAAAACTGGAACATTTTCCCATTAATTAAGGAGACATTTAGGAATCAGAATCAGGGAGAAATATTGGGGCCTAAAATGAAATTTTAAGAAGTTCAATGAGTCAGTTTGTCATCATGGTGCTTCTGTTACAGATGCTGGAGAATGTGTGGCCAGGGAATTTAGCACGCACTGGGGAAAGGAAAGGAAATGAACAGAGTGAAAAAGAACAACTTTTAAGGAGAATCGGGAAGAGGAAAAGGCAGTGGGAGACCTGTCAAGAAGAAGCTAATCTATGAGGATCTTATAAACTGGGGGGAGAGGGGAAGTGTTTAATTGAATTCTGAAAAGCACTAGCCATTTTTCATGAAATTCAAGGATATTCATCACCTTTAACTTGAAAGCAAGGTGAAAGCCTATGTAAACATTGTTCCATTGTCGGCATTTTCACCGTGGCTTCATGAAGGATTTCTTCTATCATTAGGGTATCCTGAAGACAACAACAGAGATTAAAAAACAAAATCCACACATCTATGCATGCAGACATGCACGCCCTCTAAATATGTGAATGTGGAAAGGATAAAATCATCTAGCACTTAAAAGTAACTGGCCCATGATATGAAGTCCACTTAGGTTAGTTTTAGCTCTTGATTCTAAGCAATTACAAGGCTGTCAAAAACATATATGCCCAACTTTACTCCTTAGTCGCTTGTAGTCAATTTAAATGCATGAAATGCATTTCAATACAGATCTAAGTGGATAAAAATCTTATACGAGAAATTATTTCTATAAATCAGCATATACATAGAAATAAACTTTTGTAAAATTGTTATTGAAATTTTCTCAAGCTGATGAATAGCACACGTGTTTTTGTGTACATGTAATTTATTGGTTAGTTTGTTGTTTATTGGTCAAGATTTTTCTTGAGCATACATAGATGGACATTTCTTTAATTGAACATGAAATATGGTAAACCTTTGTTTGAGACCAGCTAGTATGAAAAAGAATGCCATACGTGGTGATGCCTAAATACAGTGGTGCTTGTGTTAACTTTACATCCACTGGAACTTCACTAGAAGTGCTAAACTTCTGAAAACAAAAGCATTCAGAAAAAGATGAGACCCATGTGGTTCGCAGTTAGTGGAAATGCAAACCTTAGAGCTGAGGGTGAACCTCGAAATATTGAAGTTTGGGGAAAGACTCTGATTTCAGAAAGAGACCTTAGGGTTTAGAAAGCTCTGGTTGGAGCTTCTAGGACCCAAGGCCAAGTTTTGGGACAGAATCACTAGTTCATGACAACCCTAGGAAACCAAGAAAATGTATAACCAAGGCACAATCACTGAGAAAAGTTGATTAAAATTCATTTGCTTCCAGCTGAGGCTTTGGCCACTGACTCTTAAATCATGTTTAGTCAGATTTTAATGTATTCTCCTTTATGGACTTTTAGTGTATTCTCCTTTATAGACATATTTTCTAAATATGTGATTGTGGCTCAGGTTTTGACCAATGTGGAGCTATTTTTTTTTAATATCATTTTTTCCTATTGTATTGAAAAAAATATAACGCATGCTCATTTCAAAAAATTTGAAAAAGTTTGAAAAAAAACAAAACCTCTAATCCCATTTCTTAGATATTACTTTTTAATATACAGAGAAGGCCAAAAATATATATATACATTTTAAGAAAGGAAAAACTATATTAAAATTATGCTCATGGTAACCACTTTGAGCACCTATTATAAAAAAGTCAAACATGACTTTTATTCATCTTTTGTTATTAGTGTATATTGAGTATTACAATTTTAATACAGTTTTTTCCTTTCTTAAAATGTGTATACATTTTGGCACCCTCTGTATTAATGTATTAATATTTATTTTCAATTATAATATATATGAAGATACCCATTTTGTACATCTTACCCTTTTAAATGAATACTCATATTTCTTAAACATTTCTCTATAGCTGTACATATCTTGAGGAAATTCACTTTTAATGATTGAAAATATCCCTTGTATAGATCTGTTAACATTTATTTCAACACATGCCTAGTGTGTAACATTTTTGTTATTTGTAATTTTTATTTGCAAATTTTTATAATGTCTTAGGAAAGAATCATGACTGGGTTTTCACCTTGGGGTAATTATCTAGAAGAACAAATATTGTTTACGTATTAGAACATACATACTATATTGTATCATATTGTAGCATGTTATATTGTGTTATGTGAAATTTCTCTGTCTAAATATAATATCCATTTGTTCTTTCAATAACAATGTGTAAGAGTGTTTTTCTATAGCCTACTTAACACTAGATGTTACCATTCTTTTTAATCTTTGCAAGTGGATTGGGTAGATTTTAAAAACATCTAAATTTACTTGTATTGTTTTAATTTCTCATGACTACTTGCCGGTGTGTAAGGTCCATCTAATACTTCATTTTAACAATAGGTCCCAGAGCCCTCTTTATGACACCTGACACTAAATCCTGTAAATAACCTATAAATTCAGACTAAATAACCTGCAAAAAGTTGTCTTCCGGTAATTTCCTACCATGGTAAGGAAATTATTGTCATGGCGGTGGGAGCATGCTACCACCAAATGGAACCAGGGAAAGAAAAGAAAGAACAGAACACATCCCATTCGCATGTGGCTGGAACTGACACACCCATTTGTAAGGCAGCCTTGGAGGACTCCCAGAAACAATGTGGAGATACGTTCAAGGGGGCCATGATTATGTTGGAATGGCAGTGTTTGGGGTGTTACTGGTGAGAGTGTCACTAAAATTTGGGAATTCAAATTGAATGTGATCTTGCTGAAGTGGGAATTTATAGATAAGAAAAGGGAGGGAGGAGGATAGAATGGTCCAGGTGGTAATGGATTAGAATTGGAGACATCTGATTGTCTTCATATTTAGCTTAATATAAATACAGAAGATTCAACATCGAAATCTTTATAGATACACATAGATACATGTGCTAGTATGCACACGTTTATTTCTTTGCTTTGCCAGTTGAGGGGGACTAAAAGCAAGGACATTCCAGTAGCAAGGAGCATACCTAGCACCCAGATTTTGATTTTTAACATTGTTCTGCAACCAAAGCCTAGGACAAATGGCTGATTCTAGAAGAAGAAAAACACAAGATGATCCTGGAGCATCTTGTAGTCCCATGAAATAAGGAAGTTCTCAGAAAAAGTAAGACAAAACACATTGTTGGGAGTATGTTGAAGTGACATCCAGAATCAACTAAAACAGCTCCCAAGCTGGAACAATTTGAACAAGAAACTAAAGTATTCTTATAAAGTGGTCGTATAGCCCAAAGTCTGAAGTAAATAAATGTCCATGAGTCCGTACTGATAAAAATTAAAAAATTAAATAAATAAATAGATTGGAAGAATATACAACTTCCTAATGAATAAGAATTCCAAAAAAAATATGTAGATATTCCACCCTAAATCGGGGAACATAACTGCCACTCCTGAAGTGTGGGCTACAGGTGGTGACTCCCTTCCAAAGAGTATGGAAAGTAGACGTGGGATGAGAGAAAAGCTTTACACTGGAGAAAACTGACAAACGCTACCTCAGCCAGGTGGACAAGAGCAACATTAACAATATTAAATCATGTTGATAGTGTTTACCTTTGATATGTTGTGAGGAACACGGCACTTGCTTCTGAGGTCTTCTTCCCAAATGACTATAACCACAGTACCATCAGGAGAAAAAACATCATACACGTTCCATTGATCAACAGCCTACAAAATATCTTCCCCAGGGCTCCTCCAAACTGCCCAGCTCATCAAAATCAAGGGGAGTCTGAGAAACTGGCATAGCCAAGAGGAGTGTAAGCAGACATGCCAGCTGAGTAAATGTATTGTGGTACCCGAATGAGATCCTACAACAGAAACACACACACACACACACACACACACACACACACACACACACACACACACACACACATTAGTTAGAAGCTAAGGAAATAGGAATGACATATGGGTGTCAGTTAATAATGATGTGTCAACATGAATTCATTAAATATAGCAAATATGCCATAGTAATGTAAGATGTAATAAGAGAGTAAATTGGGGGATAGGTATATGGAAACTCTCTGTGCTATCTTCTCAATTTTCTGTCACTCTAAAACTGTTCTGAAAAATTAAGTTGTTTTTATTTTTTAGGTTAATGTGATCTGAGTATGAGGTCTTGGGCACATGGAGCTTAGACATGCTGATTATATTTATTTTAATTGTGTAACGGTTTTTAGGGTTCTCATTGTATCTACTCTTTGCTCTACAAACAGCTTTTGGCCATGTACATCTGACTTGTGCTCTGAGAATGGCTGAGAACAATTAACCTTTATGTCAACCTCATGTAATTCGATAATAAGTTTATAGGAGAAAGACCTGAATTTGTAGATTTTCGGTTCCCAGTTGGGCATATTTGTGTCTATGCTCACACATACACTATCCCAGGTAGCCATTTCTTGGTTTTTCCTGACTCTTTCAGGGGGACGCATCTCTTAACATGAGGAATGTGACAGTGCTTGGAGGTTGGTAGTTCTATGCCATCAAATATAGCTGATGCCAGAGGAACTATTTAAAAGTGAATAAGGGAAAGTTACAGCACATCCCATGTCAAGCAAGTAAACGTTGAAAGTCCTCAAGAGCAAAAATTTCTCCTCTAAATCAGTTCTCTCCAGAATGCAAGGTTCAGGTTCACAGCATGCCTATTAAATGGGCATTAAAATAGTATTTGGCCCATGGCTATATACACTGAATGAGGTGATGTATATGAAAATTATTTTACAACTCTAAAGTGCTCCACATGTGGATGTATATAATTATTATGTATAATTGCCAGAGATCATGGCCTCACAAGCCAGTTTGTTTTACTGTTGGTTAACTATAACTTTTAATAAGTACTGTCTCATGTTAAGCCAGCGTCATCTTTCCCATACTTTTGTAGTACAGAGCAGGGGATAATGAAGTCCCGCAGATACGGGTTCAAATGTTGGCTCTCCTACTTATTAGCCTGGACCTTGGATAAGTGACTTAAGTTCTCGATACTTATTTTCCTCATTGATACATAATGGTGATAAGCTCTGCTTTACGGGGATATTGTAAATGTGATTAGATTTGTGAAAATGTACCTAGCTTAAGTGCCCAATAAATGGTAATAGTTATTTTAATATGAGCTTTCTTTTTTTGACTCAACAGTAGGTAAGGCTGAAAGGAGCCCCAAGCCTTCCCAACTTCCCAACGGCACTTCATAAAAATGTGTCTAAACCTCCATTTAAAGTAATAAAGATGTAACATGTGGCATAATTCTGTTCCTCGTATTGTATTTTTCATTCTGGGAAAACATCGGGAGGAAGCCTGAGGGAAGAAGTCTTTTTTTTTTTTTTTTTTTTGGCAAATAGCTTATGTCTCCTAGTGGAGCTGCATCATGGAAAACGTGGTTCTCTCTAATTATCAGGAAAACGGACAATTCTTTACAAAGACTCGATATTAAGTAGAAGGAGGCTAACCCTGCAGGCAAATAGGAATCCTTTAAACCTCTATGTCCAGAGGCTCTACGAAGCGAGCTCAGACTCTTCACTGGACAACCTCCGTCCATATTATGTACACAGACAGTACATGAATGGTGCCCTCTAGAGTCACGCAGTGCGTTGATGCCATCTCCCACCTACCCTACCAATCAATGAACAGATGTTCTATAATTATCTTGAAGGTATAATTCCTAGATATGTGTGCTTTCATCTTTCCTTCAGGCTAACTTACTGGATCTCAAATATGTGTGTGCAGATATATCAGATTTTTATGGGTATAACATTTTTTCAAGGGATTTTTATTATAATGATTTTGATATCAGGGGCTGTCTTCAAAATTGGTCTTTCTACCGACCCCACTCCAATACTTAATGCCACTGTATTTTCCAGGTGATATCTCAAGTCATTGCAGTGTTTGCTAATGCTTAGTAGTTTAGCTGTATTCTTCCATAAAGTGTGTATAAGGATCAGATTTAATCACCTATCAGCATTCATGGAAAACAGTAGTCAGTCTTTTAAAGCTTTCCCACTAGTCAATAAACTTATTTGAAGTTATGTCTGGTTAAAGAGCTATTTTCTTCTAACATGTTTACTAAGCAAGAGAGTACAAAAGAGAGCTTGTGCACTGACCAATATATTTCACATTGAAGGGAGTTCATTCCCCTTTCTTTTTCTCAAAGATGGTCTCTGGTGCGTTGGGTTTTTGCTCTGATTTTTAGTTATTGGTTGGTTTTCTGGTTCTCTTAACTTTCAGTTTACCATAGGGAAATTGAAAATCACAGGTCCAGCTGAGAATCTTTCCTAGAAAAGATGGATTATATGTTCCTGCCATTATTTTATAAAAGAGGCACTAAACAAGTTACATTTGGCCAACTGAAATATTTTCTTCATGTGATCTTGTAGTAATTTCACATAAAGCCCAAAATAACCTCTTTGGGAAGCCAAGCACCCACTGTAGCTTTGACGCTTGTTTATTTTTCCTCCTATAAGTGAAGGAGTCAGAGCTTTCTTCTAAGACCAGTTGGTTCATTTAATAACTGGGTGACCTTCAGCATGGTGCCCAGAAACAAATCTTGTAAATACTAGCTCTGATTATTTCCTTATTTTTGCAATTCTCAGATTCGACACCAACTTACTACAACTTTAGAAGAAGGAAAAGAAATGTTGACAATACCAAATTATGAGACGTACACCATTTTCAGAAATGTTACAAAAAAATCATGTCTCATAGGTATGGTGATAAAGATGATGATGGTGGTGGTGGTGGTGGTGGTGGTGGTGGTGGTCGTGGTGGTGATAGATGGAGCATTTTTGAAACCTTTATTATTGGAAAAATCTATATGTATTATTCATAGAACATAATATCTACCATCGCTAGTGCATCATGTCAAATTTTGTGCCATTTGCTTTCAGGTAAAGGAGTCCAACTATTTAATTATCTCATCATTACTTCTGAAAATATGAGATTATCCCTTATACACATTAGAAAAACTTTAAAATGTTAGGCTTCCTAGGAGTTAATACGTGTTTTATTATAGTGAAGTATGACTGGGTTCCCCCATTTATGTTACAGAGTCACAGAGTTTGAAAAACTCTTAGAATTCAATGGTCTAATTATACAAATGATCAATCTGAAGTGTAGGGAAACTAAGTAGTTTGCTAAAGGTTGTACTGCAACTTGTTTTTTGTAGCTATGTATGCATACATGCCCCTTATTTTCAGGGGGGGAAATGATAGCATCTCACAACAGTATTTTGTGCAGAATAAGTGCTCAATAAATGCATGATAATTTGTTGTACAGTAAACATTTGCATAGAAATAGAAGTTATATTGGTCATATAAGGAGGTTTCTTGCCTTTTTTTTTAGTTGATGTGTATGTTTATTTATTTAGCAAATAGTTATAAAATGCCTCCCATTTGTAAGACACAATTGACTTGCCAAAGGTAACATAGGCACAGAGTGATGGATTCAGGATTGAAATCCAAAATTGCCTGACTTCAACAGCCAGTATTCCCGCCCCCTTTTTTGTTCATTAAAGTATGGTTGAAATATAATAAATAGTACATGAGTTCGCACTGTACAACGTAGTTAATCAACATTTATATACCTTATGAAGTGATCACTGCATTAAATTTAATAACCATCAGTTACCATGCAAACTTATTATGTCATTATTGACTACATTCCCGATGCTGTACATTATATCTTCATGACTTATTTGTTCAATAACTAGAAGTTTGTACCTCTTATTCCCTGTCACCTTTTAACCCATCCCTAACCCCATCCTCTCTGGCAACCATCAGTTTATTTTCTATATCTGTGAGTCTGTTTCTGTTTTGTTTTGTCTATTCATTTGTTTTGTTTCTTAAATTCCACGTATAAGTTAAATCACATGCTTTGTAACCTTCTCTGTCTTAGTATGATACTTCCTATGTCCATCCATGTTGTTGATGATTTCATTTTCGAGATTTTAATTTTTATTGCTAATACTCCATTTTATATATGTACCAGATCTTAATCCACATTTGAGCTATTATGAATATTGCTGCAGTGAACATAGCAAGTTATTTACGTTTTACAGTTTATATCTGTACTGTATATCCCAGTGGAGTGTTTTTGCAAAGCGAACATTTTAAGAATATACTCTGATCTTCCATTGGTAGTGACTTCTAGTATTCATTCTAAATTTCTCTACCTATGGCCATTTCCTCCCCTTGGTTTCCCTTAGTTTCTCTGTTGAGTAGTTAATGATCTGTTAACATGCACTTAAATACATTGGAGTGATCACATTCCTAAAAAAACATTGCTGAAGCAAAATTACCTATTTGCAATTTGAGTCATTTCCTAACTTTTCTGTTGCTGAAGTCTAATTTTAATCCAAAGTGAAAACAGCTCTAGTTCCATGATCTTTCTCACCTTTTTTGACAATAAGAGCAATGAAATCTTTCCATTAACAATATTTTTATTTAAAGAAATATACAATTTAGGGATGCAATTCCTTTTTTCAGTTAAAAGCAACATCATTTATCTATTTATATAAGTCAAATATTTATTCCTCATTCCTGGTATCAAGCCAGTCGCCAAGTCCTGTTTATTTTATGTCTTAAATATTTCTTCATCCCTTTCTATCACATCGGTCTCTATTATCACCGCCCTAGTTCCAATCATTATCATCTTTCCTCTGTACTCTCCAAAGGCGCTGTGTTGATATTTCCAATCCAGTTTTACTACCTCCCAACAAATCTTTCAAGTGCTGCCTGAGAAATGTAAATATGATCATACTGCATCTCTGGGAATGCTACCAGTCGCCACAGGGAGAAGTTCCATTTGCACAGCATAGCACACAAAAATGCCATGATCTTGTCCCTGCATTCGTTTATAGCCTCATTTCTCTGCTCTAGCAACACTGAATCTCTTCACAAGACCTACTGTTTCGTGGTTAAGTTTTTCCCCAGCTCCTTTGAACTTCTATGCCTTCCCCCACCATTACCACAATATATGTGTCTCTACTTCAGACAGAACATATTATAATGAATATACATTATCTATGTCTTTGTCTAACGCAGACTGTAAGTCCCTCAATGACAAGCCCATGCTTTATTCATATTTTATCAATGGGTATAATTTATTTCAAATTAAAAATACCTCAAAATATAATTCATATCTTTATGGTGAAAGAAAATTCTAGTCCTCACATGAGCTTCTGAAAATATGCCCAATAGTTATACCATTCCTATGTATCTAATATCTTCTCCAGTATATTATAAATTGGGAGCTGTGTCTATTATACATTATGTATTATATATTATAAACTTGGATTCTGTACAAATACGTACACTAGTTACCACTCTTGGCCCGTAGCTGAGGCTTGACTTGGATAGCTAGGCCTATTCAAAACTGAAATCAACCCCAGTACGAGGGAAAAATAAGAGAAAATTCTAAGAATTAGAACGGAATCTTTGAATATTTATGTTAGTCTCATAAGGCTTTGCTTTATAAATTCTTGTTCTAATGAAATTAGAAGTCAATTTCAATTAAATATTAATTCTTGGTTAATTTTTTCATGAATTAAATGCCTGAGAACTTTGCTGTTGCAGCCTATTTTGATTTCTTTAACCTTACAGAAATTTTGAAATAAGGGAATATAGTTATGCTCTAGCCCATATCTGCTTCATATCTAGTTATCCATGGTTGGAATTAAAAAGAAAATGTCTATCTCTTACGTTTCCTTTTTCATTTAGAGAACATCTGTTTTGCTTTGATATTTATACAGTACCTCATAGGGTAAACAGTCTGCTCTATTTAGACTTAGAAAAATATCCCCACATATTACTGTATCACTATATATCACATATCACTATATTAACTATAAAATTAAAATTTAAAGTGTGTACATGTCTTGTTGCACAGAGTAGACACTCCACAATAAGTGTTCACTGAATATATCTCAAAGTCTCTTTAACAGCTATCTATCTGTAAACTCTGTAGGAAAACCACAAATTCTGAAAGTACCCTCAAGTCACATCAACGTCTGAAATGCCTCCAGCATTTCAGAAACCTGTTCAAAGGGAAGGAATCGTGCCCGATATTTAACGTGATAAATGATTTAATACTTTACACACAAGGTAGTTCTCCAAAGCAGCCTGAAGTTACTCAAATATTTTCCAAACTTTCTTAAGCAAAAGGATCCCATCTTGTAAGTAGGACTCCCTGTTAGTTTAGTGTTCATGATGAAATATCAGAACTTTTCCTTGGTATTGCTGCCTTAAAAATTGGCAAGTGAAACAAACTGAAATAACAAAATAAATATATTTTCCTAGTGATTTAAAGATGGTCTTCTGTATCTATGCTATAATTCAATATGAATTTACTACCAAAAATTATTTTGATGTTAACTCAGTAATGTTTCTGTGGTGAGCGTTATTTTCATATTATGTTGAACTCAAAATATTTCAAAGTGCCTTGTCTCACATCTTCGTAACATCTCTTTGGGGAGGTGGCCATATTCTCTTACTCTTAAATATATATATATATATATATATATATATATATATATATATATACATATATATATATATATATATATACACATATATATATATTTTTTTTTTGAGGACTCCGATTTCCAGTCCTATTGTGGTTTGTTACATTTGTTGAAACAGTAACCATCCACGTTAAAGTGACTAAATATGATACACTGCAGCCTGTAAATCACAACCAGAACTAGCAATGTAACACTTGTGAGTGAATCACGTTGAGATGGAGGACCTGCGTACAATCCCCAAAGCCAACAGCTATACAAACAGATGGCGTTGGAGTCCTGTTTTCCAGTCTAATGCACTTCTGTTAACATTGTGGTACCCTCTGAGATGATGTTTTCATCCTAAGTGCTGGTGTTCCCTGGTCAGTTGATTTTCCTCCACATTGATCCCTTCATTTTCTTCTCTTTGCTGCTCTGTGACCTACAGCCTTGCAAGTAGAATCCCTCCTTTACTAGTCTAGCAGAAACGCCTGAGAAAGCAAGTCACCCACTTTGTCAGTTTCATAGAAGTGTCTGAAACTCATTGACCAGGGAATACTTTTATAATGGTAATTTGGGGTCAGTTTACTATATCAACAAGATACCCACAGGTATTAAGTACACATAATTCAAATTAATATTAAAATACAGGCAAAAATGGTCGCATTAATTACTTGCTTGATAGATTATCAAAATGTGACTTCTGTTTAATATACAATAAAGATGTTGAAGTTGTAAACCCATGACAGTCTATAATCACCGAATAGAATCATCCAATAAAATAGTGAATTGATAAATACTGCCTATAGCTTATCTTCTTGCTGATGGAAAATTATTTCTTTTTGCATCAGATGATCATCAGAGTTTTCCCTAAGTTCGTAGAGGAGGCAAACTCTAGAACAGCCTCTCTGATTTAATTTCAACTTTATCATTTACTACCTGTGTGATTTTGAGAAAATGATTTAAGTCAGTTAAGCTTCATTCTCTTTATCTTAATTAAGAAAATAGATATGAAGTGCTTAGTACAGTACGTGATTAAAAAAAGTAATAAATATGTTAGCTATTAAAAAGGAAAAGGAGAGAGTTAATGATTATTGGGTAGGTAACAAACTTTGATCTTAGTTAAGTAGGCAAGGTAACATTGTCCATAAGTGAGGAGTTTCATGATAATCATTCATTGTCATTGAGTGACACTATTAATATCTCACTGGCTGTTAGTTTTCTAAAGAACAGTGCTTGGAAATACTGACAAATATAAGAATGCCCTTTATATATAATTATAGTGTTTTTCCTTACATGGTGTAGAAAATATCTTTAAAAATGTAAAATAAGATTTAAAAGAACATGAAGGGAATAAGAAAACAATTTCAGTATCTTTAGGAACCTCAGGAATGAGCTAAATAGCCAACTACAACTAACATCATGCCATAAATTTTATCATCTCAAAGTTTATGGAGGTCCCACTCCATAAACATTTTCTTTGGAGTTTACTGTTAATTCAGACTTATTCTACTGCTTAATATGGAGTGTTTCCTCAACATAAAACTTAGGGGGATAATTAAGATTGTTAAAAAAAGACAAAAAAGTGAAGGCCCCGTTGAAGTTCATAATGCGGATATATGTATCTGAGTTAAACTACATATCAATATATTGATATTGGCATATGCATAAAATAATAAAGAAAACATTTTATCAAAAGTGACTTGACAATAATAGAGTTTATTAACATAAAAGGAACAGATAACAAATCTAAGTAAAAGGGGGAATGGATACTATGTAGGCCACTTCATCTGACTTTCAAAGGATGAAGCTTGCTCAGAGATGAAATCAGGATCATAGCCTTAGGTGGAAACAATGATCCCTTGCTCCAAGAAGGCTTTAGAATAGTGACTTCAGCAACATCAGAATTTTTCCAGTGGTGCTTAAGGCAGAGTGCGTTTTTCAGAGTTGGGGAAGCATCTTCAAGGTGCTCTAAGAACTTGCTTTTAATTGTTGCTATTAAAATGAAAACTCCAACTGTAATCACATTGCTGTCCTCTGTCTAGCTACACTAACGTATTCCAAGGAGTAGAGCAAGAGTTACCCATTTTCTGCACCAAATACCAAGGATTCCATAGGACAGTTTATTTTTGCCCATTGGGGCCATTGTCTTTCTTTAGCTAACTCTTTGCCACTTACCTGGTTTCCCATCTCAGATGTTTCATTTGATTGCCTGGATCTCAGAACTTCAGCTTCCCTCTTACCTCCTGACTTCCAGAAACAACAGCAGATTTACTTTGGTCTGTTGACTTTGGAACTTTGCCTAGCACTTCCCCAGATATTTTTCCAATTCATGAACAAGATGGTGTTGTCACCGCCCTCCCAGCATAACAATTATGAACATAACCTAGAAAGGTTTCTCTGTCTAAAATAAGAATCAAAATACAAGCCAAGATAAAAGTTAGAAAAAATATGCATCTGTTGTATCTCGTTAAATCTTGCTCTAAGTGGTATTTCATGTTAATATAAAAATATCGGTAATTTGGGTTTGGAGAACTCTACTGATAGTAAAGCACTGGCTTAATTATTAAAGAATAGAAAACCCCCTGGGATTTCATTATTTTAGCCAACCCTACCAACTGCAGCTAGCAGAAAGAACTAGTCAGTTATCTAGCACAGAACTGTAAACTCAAAGAAATGTTTACAGGATCCAGGAAAGAAGAGTAAATGTGTGAAAAGCAGTGATTATAAGAAGCAACAGGGTATGGTGAGGAAAACTGATTAACTGGAAAACACAGCCTCCATAATAAAGGGACAGCTCCAGCTCACTACTGACATACAAAAAATATGGGCCCAGTGTTGCCAGATCTTTGCAATTCCCAAAAGAAGCCAGAAATTTGGAATTTTATATGAAATATTCTGCATTTTTTAAAACTAGCTAAAGTCTTTTTCACACACTGTACTTGCCAAACACAGCATCTTTGGAGGGTTTAATCCTGTTTACCATCTCTGCTCTTGCAGGTATTTTTCCGCATATTCCTATTTTCTGGATACCACGTACCCTACCTGTACAGGAGGAAGTCATTAAAATATTAACAATATAGGGCACATTTGAAAGATATATGTGACGATGAGTTCTGATAGAAGAAAATGAGATAAGAAAAGGAAAGCAATGTGTTTTGAAAAAGATATGTTTTCACAGATTCATCCAATAGGGGCCTAACATCCTAGGACCCTAGTGACAGGGTATAGTGAAAGGAACTGGGTTATCAAATATGAACACAGAGTAATAGGAACAAAATAGGTGAAAAGTCAACAGAGACTTCCTGATTTGTTTGGGGCTTTCCCAATTTAAAATAGATTTTTCAGAAGTCACTGGTAGTGTGTGTGGGGGTGTGTATTTTCTTTGTGGGAAGGAGGAAGAGAATAATAGATCGGAGATTGTATAATTTTCAAAACTTGACAGTCAGTCATTTCATGGTAAATAATACAGTGAACAGTTTTTTGAGTCTTGGGCATGCCGCAGGGTATAAAACTTAGAATAATACTCTCCAAATACAAGATAAGTATTTTGATTAGAATCTGCCCGTCTGTTATTTGATTTTTTTGTTGTTAATGTTCTCAGCAGTTCTATTCTCAATAAAGAAATTTTACCCCTGAGGTTGTATAAAACATATTAGCAGTTTTATGTTTTCTTTAATATTTAAAAATGTCTACTTTAAGTAGGCATCATGATTCTGTTTCATATCTGCTTTTCTTGCATGCCACTCCACCCTGTACTAATATATATCCTTTATACAAAAAAAAAATTATGTCTGGAAACATTTTCCCAAATGTTCTTTTTTAAACAAAATATACAGATCTGATAAGAGGAGTCATATTCCATACTCCTTTGCAAAGAGTGCATATAAAAGTATCAATTATGATTCATAACTACTGAAAGTGGGATTTAATTTTAGTCTGACCTTTTGTGACCGTTTAGTTTTCCTCTTACTCTTAATTTTCAGAAAACATTAAAAACAAAACTTATTTCATGCTGATTTTAGGACAATGGAAATTTTTCACAAAATTGAGAAAGTGCTAATGTTAGAAAATTAATTCAGCAGTATATAGTAAGGTTGAATTTTTAATTTTAATTTTATCATCATTTCACTAACCAAGATCTTTTTGAAGGGGCGGATCACTACAGCCTCATTCTATACTTTGTCAGGCCACAAATTTCATTTAAAAAATTGAGTATAAACCTGTGGGTTAACTGTAGAGAAGTATAAATATATTTCATGGATCTGTCTGCATGTTAAAGCCAGTTTAATAGTGGAAATATTAATGTAACAAAATAGTATCGCCAAAGGATTACAAAAAAAAAAAAAAAAGGCCCTAGATTCTGAGTCTCTGGTTCCAATTAGAAATTCAGTTCATAGTACTGTTATCCAGGTATTTAGGTACTGGAAATAGATGGTTGACTAAAACCAGGTGTTTCTAAGTTAAAATTTTAAAGGGGATTGGCAGATAATATAAATGATTGATATGGAAAAAAGTATACAACATGACACAACTTTGTCTAAATTTGTTTTCTCAGTATTGACAGAGATGGGTATGGAAAGATATTTCTCTACTAAACAAAATCAACATAATTAAATGAGGAACAGCAAATGGCCCCTGCTTTTGTTGGTAATGAAGGGGGTTGTGGGGGGCTGGAAGGAGCATGTCTTCTCTAAGGGGGTAACTTTCACTCAGCTCCAGCTGATGGTTGACCTGTCAAACTTCAGGTCCAGTGATTCCAGCTATCGCAGGATTTTTAGAGAGCCAGAAAGCCCAATCTTTATGTGAAGTCTCTTGGTTTTCAAATGTCAGTTTTAAAATGTGTGGGCTAAACAGAGCAAAGCTGTAGGTCATGCAAAGCTGTACGTCATGCCCTTTAGAGACCAATGAACAGCCACAGAAGACCCATTTGAGGCTCTCAAGTTGCTTACCCACCAGTACCTCACTGGTTAAATATGGGCCAGTGGCAGGAGCATCACTGAACTTGTGAAAAATGAAGACTCTCTGGCTCTGACCCAGACCTATGGAAACACAATCTGTTTCAACAAGCCTCCAGGTGATTTGTAGGCTCATTAATATTTGACAAGCTCTGGTCTAGAAAAGCATCAAAAAGTACAAATTGATTTTTCTCTAAAGGACGTGACTTTGAATTTTTGTTCCTTCCCTTTTGCTTCTTCCTGTGCTTTTGTCATGTCTGTCGTTGACTATCATTGATACTTGATCTGTCTTAGAGAACAGTTCATCTCAACTCTTCCTGGAAGTGAATGTGAAACGATTACAGGGTGTTTCAGTGGATGGCTAGAGCATACGATCACATCACGTCACTCCTTTAACTTGGTAAGAGGTTTGAGTATTTACTGGTATTCTCCATGTGATCCGGGAGGTCTAACCTCATTTTCTACAGTACTTTCTTGCCATTTTGCCTCATCTTCACTCTCTCATGTTTCTTTGACTCAGAAACAAAGTGGTCTTTTCCTAAATAAGCCTTGCTTACACTCTGTTCGCTTCAGTTTCAAGTTACTTGGTCACAGAGACTTGAATTGCAAGCCTGTAGGATGTTGTGGGTTTAGGACAGGGGTGTACAAACTGTGGCCCGCGGACCAACTGCAGCCCATGATCCATTGTTAATTGGCCCGCAGCAAATTCCAAAAATATATTTAGTTTACTTAAATAAACCAGGTGAGGCAATACGTACTTCACCTTGGGTGAGTGGCCCGGCTATTTGTGTATTTTACTGCATATGGCCCTTGGTGAAAAACGTTGAGAAAAGTTTAGACACCCTTGGTTTAGGACATCGGGCTCCTGTGGCCTTTTCTTCTGCTTTCTGTCTCCATGAACTGTACCTATAGTATCCATCAGCCAATCCCGGACTGTTATTTTGTACTTTTCTTCTTGTATATTGGCAGATGGTGTGTGGGAGGGGGTGTGAAGGGGGGGCGCGGGTATGTATGTATAATATGTGTGTTCATTGGCATTCATGTTATTCAAAGCATTGTGGGAATTGTGTACAATTCTAATAAGGTCTCAAGAGAAGAAATCTGGACGTTTACTGTGGATTCTACTCTCATCAAACTCACCTTCCAGTCTCATGCCCCTTTTGTTTCTTTATAGCTCTGTTTCCAAGCAGTCTGCATCTCAGCTAACCTTACACTGGAGTGCTTTAACTCACCAGTAATTTTTATTATAAATACCTATTTTCATTTGGCATTTTATTGCTTTTGAAATGTATATTCCATTTATTTCTTATAACAACCATTATAGATTAGGTGTCTGTATTCTCATTATATGGCAGGGAATATGATGACTGTGGAAATTAGCTACGTAGACTAACACCACACACACTTGACCCAGTACTGGATGGCTGGCCTTTGATCTTTTTTAGAATCATGTTGTATCGTTATTTCTCTCCCAAGCATGATAAAGAAAGCTCCTTATAATACATTTGTATTTCCTTTTAACTCACATCAAACTAGTCAAGCCAATTGAATATAGGTTTTCATCCTGTGAAAAACCTAAGTTAAATATAAGTTAAAGCATAAAGTTATCAGAATTTTCGGACTACTCATACATAGAATGTAAAAGGAGAGCCAAGGAAGACACGGAGGTTTTAGGTCGATCAGTTTGAGGGATGCAATCGTCATGAAATGACATGGGGAAGAATGCCAGAGGAGCCAGTTTGGGTGAGGTAGGGATCAGCAGCCCAATTTTGGAAATATTAAATTTGAGATGTGTATTGGTCAGGGTTCTCCAGAGAAACAGAAACAAAAGGATATGAATAGAGAGGTTTATTATAAGGCATTGGATCATTATGTTATGGGGACCGAGAAGTCCCACAGTCCTCCATCTGCAAGCTGAAGACCCAGGAAAGCCAGTGGTGTGGTCCACAGGCCTGGGAACCAGAGACCCAGTAGTGTAGATTCCGTCTGAGTCTGAAGACCTGAGACCCAGGAGTCCTGAGGGCGGGAGAAGATCAGTGTCCTAGTGTAATCAGTCAGGCACAGAACAGATTCAACCTTCCTCTACCTTTTTGTTCTGTGCAGTCCCTCAAAGGATTGGTTGGGAGCTGCCCACACTGGGAAGGGCCATTAGTATAACATTATCTTCAGAAAAACCTTTACACACACAGAAATAATGTTTTACCAGATATCTGGGCATCTTGTGGCCTCATCAAATTGACACATAAAATTGACTATCACAAGATGCTTTTTGGATATTCAAATAGAGACATGGGTTTGCAGTTGGAAATAGGCATCTGGAATTCAAGGGGGGGTGATAAATATAGTTAATTTGGGATAATGTATGGATAGTATGGAAAGCCATGAAACTTGATGAAATCTCCAACGGAGAGACTGTAAATTGAGAAGAAAAGAGGTTTACTACTGATCCTGGAGGAATGCCAATGTTTAGAGGTCAGGGGGATTAGGGGGGAAAATAAAAATCAGTGGAAACTAACAAGGAGCAGGCAAGGAGGCAGGAGGAAAACCTAGAGGCCGTGTTATCCTGGAAGCCATGTGAGGAAGGGGTTCAGGGAGGAGAGAATGAGCAGCTCCATCAAATGCTACTGACAAATTCAAGTGGATGTGAACTAAAAACTAGCCAGTGACTTTAACACTTGGACGTTATTACTGACCTTGATGAAGGAAGCGTGTAGGGAGGGATGGAAGATGGAGTCACAAACTGCATTGGATAGAGTTTTATGAGGATTAGATTCTGAGGAGGCAGGATGACCCATCCAAGCCTCCTTTAGGAGTCAGATTTGAACTGATGATTCCTACAAGTTTAATGTGAATTTTGGAGCAGGGAAGGGTGTGAAGTCTAAAATTTTAATATAATGCACGAGGCATAAAGTGAAACAAATTTTATGTGTTCAAATTGTAAAAGTTTGTGTACCTTTTTCACAATAAATTTTTTATTCACCAGCTACCAGAGACTCATAATTTAGTTAATCTCTGTTCCTAATGTCTCCTTTTCTTCTGTTTGTTCTAATGTTTCCTCCTCTGCTATGTACTAGCTGCACTTCTTTTCTTTGGCTACTCTCTTGAAATTTTGACCATCTTCTTGTTCCTGTAGCAGACCTCCAAATCTGCTAAATAGACTTTTCAGTAGAAGAGACTCTTTTGTTCTCATCCAATTTCTCCTAAGTTAGAATCCATTACAGCTTTCCTGCCTGCCTCTATGTTTTTTCATGGAAGGAGAACCTGATAGTTTTATTGCTTGGTTTGTTTGATCATTTTCAGTATGCTGACCTAAACTTTGCTCTCACAAGCTGGTGATCTTGAGGGCAAGAGAAGGCACAGATTCTGAACATGAAGAAAATTTTACACAGGTAACGTCAGCAGTTAAAAATCCACCTGGGTCTGATATGGAAAGTGAAGCTCACCTGGAGATTCCTCACTCTTTATAACTCCCCAAACCTGGACTATCCTTACCATCGAAGCTTTCTTCTCTGGTTCTTCCAATCAACCATCAAACTGTTCTTCTGATTGAATTTGTGGCTGCCCTTTTCTACCGGTCTCAGCTGAGCTACTCTGGCTCCTTAGAGAGGACGCTTTTCTTCTTTAGTTTCTTTTTGTGGTTCTTTGGTTTGCTTGAACATGCAGCTGTGAAATTCTCCAGTAATGTCTTTCAGACGTACCCTCAGGGTGGAGCAATAGTCATCCACTATACCCATATACAAGTGGTAGTTTGGGAAGAAGAGATGGGGCTGTATGAAATAAGTGATTTTAGCACAGTTATCTTTACCTTTATTCCTATCTCTGAAACAAGTGATTTATAATCTTAATTTTTATTTCTGGCAATATATTTTTGTTGGTATACATTCTTTAAAAAAAAAAAAAAATCTCCTGAAACTTTGACTTGATATTTTATTGACGGTGACATTTTCTCTGAATTATCTTTCTTACTTCATCATCTCTAATTAGGACACAGCTATACCTGCAATTGGCTTCTAAACTGACTGCTCACTCTATGAATTGGTCAGTTCCACCAAACTGATAGTTTGGCTGATCAGCCACTTCATTGAATGAGCCATATTGATGGTTTTTAATGTTGTATAGACAGCGCCTATTAAACTGGGCTTATGAAAAATTCAGTAAATATTAACCCAAAAGGTAGGTGGTCATGAAAACTAAGTCAACAGGGAATGGAAAGCCACAGCAGTACTTATTAAATTTACTTTAGAACTCCTGCCAGATTCTCTTAATTCTATTCTCACTTACTTTGGGCTTAGGACGAAAAGTTGTTTTTATAGTATTTCATTATACTCCTGTCTACTCTAATTTTCCTTCTACACTTTATCTACACAAGAGTTGGTGATTGTTTTCCTGCTGTGCTGGTCATGCCACATGCTTAATTAATTTGAGCAATATCTTATTTTAAAAAATGTTAAAAAGGAGTTCTGGAATAAGGATGTATTCAACGTACAAATGAAGGAATGAGAAGTTGTTGTCATACTTACTGCTCAGTGATTGTTAAGTCAATATGCTGTCCCTCTGATCACTGAATGGCTTTGACTATATCTGCAAGTACTGCATTACCACCCCTGCGCTCTGGCATAGTAAAATATTATCTGTGTCTTAAGGGACTTGGTGCTTTTTAAATACCAACTGGAATCTCGAAATTGAGATTCAAGATGATTTTATGTATTAAAAGCTATAGAAATTACTTTGGGGACAAAATCGAAAATGTGTCATCTCTATTTATATTTATTATCCATAGTATATAAGAGGGGGGGTTTCCATGCATTTCTTTACTTAATCAGTGACTCATTTTGTTTGAAAGGAATTCTCTTCAGATTTTAGATCATTACTTCAAATGCTATGCTTGTATGGGGAACGAGTACCATATAATTTTAAAAGTAGAGACCCAAACTGCAAAAGTCAAATTATAGGATGGTGGGAACCTAGAAAACTTGAGTGATTTCTCAAAGTTGTGCAAGTTTGGTGCCATAACTTCTTGTATTTTATTTTTTTACATTTACTTTCAAATGTATTCCGTTTATATTTTTAGTTTACATATTGAGTTATAGATTTACATCCACTGGATTTTATCTTCACATTTAATGCATTCCTCACTCTTGGAAGTTTTTTTGAATTGACCATAATGCAACTCCGAATCTAGAAATAATATGTTTATCTTTTACAACAATCATAAATATTTTACTATTTAATAAAAACTACATTAACTGTGGCTGACCAGATCCATAAAAATATTAGCACAAATACTACCACCATAATTAATTTTTGTGTATTGATCACAATGGAAACTTTTTGAGGCAACTAGAACATTTTGGATTGCTTTTATGTGTTGAGTTCCTGCTAGCTCCCTTCAATTCTCTGATTGCTGTTCCTATAATCTACTGAGCAGGCAGCATACCAGGAGACCTTGCCCTCTCTGGTCACTTCTGATTAGACAAAGGGTGGATTTTTGATCCAAGTTATGTCAATTTTATTTCTTCTCCCAGAAATTGTGAATCATGGGTATAAGTAGTTAGCTGTAGGCACTGGGTATATTAGTTCAGAAATATCAGACGTGGATTTGCCATGCACCTGCAGAGCAGAGAAATCCAATTTACCCCCATAAGAGAAGAATGAAGCCAAGAAAACCAGGCCTGAAAGACACTAGAGACAAAGACAGAGAAGGGAGAAGAGGAGAGGAGAGAAGAGTAGGGAGGAGAAGAGAAGGGAGGAGAGGGGAGAAGGTGGGAGGGAACACAAGGGAACTTTTATTCTCAAAGGCTTTCCTATTCATTTTAAATACCTGATTATTTTCTCCAGATCCAGCAGACTGCCCTTAGGACAGACAAACCTCTGAATCTTCATAATAAACTCACTTTGTCAGCTATTTTTTTTTTGTTTGAGTTTACATTTATTACAATCCACATAAAAATACTTTTTTTTTTCTTTCTTAACTTGAATGACACATTGAGACAATCTTTAATACTGCCAGGAAGGAAGATAACTGGAGGGAATGGATTAGGTTTCAGGGACTAAAAAACAACCTTCAGGAGGTTAAAAGTCTGACTCAGAGCCAGCCAGACTGGGTTCAAATCCTAGCTCCACCACACATCAGCTGTATGATTTGGACACATTTCTTGACATCTCTTTCTAAATAAAATGAGATAAAAATAGTACCTACCTCACAGAATTGTTGCTAAGACTTAATGATTTAATCCATATAAGGGTTCAGGATAAAAGCCTGGCACTTAGGAAATCTATATGTATTAGCTATTAAATTATTATAATGTTTTTATTAACTGGGAGCGAATGGCTCACACTATATAATTTTGAAGATAATATTTCACAGAGGTTGCCAACTTGTATTATTACTTACAAGTTGCATCTTTCTTCACTTCTTTACCACCATCCGGACCCACCTGAATGGCTTCAGCTACCTTCAAGCAGGCTTCCCAAACGCCATTATCTTCACTCTCTAAGAAGTTATCTTGATTGTCACTCATCCTCCAAAATATCTGAAATTTGTGTTTAAATCTGAAGTTCTCTGTCCAGCTTTCTGGGTCTTTTGCAATTTGATTTTCAGTCACCCCTTCTCTGTCCCCTTGAAGCCATTCTCCTTCCCGTCCCAGGCACATGTCTTTCCTCTCTAACTGGAGTAAATTTATTCCAGGTGTCCTGTGTGGCAGGCTTGTGATAGCTCCTAGGTAAACAAAAGTAAGGTACAGTTTCTCGCATCATGGAACTCTAGAGTGATGGAGAAAGCATACACACTACAGTTAAGAGGCATTTGGAACAGGATGCCTAATTTGAGGGTGAGGGGTAGAGAGAGGGGGCTCAGTAGACATGAAAGTCCTTCCCTGAGAAGATACGACTTAAAGAATGAATTAAAACCAGGTGAACAAAAGTGAACAGGGGCATTCGTGTCAGAGGGAACAGCATAGACAAAGGACTGGAGTCAGGAAAGATGAAAGTTCATTCAGGTAACCTGTAATTTATTCCCAGTCTAAATCTTTGACGATTGTATTTATGTAGAAAACCGTTCCTCCTTGTCTTTCTGCAGTGTGAACCTTGGTTAGTGTAGTTTCTAATAGCCACCAGGTGAGAGCTATGGGTAGCCCTCTCATATCTCAAGACCTAACTCAGTCGCATCTGTTACATGAAACTTTTCTCACACATTCCAGACATCCTGGTTCTTTCCTTGTGATAACTAGTAACACATGTCACTAGTTATCTCTATCATACACTTCTATGTTGTATTTAATTATGTTATTCACCTGTCACATATATGATGCTTCACAATGCTATATAATTATACCTAATATTATTATACTATTAATTATAGTATTATTATACTAATAATTATACTATCATTACACCTGGTATTTAGTTAAGAAAGCTGAGACTCCAGCACCATCTCCTGAGGCTGTTGACACCTAAGAGATAGCTAATCTGTACTCCTACAATAGATTAGACACATGCATGATGCTGGGCAAGTGAGCAAGCTCCATAAACATTAACTGACTGTGATATTTCTTGTCTGAATGTTACATGAGTGTCACATATTTATACGTAGGTGTGGGAGTATGTGAACTTTCTTAGTCTGGACGGCTGACTCACATTAGTGGCCTGCGTATTTAACACAGCGATTGCCTCATTTTTTTCTTGCATAATATTCTCGAAAGCCAGAAATATACTCTTCCCATGTAGAAACTATAATGTTGTGGTTAACTGTGGTTTTTAGCATATTTTCTTATATTTTATGCTTATTTTAAAACATAATGAGGTCTTGTACATAAGTAGCAATCACAAATTATATGTTTATTTGTCAGCAGGATGTTACAAAACAACTTGTATTCAGAATTGCTTGTTTCCACATGGACTACCATTTACATATTGGAAAATATACATACATATTAAAATAACTATTGTAGATATAATATAAACCAACAACAACATATGCCTTTAGAAAGTATTGGAGCTGACATATTATTTATGACTTCTTATGGGCTAAATATATCGTGCTTCACTAAAAAGCTTGGAAGGCTTTTATTTATTTATTTGTTTGTTTAGAAATAAAAAATGGTTTCCAAATGGGCGTCACAGACCAAAATGTGCATAAATATGTCTGTTAAAAACAAACAAACAAACAAAAAAACAGTGGTATTAATATTTTTAAGAGGGAGAAAATGCACTTTAAAAATAATCTATCCTTTTTATTCTCTAGCTTCTGGTATCTAAACAATTTTTGGTGATCATGTAGATTTCATTTTACGACGTGTGGCTTTTTCACTATTTTTTCTGAAAATAATATTTATCAGAAAAATGCATGATTTTCTTTGATAACTGACTTAGCTATAGTTAAAAGACCTTGATTCATGAAATGGATGGATTTTTTCCCATTGCTTTCCTATTCACAATATTTCAGAGAAACGTTCAGCATACCATTCTAAGAGATTTTTCTCCTTTGCATAATTTATAGATCAGGTTCCTCCTTCTGTATAATAATGGCGCTTTATCCTTGCCTATGAAAATAGCTTGAATAGTTTGTATATAAAGAATTTGAAAGTAAAAACAAACCACAAATTCCATAGTTCAGTGAAAAGAACATATGTGGAACTAGGCAGACTGCCTTCAAATCATGACCCCTCCATTAGTTGTCTGACCTTGCTCACATGCCATAATTTCTCGCAGCCTCGGCTTCTTTATCTGTATAATGGGGTTAATAATTTTTGCCTTACAGTTTCGTTGTGAGGATTAAATTAGATACTAGATATAAAGCCCCTAATATAGATCCTAGCATGTAACCAGTGATCAACATGTGGCTTTTCTTATTATTAGATTTGCATTTGTAGATATAGACTTTTAAAACAGTTTGATCATTAAAGATGACATACATTTTAAAACAGAAAATAAAAATCAGTAAATGGATCTGAACATACGAGTGTGCTGTTGATAATTTTTTAGTGACATTTTTCTTCCTTGATCTTGCTGAAACATCAGTTCAGTTTAGAGAATCCTTTTCCATCTAGATAATGACTCCATTCCACCCTGGTCAAGGGTGACCACTGAATACTGATAGGAGAAAGGAGCCCCAGACACACCTACTCAAAGTCTGTCAAAAGAGAAATCATGCTACGAGGAGACTGGGACACTACATGCTGGTGCTTGTAGGCCCAGAAGGAAAGGCAGACCAGCTTGTTAGTTCTCTTTTAAGTAGAACTAGTTCTTCATCAGAACATTAGCAGATACAACACCCTTTGCCTTTGAAAATCAACTTCTGGCATGAAGTTCAGCCATCTTTTAAATGCATCACCCATTGTATACTATGACTCAGTGGAAATAGAGAATTTATTTTACAATTTTCTTGTACAAATAATTTTTCACTAATGCTTTATAGAATGCTTTATGGAATAATCTCTTCAATCTTTATGACTGTCACAAATTCTGTTGAAATCATTGAACTAGCATCAGAGGTTACAGTTACATTGTGTATGTTTAAAGGTATCACAATTTACTTTAAACACACAAAAATGAATGTCTAAAAATGAGTTCAGTATACATTCCTCCGGTGGGATGGATACTTTTAGGGATTAAAATATATCATCATATTTAAGCAGTCATTTACATGTCTTACTGTTGTCATTTTTGAGACACCTTTACAATGTTTCTACTGTTTTATTTTAACTTCTTTTCAGAATAGCACTATTTTACTGTTGAGGCATTTTTTAACTATGCCCCATAGGGAGTTCAGTTAGAGAGGAAACTGAGGGTATTCTGTTTAATAGATTGCTAAAAAGTTTCCTTAACCTAAAATCTCTCTCTTGCTTATGTCTAAATTTACTTTTGCCCTGAATTTCAGCAATTTGCTAGTGGCTGGCCACAAGAAGTATTAAATCCTCATATTTGGGAAATTTCCATCTCAATAACTCACTCTGCACCTGAAATTAATGACACACAGAAAGGCCTCGCACCCCATACCAGTGACCTCTGTGGAAGTATAGAGCTGAAATCATTCAGGCTGTGCCTTGTGATCTATGTTCAGGAGGTTCCCGAGAGCTCAGAGAGAAAATGTGCACCCCAAGACATTGGTGATGTCTCCAAAGACATGTTGTTTTCTGGCTGAGACATGAAAGGAATTATGGGAAACAATAAGGTCAAACATAGATTGAGAGTGCTGGATACTGAGCTTGTATAGATGCTAATCAGTAGAGACAAACAACAGAAGAGCAGGGGGAAAAACCCCCAAATTTCTGTATTTAAGGTAGAAGTGAATGGCCATCTCTTTGTCCTTGTACCAAACTGTAGCACAGCACCTAGTAAATAGTTTGGGCATAGTAAACTGATTCTGAGTTAATGAAACAATGAATGAATGCCCTTAGGGCTATGTGTCTTTTCAGGTAAACATTAGCTGCTGAATAACTAAGTGGGGAACCCATGTCTGGGGAAAAAGCAAAAAGCCACCTGGATGAGAAAAGTGATCAAGTACCTCAAGATGCCATAGTAATAAAAGGTCAGAAACAGGTGACCTGTCCTAGCCTTTGGAAGTTGTAGAATTTCTTTGAGGAAATGAGATTAGAATCTGGCATTTTCAACAAATGTATCCAACTTGTTGACTAGTGAGAGCGTGAAACTTGGCCACCAAAACAAATTTATAAAACTGTTGCTCCATCATGTCAGAATTGTTTAAGATTTTTTGCTCTTAATCTTGTGCCTGCATGCTCCATCATGTCAGAATTGTTTAAGATTTTTTGCTCTTAATCTTGTGCCTGCATTTCTGTGAAAAGATCAACTAATAAGGACAGCTTTTAAGATATTTTGGTTTATTACCAATTTAGATTCAAAGAATCGCATCCTATCCTTGTTTTTTCTGCAATAGCCTAGCAAATGATGGTCCATTCCATATGTGACAGAAACACCTGTCATTCTAGCAATGCTTCTGTAATTTTTTTAATGCCAAAATTTTTATAGACTGATGGAGCAAATATTGACTTGTAAGAGTTTGCCAAAAATCAGTCCTCCAGACTTGAGAAATGTAGTTGAAGCTAAAATTATTTATAATATCCTCTGTGAATGAATGTTGTGTTCCATTACAAAATATATAGATTTTAATATGGAAGTAATGTTTTAAGTAACTTGTCATTAGATAAAGTTCATTTCCATGAAGGATGGAACAAACATTATTCAGAAAGATTCTTATACCACTGATCACACTTTGTATAACTCCAGGGTGTTCAAACCCCCATTTTAAAAGCACAGTCTTTGTAATCAGGCAGTTCCAGGTTTAGCTGAAGATTCTGCATCTTACTTGCTGTCATTCTGTAAAAGTAACTTAACCTTAGCCTGCCTTATTTTTCATCCGTTAAAAGGGAATGATACTTACTCCACTGAGTTTATGGTAACCGTTAGTTGAGGCAGTATAATGTACATTGTCTGAAATGTAGTACTAGTGGGGATTGTATTGCATCTCCCCAAATGATATGCTTAAGTCCTAATGTAGTATACCTGTGATTGTCACCTTATTGGGAAATAGGGACTTTGCCGATATAATCAAGTTAAAATGAGAGGACACTGGATTAGGGTGGGCTGTAATCCAATGACTGATGTCCTTATGAGAAGAGGGAAATTTGGATAGACACACTGCAAAAATACCATGTGACTGCGAGAATGGCGTGATGAGCCTTTGAGCTAAGGAATGCCTCATAGCTCTATTGCAATGTTATGGTGTTGATTTGAATTGACTTGTTCCTCATAAATAAAATCTGATTGCTGGAAACATCTTTTAATTTGTAAATGCTCACAAATCAATTGTTCAGTAATTCACACTAGAATGTTTCTATAACTAAGCATCAAACTAGTGATTTGCAAATACACATATTGCTCAGTTTGGAAAATTGGGTCAATCTCTATTTCTCTATTTCTTAAAAGTGTGTTATTATTATCATGATGATGATGATGATGATTGTCTCTGTAGTTCTTAAAACATGCACTTTTTCCAAACTTTGGGAAATATGTAATGTGTACTTGAAAATTTTAGTTATGTTAAAAGTGTCTAGATAATTTTTACTGTATTTCTTTTATCTTCAGTTATTTCAGTGACCCTTAATAATATTTTCCATGTCTAGGTTACCAGCTATATCTAAGTCACTCTTGTTAAAGTAACTTCTAAAGTCCATTTGTGACATACAAAAATAATGAACAAAAGCCTGTACAGAGCATAACTGGTCCCAAAACATGTTCTATATGGTTATGTGTTGTATGCGCGCGCGCACACACACACACACACACACACACACACACACACACACACACACTTTTAATTCTTATATCATGCACTCAGCAATTCTTATCCCAAAAGGAGAACCACTTAGCTAGATTGAAGGAAGGAAAAAAAGGAAATCCAAATACACATGTCTAATAATATTCAACTCACAGTGGTGATTGGAGTATTGGTAGAAAATTCTAAACAGTTCCTGTAGCATTTACTTCATTCAATAAACCACTGTAAGACTAATATATTTTAATAAGAAAAATGTAGATTATAATGATAATTACAACTAACACATACCTGGTATTTAACCATGTACTAGGATTATTCTAATGGCTTTATATGTGTTGTATTAACCGTTTAATTGATTTCTTTAGTTAGGATAATTTGACTTAGAGAGGCTGTGATTTGTTGGAAGATTGGACTCTGAATTCAGGGAATATATGTGAATGGTAACTCTTTATGTTTTCCTACTTAAAAGGCTGGAAGCAAAGAAAGATTTGAATGCTTTTACCCTCTTTATTTAAGTTCTATATTTAGAATATAACTAATTAAAATGTTCACACACGTCTTAGCTTATGCTTGGCTTCAGACTTTTTTATAGAGGATTTTTAAAAGTATGTTTCCTTATGTACTACTTCTTCTTTCTGTCTATTGAACATATCCTTTTTCAGTCTAATGTGGATCTGGAATTTCTCATGCAGCTTTTTTAGCACTATGCTTAACGTATAATATAGATTCATTGAATGTTGACTTTTTTTAAAAAAAAATCTTTTTGGGTCTTAATCATATCCAGAGCCGAAGTCTCCCTTCACCTCTGAGCCATGACATTTTAAAGAAGCCAACTTGAGGTTTTATGATGCTCTGCTTTTAATTGAATAAAAATTTCAGCAGATGTTTAGCTGGTTAATGCTTCCCATAATTTTTACATTTTGAATCTATGCCATCTTTTTAAACTCTTCAAGAGAGAATCATCTAATCGCTTCTGCAGACTAATACTTACTAGTCTTATTGGCATGTAAAGAGGCCATGCTTTTGATTCACTATCAGGAGCGTCAATCATTTATTCACTCCTCAAGTAGTCAATCAATCAATCAATCAATCAATCCATCATTTGAGAAGGTGTAAGATATTTTTGAAGGTACACAGATGACTTATACTGCTTGTACTTCAGCTGGCCTCTGAGTTGAGCAGTTACTTTGATATTTTAGTGCGTGGTGCTCTCTAGTGTTTTCCTGCAGATGTTTCTGTGTTACGAAATTATAAGATGGTTTTGCTTTTATCTAAAAATCACACTTGAAGGGCAACTTCTTGTTTTGGGAATTCCATTAAAATGAATTATAGTCACAGTCATGGATTAAATTCTCCTAAAGGGTTTCCTAATGCCCTGTGTGATAACCTGTGTGTCTTGCTTTTTTTCTTTTTTTTTCCCCATTGCATGGATATGGAGTGACAATCCATGGGTCTTGCCTAGCCTGTTGTGGACCAAAGTTAAATAGCTTGTAAAAAGCAATTTTCAGATATCTTTTCTCATTCAGAAAACAAACATTTTAAACTCAAAATAATAAACTATAACCCATTACTAGGGTAAGAAATACATAGGTGCTTTGTCTTTGTTTTATGATATGGAATTTTTTTATTTTATGCCTAATGCCTGGGTTGCAGCATACATATTATTTTCTACACGATCAGAGAAACTTCTTTAGTAATGAGCTATAGAAATGATCCCTGAAAGTATAGTCTTAATACATATTATTTTCAAAATAATCCTTTAAATGGCTTTTTAAAATCCAAGCCAAATGCAGCACATTAACTTCTGAAGATCATACAGTTTATTTATGTAAAATATGTTTAAGAGACATGTTGCATCTTTTTGAGTCCAGCTGTCTGAATCTTGAAAAACCCCTAACAAAATCTAAATGTCTTCTTTCATGCCTTACAAGCCTCCTCTCTTCCTGAGCTCTGCAAAAATTTCTCCACCCTGGATTTACTTCCCAACCAGCTGCAAATTTTCCTTGACTTTTGCCTCCTCCTCGAGTCAGGTGGCTTAATTTCAATATGTAATTAATTTTTATTTTTAAATATAATTGTGGACACACCACAGATTTTCACATGACATACTTAATGCAGAAAATGCATCAGTAAGTAGCCATTTGCGTGAATGATTAAATCAAACCTAACATTTGTATAATGGTTAAAAATTCTTCCTGGCATTGCATAAAGCTGTGGAGTTTCTTTAGGGCTTCTCTGAAATGTCCTCTTGTATGGCCCTTTGGAGACTTGTCAAATAAATAACAGATGTAGAGATTATCAGTTACTGTTGAATGTTTGACAAAAACAGATATGCAAGCCAGGGATTTCCCACTGGGTTTCTTCATGTTAAAAGAAAGAAAAGTTCTTCCAGCCAAAATCAAGTAATTCAGCTGGATGGTGTATTCTTTGCATCTTTTTGTGTAATTTTTGCCATTTTATATCTGTAATAGTTTTTCAGGATCAGAAGGGTGAATTTTCTATTATCTCTGAAGATAATTACTTTATCTCTGAGAAGTAATTCAATTGACTGAAATATTATCTTCTCCAGTAGAGCCATAAAGACAAGCACATTGTAAATTGGGAAGATCTTTGCTGTGTACCTTCATTTGTCCCTTATTCATTCATTTTGCCCCATCAATAAGTATTAAGTACTTTCTATGGGCTAAACCTTGTCCAAGCCCCTGGAAACATAACAATGAAGAAGAGAGAGTGCTGAATGACAGGAAACTCACATTCTAATGAGGGGGTGGAGGTAATTGGGAGATAAATCTACAGTATATCAGGTGATGACAAACACTTGAAGAAGATAAAGTGATATATAGGGTTAGACAGTGGGAGAATTGCAAGGAAGAAAGAGTGTCTTATCAAGAAATGAAGGAAGGCCTCTCTGACATCGGTGATGTTTGAGCAGAGACATGGATGGGATGGTTAAGCGAATGAATGAATGAATGAATGAATGAATGAATGGTTAAGTGAATGATTTTTATGGATGGAAGAGCATTGTAAGAAAGGGAACAGAGAATACAATGCCCTGGCGCTGGACTGGAGTTATATGAGATGTAGATTATACCATTTTGTTTAAATGCTGAAACTAAAGGACTATTTATTGTTTGAAAATCATTAGAACATATGTGCATGTGTTCCAGTATATCGTTAAGGGAAGAGGAGAGAATAAATCCAAAGACTGTTTTGAAGGGAGAGTCTGAAGCCTCTTTCCGGTTGCATCTTGTGGGAGTCCAGCTCCCTCAACTAAAAGATACAGAAGCAAAGACAAAGGAATGATTAATGATAATAAAGAGGGATAGTGTCGAGATTATATTATAAACAGAGTCAAGCCTCTTAGGCATGAGTTGAAATAGGGGGAAGTAGATTTTCTACAATTTTATTTTGCACTTCAACAGAAGTCTAAGGTACAAAAGTCTTTTTCATTCTGTTGTATTAAAATGTATTTTAATCTATGAATGTTTTGGGAGCATAGGTTGGCATTTTATGCAGTGGGTTGTCTCCTCCTCTGTGGTCTCAGGTCCTGCCAGTTCTCACTCTTATCACTTCAGTCTTGCTTTTAGAATTCCGCAATCCCACACCCCTTTTTCTTCTTGCTGTAGAGGTGATAGTGATGCCTTCCTGCTCTTGTTAAAGTCTAAATTTGTCTTCACGGCTGTTGGACCATTTTAGTCAAAGGCCACAAATCAATTTTTTTTTAAATGTAAAACACCTAGAATGTTTTCAGTTTTGCTGACAAGACTCTTACTCATACCATGCCTTTTTATATCCAAAAGCAGTGACCGAGTAAATTCTTTCAATTAATAGTTTCTATTCCTAAAGGTGGAAATGGTATTTAGGAAATGGAATGGCATTTAGGAAAACTTTCACTTACTTGCACGAAATCAGCAGCATTGTTTTCAAATAGGAGGATCAACAAACTATATGAAGTCCGCATTGAGCTAATCAGAAGTAAGCATTAGCACTTGAATTTATACTTAAAGATCAATATTCTGGAATCTGTCCTTCTGTATGGAATGGTCATTTGTGACATTTCTCTCCTTTTTCTGGACCCTAGGGATTCCCATTGTCATCATTATTGGAACTCTTCCTAAAAGAAATATGTTAAACACCACTTTGTGACTTTTCTTTGGAACAAGTTTTTGTGGTCAAGGCTATTTTCTTTTTGAAACTGCATTAGCTTGTTTATTGCACCTTCATTCTATAAGCCAGTGACCCATAAATGGAACCCTTTTGGACAAATATGGTTGCATTCTATATAAAGAGTACATTTTCTGCCAGCTAGTGCAGGGCTGTTTGCTACGGATTTTGTTAGCCCATCTGTACCTATTTGGAGTTATTTGAAAATGTGTCAAGTAGCTTTTGCTACAAAAATAACCCAGAACTCCATATCTTAAAACAATAATCATTTGTTTAGTTCAGAACTTTGTGGGTTGACAGTTTGGAGGGGGCTCATCAGGGCGGTTCATCTCGGCTTCATGGACTCACTCATGTTTGTGGTCAACTACTAGTCAGCCTACCAAGTTAGTGTTTCTGAGGGTTGCATGGTTCTCAGCAAGCTAGCATATTATGGTCTCATCTGATACAGCTGGTATGACTGGGACTTCTACCTACATGGTCTTTCCTCATCTAGCAGAATAATCCAGGCTTATACACATGGAAGCTCAGAGTTCCAAGAGCAAAGCAAGACTGTAGTACTATTCCAGGGTCTGCTTGTGTCATGTTTGCTAAGGTTATGTAGCAAAAGCCAGACAAATAGATTCCATATCATTATGGGAAGAGTGGGCAATGGTGATCATTATTACAATCTACCACAGAAAATATCAGTGGTGCCAAAAAAGTGTATACACATGACTTATATTCATCATTTGTTATCGGTATATATTGAGAATTACAATTTTAATACAGTTTTCTTTTCTTTCTTAAAATGCATATACATTTTTTTGTCACCACCTGTATATGCATCTGGCGAGGTGATTCATTTAAAGCAGGTAAAGAATAAACCAGAGAGCTGGTTTGAAGGGTCTATAACGAAAAGAATATTTTTAAAGACAAGACTGAGGGAGAATTGGAATCTTTAGTGATTGAACAAAGGGAGAGAAACAGGTTTGCAATGAGTATGAATATCACAGAAAGACAACAAACAAATATTTAGTGTTTACAGAGAAAAAGAAATGGATGCATGGAAAATAGGTTCTTCATCATGGATTATTCTGAGTTGAGGGTCAAAGGATAGTCAAAGATTTCTTTAGCTTCAAGCTAAATTTTCAATTCAGGCATCCTCATGAATTGAAACATTGATCATACCAAATGAAGTAAACTTACGAATTAGTCTATTTAGAACTTCCTTATTGAAAGGTCCACATGAATGTTATTAAAATAGACTTCAACTCTTGGGATGTAGGTGAAAGAGGAGGCCTCAACTATTAGGGTTTATACTCAACTAGTCGATCGAGTCCAGCTTAATTTCTAAAGAAACTCTGTACATGTGGAAGTGGAAATGGAAATAGCAAGGAGTATATCATGTCAAATTAAGTTATTGCTTTGTGCCTTACTTTTTAATCCCCATTTTACCAAAATACATAATTAAGAAAAAATATTCCAAGTCTGTAATTTAGCTTACCTCTTAAACTAAAATATGTCACCTAGCAACCACTGAAGGACATCTCCTTTAAGACAAAATAAATCACATTAATTGAGCAAACATCTGTTTTTTTACAAGAATAGATGTATATTCATCCAGACAATCTGTATTTACCCTGTTCTCAGTGGCAATTATACTCCCTTTGCTTTATATTCAATCAGATCAACAGAATTCCGGCTCTCAGTTGGCCACTGTTTATTCAACTTTATGAAAACCTAATTGAGCTTGATTGTCTGGTGGCCTTTTGTCATTGTTGGGCTTTGTGATTGGAATTTGAAAGGAATGACCCATGATGTCTACAGAGTACTGAATAATCATTTATATTTAGTTTCGGAAATTACACTGTAAATACAGTGGGTTTAGGACTCACCACCATTTTAAGCAATATTCAACATGCATTTCATATAAAGCATAGTATTAGAGCCCCAGAGTTTGTTAAGCATATTAATAGTCCAGGCTCAGCCACTTTACTACCCATGTGACCTTTGGAAAATTGCTTAATATCTCTAAATCTTAGTTTCCTTAATGTAAATAAAGAGTAATGATAACACTTTTTGTTAATATTGTTGTTTTGAGAATTGCATTAAGTGTACCTCTGTAGAACATAGCACAGTGCCTAGCACATGGTAAGAGCTCAGTACATTTCATTGTTATTATTACTATTACTGTTATTATTACTACTATTAATCCAAAAAATTGGATTTTGTTTTAAGAATACTCTAATATTGGACATGGAAAATAAAAAAAATAATAAACACTATATATATATATATATATATATATATATATATATATATATGTATATATATATATATATATATTCACAGGAGGTGGAGTATAGCGTAAGGATGATAGTCAATAGTATTCTAACAGTTATATAAGATATCAGAGGGATAGTAGCTTGAGGGCGCGAGGTTATCACTTTGTGAGGGGTGTAAATGTCTAACTACTATGTTGCTTTCTACACTTGAAACTAATAAAAAAAAGGAGGGTGAAAGGAAGGACTGTAGATATTTCTGGTTAGAAGAGTAGATTTTTTTTTTTTATTATCTCATTATAAGAACATGCAAAAGACTCCCATTCCCAGGGCTCAACTGCCAGTGAAGAAGCTGAAATTTAAGGCTAGATGTATTTGAAATATTTAAGAGACTTTTCGAAAGGCTTAAACTTAAATTTAGGCTAGTTAGAGAAGAGATGTGAATTGTTTTTTGTTATTGTAAATCTAGTAACTAAGGACATGTATCTTCAAGACAGGGAATTGTGTGTTAATTTTTATTCATATTTTAATTTGGAATTGTAGAGATTAATAAATGTTCTTCCGTTAAGTCCACACCAACTGTGAAATAGTTGATGGAGTCATAGAGATGAAGATCAAAATCTCATTTTTCATATTGTTAGAACTGTTGGAGAATTGTAGCCATGAGGCAACAATACACTTTATAATCCTGCACCCCAGAATCAGTCAAAGGTACCCAGTTATAGACATGGGCAGCCTGGAATAACCAACAAATTGTGATTATCATAAACCCAAATATATGAGAGCCAAAAATCAATGCTGATAAGAGCTGTAGCTTATCAACTGACTTGGGAAAGATTGGCTAGCAATAAGTGTTGAGTTGTATATTTTTCCCACATAGCTAAATCCGTTACATTGGTGTTAACGTGAACATTCAAATATGAAAGATTAAAAATCTACTGGAAAACATAGGGTTAAAGTGGCATATTCTTAAAGAAAGCTGTTATTTTATGGATGTATAAGGGCAATTCAAGGACAAGCGGCTTGACAAATTGTAATGTTACCCTTTTTGTGGTTTATTCCAACAGAGAAGATAGTATGATATTTTTGAAAATGCATGAGGACTGAGGAGAAAGAAGCAATTTCAAACCTGGCTGTGTGACTTGCTATTTATTGACTGTAGGCAAATTGGTGAACGGATTTTATTCTCAATTGTCTTCTATGTAAAATGAATGTAACAGTGCCCACCCATTTCATAGGGTCCTTTGGAGGATAAATGAAATAATACCTGTAAAGTGCCCACCCACGGTAGTAAATATCTTCGTGGGAACTATTGCAATTAGACCAAAGCTCTAATTCTGAGTGTGTGTGAGTGAACTTTGAGTTCGAGAGCTTCTGGTCATTTGTGTAAAAGAAGCTACTGCTTCTGTCAGCCCTGAAGACACTCCTTAATCTAGCCATTAGTTCCAATTGCCTGCTATCCCTGAAGATTCCAGAATAGCTGCCCTGGGATAAATCCCTGCCTTGGTATTTTAAAACCTCTAAGCTGTGAACTACTGCTTTAAATTCAATCTCCTAATTGCTTTTCTGGTCACTGGGATCTTGTGAATAAGCTGGTTCTTTTCTGATCCCTTCATCTTTTAGTTATTGACCTACCTCCTTCTGGGAAAATTCCTCATCAGAGTTTGTTCTGAGTTTTGCAGTTGCCATGTGCCACCTCCTGACTTTGTTGTCCTACAAAAGTGTTGGTCTCACTTTCTGAACCTGAACAGACCACTCCGAAGTGGTTTGCCCTTTCAGCCCATGTGCCAGCTGCCCTTACCTTTTTCCAGCTTTTCTTGTCCCCTTGACTTGTGTTTCTCAACCTATTTGTGGTCCCAAAACCCTCCTTTTACCCGTGGCTCTTTCTATTGGAATGATAAATAATCAACATTCATATTATTGATTAGAATCCAAGTCTCACTGCACCATTTTTTTTCCTAGAAGACCAAAAAAGGTTCTTTCTAATTTTATTAGAATACCTGTAAGATAATGCTTTGAAATAAATTTTAATTATATAAAAATACATTATAGAAAATTTTTAGAAAATGTGCATAAATTTAATCACTCTAATTTTAGGTACTGTTATGTCCTGCATTTGCTTCTTGTATCTTTGTGGGTATATCTCAAGATTGTTTTATATTCTACTTTGTTTTTGCATCATACTTTTTTATTTTGCTAAGCAAGTATCATAATTTCTATTTTTCATGGCTACTTAATATTTCATAGGGTGATAAACCATATTTAATAATAAGTTCCCTATTATTGGATGTTTATTTCTGATTTTAAATACTATAATATTATAGGTGACCATTTCTTGGCACATAAATATACATAAAAAAGAGAATAAAGGAATGTCACAGAGCTATATAGCAAGCCTAGAGCCACTTTGAGAAAAAATGTCTTTTCTAATGACTCCAAAATTCTACCACCTAGATTTTGATAGTGAAGCATTTTGAATTTTAAAAACCAATGCTTATGTTTTTACATACTTCACACACACACACACACACACACACACACACACAAATATCACAGCTAAAATAGAAGAGAGGCACTTTATGGATTTAAAAATTGATCATCTTCCAAAAGTTTAAAAATGTGTTTCACTAAAATTTGGAACTGCCATTGCCATAGCAACCATGTCATAAATGACAGTTTATGGCAGTGCACTTAACAGTGTACCTAAACCCATATTACCTCTTCTGTAAGTCTGTAAATTAGGACTATGATTATAACACCTACACTATTCAACTAAAAAGATTAATGTGAGGAACAAATGAGATGACTCATTTGTAAATTGTAAAGTAAAATTAGGATATTAGATATATTTAATACTTAGTTCTGTTTTTATCATTATTGAAAAAAAATCCCAAAATGATATACTTATTTCCAAGGATCACAGATGTGCACATTTGACCGATCTATGCTTCCAGCCCCATCCCAGGAGCAGTAGAGAGTCCTCTGAGAGTCCAAGCTCAGAGCTTCAGAAGGAGGAGAGTTCCTAGTGATGAAGAGATCATAATAAGTATTAAACAGATATATATTAAATGAGTTAATGAAAATATATCAGGAATGAAGAGGATGTCCTTGGTAAGGTTTATGGGTCCAAGACAATGGTCTCTGAAAGGGAAACACAAATATCGCTAAGGGATGTTAGTTTTCTATTGAACTTGTAATTGAATCTTGGACATAAGAGAGTTATTCTGTGAAGAATCTTTGGCTGCAAGGAGAGTATCTCTATGATTTAAATCAACACCAGCATGTAACAAACTCTTAGATTTCAGTGGCTCAGCACAGTAGTTGTTTATTTCTCACTCACATAGTCCAAGGTGTTTCCTGGTTTTTGGATGTAGAGCTGGAATGTCACTCGAGAACTCATCATGATGAAAGCTCTGCCATTTTCATTATATGGCTTCCATGTATTCCCAGCTGCCCTGAGTGCAAAAAGGATGGAGAATACAAAATGGGATATATTTATGCATCAGGCTTGGAAGAAATTCACATCATTTTCGCTCACATTCCATTGGTGAGAAGTAGTCTACGTTTCCCCACCTAAACACAAGAGAAGGATAGCAAGAAATGAAGTCCCTGTGTGAGAATCTGCTTGCTAGAGGATATTCTGTGCCATGGAAGGTAGAGCACCAATTTTGGCAAACTGCAGCTAAAATGTAATAGGTTCTCTGACATGGGGTTGGAGTAGGGGGCTTCTAGTATTGAAGCAGCTGGAAGTATATCTCTGGTTGGATCAACTCTTCCTAAAAAGTAAGTTGTAGTTGTACACTCATCCATTTTCAATATACATAGCTGATATATACAAGATTAGACAATTAAATTTGCAAACTCATTCTAGAAAAAGTGCTACATACCTCATTGCTGAATATCACTATGGTCACTTTTGAAATATTCCCCTTGGGAAGCTATGCACTGACGCCAGAGCTTAATCCACCCTTTGAAGCAATTTTGGAACTTTTTTTCTGGGATGGCCATCAGAGCTGTTGTCGTATTACCTTTGATGACCTGAATGTCATCAAAATGTCTTCCTTTCAATATTTCCATTATCTTCGGGTAAAGAAAGAAGCCATTGGGGGCCAGATCAGGTGAGTAGGGAGGGTATTCCAATACAGTTACTGTTTACTGGCTAAAACCTCCCTCACAGACAGTGCCCTGTGAGCTGGTGCATTGTCGTGATGCAAGAGCCATGAATTGTTGGCAAAATGTTCAGGTCGTCTAACTTTTTCACGCAACCTTTTCAGCACTTCCAAATAGTAAACTAGGTTAACTGTTTGTCCTGTTGGTGCAAATTCATAATGAATAATCCCTCTGATATAAGAAAAAAAAGGTTAGCAACATCTTTGCAACAGGTTCACAAACTTAATTGTCATACCTTCACGTGTGTGTGTGTGTGTGTGTGTGTGTATACCCTTCCTTGCAATAGACTAGGTAATAGATCAGATATGGACTGAGAAGAAACTCCAGATAAGGATATTTTATGGAAATAAATTAGTTTCTATGTCTCATTAATGCAATTAAAAAACAAAAGTCAGTCAATCTCAATATTCATGTGCACTAGGTATTGAAATTTTTGCGTATTTATACTGGGATAATATATTTTTAAATGTAATTTATAGATAACATGTTTCATTGATTACAATAACAATGGCTTATTATGTATGATACAACTTGCTTTTGCAAATGTTTTCTATTATAGTTAATTCTTCATTAATACTGTGAGATAGGCAGGGTAGATAAAAATACAATCTTTGCTGTAAAGAAGAGGAAACTCAAGATCTGGTAGTAGTAAGTGGTGGGACTGGGAAAAGAGCCCAGAATTTCTGACTTCAGGATCCACTTCTGACAACCTTCAAAAATTTTACTGTATTTCTTTTCTTAGAGGGTTTGGAGATTGGAGAACAACATCAACTGAAATCAGTCTTTCTGCCTAGTGAGAAATTTTATTTCCTGAGTCTTCCGTGGTTCACATAACTCTTCACATACCTCTTGAAGAATGATTTTATTCACAGGGATAGGTTTATAAGGAAACAGACTATAAAATTTGGTTTAGAGGCTTGAAATTGAAAAATTGGTCAATTTAGAATCTTTGGTTGTTATTTGCTACTTTGTATTTCTATATAAATATAGTATGAAATCATATAGTGAGCGTTTTTTTGTGTTTTTTCCCCATTTTTATTTTTCTGTTCCATTTTACTTAATGTTGTGCAATAATTTATAAGAGATTCAAATAGAATCTTTAGCAATCTTGTAATTGGTTACATTTAAAATGAAAAGATTTCAGGATAGAATTGGAGATTTTTAAGGTGGCTGTTAATATAACGATTTCTAAAGTCTTGGCACTCTTTTAGTAGTCAAGAAACTTACGTGACTATTTGTACTTGCAGTGTGACAAAGCTGTCCAGTAGCAGCCACTATTGGTTAATGGTCTTGGAGTTATGTGGCTCTAGCCCCTACCCGTGGTGATTTGGAGCTATAGCATGTCACTGGAGAGAAACTGCCTACAGGAAGCTGATAAATTGTTTCGGGTGGAGTATGGATTGGATTCATTAAAGTGTCCTTAGCAAACAGCAAACTAGACAGCAGATCTCACCATGTGTCATATATATATATAATTATTACAATTTAGAATAACGTAAAAAATATATTTATGAAAATAGAATGTGCTCTAATGGGGGTCAGCAAAATCTTCCAAATACTGTTGTGTTTGCCTAGAGTTCATATAATAAAAAGGGAAGAAAAATGTCAAGAACACAAATAATTTGAAAAAGTCTTTTTGTTTCCCCAGAGCTTTCTCTCCTGCTGCCTATCAGGTGGACATATTAGTAGCCCGAGGGTGCTGCACTTTTATTTCCATTAATTTCCACTGCTGCTTTTTAGCACAACAGGAAGTATGTTTTTCCTCAGATTCCAAGTTCTATGTTTTTACCTAAGTAAATGTACACCACCCCTTTTTAAATAAATAAGTAAATGATTTTCCATCTTGAAAAAATTTTGAAAGAGATGCCTAACTTTATCACTAATAATTTAAAAGATTTTATACATAGGGATTTTAGCTTTCTCCCAGACAGAAGTGCTGGCAGAATCCATTATTTCTCTGTTGAGCCCTCCACCCTCCTGGGGTGCAGACCCAGGAGGCTGCAATAGCTGAGTCTCCATCAACCTGGCTAACACCATTCACCTCGCCCTGGTATTCCCTCAGACCCCACCCTATCCAATTTGTGGATCCAGACAAGCCTCTTCCAGTGGCTTTTCCATACAAATGGCCTGTCTTGGCTCATGCTGCAGACTTTCCTAAAATGTCTTAAAGGTTCACAAACCCCAAACTAACAGCATCTGGCCTACACATGCCCCGTACGTCATGCCGCGAGAACTCAAGCTCAGCACTAACAGCACCAGCCTAGGTTCTCAGCTTGACCTTTCCCAGACATCCCCAAGCCCAGCATGTGTGGCTACCACCTGCAGATTGCTTTGTGACCCAGGCCAGGAAGCCCTCGGCAGGGCATAGGCAATAGCTGAACTTGGCCTGCAGCTGACGCCTCCCAGGAGGCCCCAGGGCTAGCATGCTCAGTGGCCAGCTTCAGACTGAGCCAGAGCATTACCTGGCTACCTCCAAGGACAACACACCCAAAGGCAGACTGAGTAAGCACCAGAGCCCTGCTGAAGTGAATCTACAATAGCTCCTCCATTGTAGTCATGACCAGTCCTTACAACCAACCAGCCTTAGGGTCAGTCCCTCCCACTGATGTGCAAATAGCAACCAAGGCTCAAATACAATAACAGAGCACACACAACCCACACAAGAGGCATACCTGTAACACCTGGCTCAGGTGACCAGAGAAACTGCCACTGGACCCCAAAAGACACCTTAATGCATAAGGCCGCTATACTAAGAACAGGAGACATAGTAGCTCTATCTAATACATAGAAACAAAAACAGAAGGCAACCAAAATGAGGAGACAAAGAAACATGTCTCAAATGAAAGAATAGAACAAAGCTCCAGACAAAGAACTAAATAAAATGGAGTCAAGCTATCTACCAGATTCAGAATTCAATACTGGTTATACAGATGCTCAATTAACTTAGAAGAGTAGATGAAATCAGTGAGAAATTTAACAAAGAGATAGAAAACATAAAAATGGATATTGAAAACACAAAAAAAGAACCAGTCAGAAATGAAGAATACAACAACTGAAATAAAGAATATATTACAAGGAATCAGCAGTTTATTCAGTGAAGCAGAGGATCGAATCAGCAATTTAGAAGTTAAGGTAACAGAAACACTCAATCAGAACAGTAAAAAGAAAAAAAAAGAATCCCCAAAAAATGAGGACAGTTTAATGGGCCTCTGGGACAACATCCACCATACCAATGTTCACATCATAAGGGTACCAGAAGGAGAAGAGCGAGAACAAGGAATTGAAAACCTCTTTGAAGAAATAATGACAGAAAAATTTCCTAACTAGGTGAAAGAAATAGGCATACAAGCCCAGGAAGTGCAGAGAGTCCTAAATAAGATGAACCCAAAGAGGCCCACACCAAGCACATCATAATTAAAACACCGAAGGTTAAAGACAAAGAGACAATCTTAAAAGCAGCAAGAGAAAAACAGTTAGTTATCTATAAGGGAGCTCCCATAAAACTGTCAGCTGATTTCTCAACAGAAACTTTGCAGGCCAGGACAGTATGAAATATTCAAAGTGATGAAAAGCAAGGACCAATAACTAAGATCACTTTACCCAGCAAAGCTATCATTTAGAATGGAAGGACAAATAAAAAGCTTCCCAGACAAGAAAAAGCTAAAGGAGTTCATCACCATCAAACCAGTATTACAAGGAATTATAGGGTGACTATTTTTAATAATAATAAGAAAAAACAAAGATAATAAATATGAATAATAAAATGGCAGTAACTACATATCTATCCACAGTTACCCTAAATGTAAATGGATTAAATGCTCCAATCAAAAGATATGGTGGCTCAATGGATAAGAAGATAAGACCCTTACATATGCTCCCTGAAAATAAGACCCTTACATATGCTCCCTGCAAGAGACTCACTTCATATCAAAAGATACACACTGAAAATAAAGGGATAGCAAAAGATACTTCATGATAATGGAAATAAAAATAAAAAAAAGTCTAGGGTTGCAATACTTATGCCAGACAAAATGGACTTTAAAACAAGAGACAAAGGACCTGGCAATCCTACTTCTAGGTATTTATCCAAAGAAATACAAAAGACTACTTTGAAGGGATATGTGCACCCATATGTTCATTGCAGCATTACTTACAATAGCTAAGATATGGAGGCAACCTGGGAGTCCATCAGTTGGTGAATGGATTAAAAAAGAGGTGGTACATATATACAATGGAATATTACTCCACCAAAAAAAGCAATGAAATCTTGTCATCTGCAACAATATGGATGGACCTGAAGGGTATTGTGCTGAGTGGAGTAAGTCAGAGAAAGACAAATATCATATAATTTCACTTATATGTGAAGTCTAAAGAACAAAATAAACAAACAAAACAGAAACAAACTCATAGATATATAGAGAACATTTTGATGGTTTCCAGCTGGGAAGGGGCTTGGAGGGTGGGTAAAAAAGGAGAAGGGATTAAGAAGGATACAATGGTAGTTGTAAAATTGTCATGGGATCTAAAGTATCACAGGTGTAAAGTATAGCATGAGGAATATAGTCAATAATATTGCAGTGGCTACGCATGGTGTCAAATGGATACTGGATTTATTGGGGTGATCACTTCATGAGTTATATAAATGTCTAGTCACAGCTATATACCTGAAACTAAAATAATATTGTGTATCAACTGCAATTGCAAACTAAAACAACTATTAAAGAATAAAAAATAAAATAAAGCATAGGAATGAATAGTTTGCAGAGCGCATTTATAATCAGTGTGTTTGTGGCCTCTGTTTTTCTTGGTAGCAAGAGCTTAGGAAATAAGGGTAAATACTATATTTAATATTTTGTTATGAGTCTTTTGTTACCTTTCTCTTACATTGAAATAACATTCTCTTTACACTGAAATACGGTTTAAAACTCTAGAAGTAAAACTGTTTTTTATTTGTGAACAATATTATTCTATGCCAGTGGTTCTTATATATTAGTTAACATACATAAGAATTCTTCGGAAGGCTTGTTGAAACTCAAACTACTGGCTCCACTTCCAGAGGTTCTGAGACAGTAGATCTGGGTTGAGGACTGATAATATGCATTTCTAACAAGTTCCCAAATGGCTTAGATGGGATTAGTCCAGGAACCGTACTTTGAGAACTGCTCATTTATATTAATGTTTTTATCAGTCAATTCATCACTGCTAATTATTGGTATGTAAGTGGAAAAACCCAGGTCAGAAGCTTACAAACTGAAATGTTAGAACTTACACATGTTTATTCTCTCTTTGTGTTTCGACATTATTTTCTCCTTTTTTAATTTGTTTAAAATTTAATTTTATTATTAGTTTCAGGTGTACAAAATAACATAATGATTAGACATTTACACCTCTCACAAAGTGATAATAAGTCTACTACCCATCTGACATTGTACATACCATTACAATTCCATTGACTATATTCCCTATGCTGTACTCTACATCCTGTGACTATTATATATATAACACAATAGTTATATATATGTATATATGATATATATGTATGTATATGATATATATATATATATATATATATATATATAGTTACATATAGTTATATATAGTTATAGTTAACATTCAGTATTATTTTATGTTAGTTTTAGGTATCCAGAGCAGTGGTTAGGCATTTATATAATCTATAAAGTGATTCCCCTGATAACTCCAGTACCCATCTGATACACTACATAGTTTTTACAACATTATTGATTATACTCCCCTACTGTATTTCGCATCCCCATGACTATTTTGTGACTACCAATTTGTACTGTCTAATCCCTTTACCTTCTCCTCCAACCCCAACCCCCCACCCATCTAGCAACCATCAGTTTGTTCTCTGTGCCTATGATGCTATTTCTGTATGTTTGCTTGTTTATTCTGCTCTTTAGATTGCACATATAAGTGCCACAATATGGTATTTGTCTTTCTCAGTCTGACTTATTTCTCTTAGCCTAATATCCTCTAGGTCCATCCATGTTGTTGCAAATGGTAAGAGCTCATTGTTTTTTATGGCAGAGTAGTACTTCGTTGTATAAATGTGCCACAATTTCTTTATCAAATTGTCTGTTGATGGGCATTTTCGTTGTTTCCATATCTTGGCTATTGTGAATAGTGCTGCATTAAACATAGGGGTGCGTATATTTTCTTGAGTTACTGTTTTGCGTTTCTTTGAATAAATAGCCAGAAGTGGAATTGCTAGGTCATAAGGTAGTTCTATGTCCAGTTTTTTGAGGAACCTCCATACTGTCTTCTATAGTGGCTGTACCAATTTGCAATCCCACCAACAGTACATGAGGGTTCCCTTTTCTCCACATCTGCATTAGCTCTTGTTTGTTGATTTATTGATGATAGCCATTCTGACAGAAGTGAAGTGGCATCTCATTGTGGTTTTTATTTGCATTTTTCTGGTGATTAGTGGCATTGAGCATCTTTTCATATGTCTGTTGGCCATGTGTATGACCTCTTTGGAAAAATGTCTGTTTATGTCCTCTGAACATTTTTTAATTGGATTGTTTTTGTTTTGTTTTTTAGTGTAGAGTTAGTTATATGAGTTTTTTAAAATGAATTTTGGATATTACGCCTTATCAGATGTATCATTGGCAAATACATTTTCCCATTCAGTAGGATATCTTTTTGTTTTGTTGATAGCTTCCTTTGCTGTGAAAAAACTTTATAGTTTGATGTAGTCCCTTTTGTTTTGTTTTTTTCTTTTATTTCTCTTGCCGGAGGAGATATATCAGTAAAAATATTACTAAGGGTACTGTCTGCGAATTTACTTCCTGTATTTTCTTCCAGGAGTTTTACGGTTTGGGGTCTTACATTTGAGTCTTTAATCTTAACATTATTTTCTCATACATATTTTCTGCCATATTATTTGGAATTTGAAGGATGGTTGCTAATATTTACCTTAACTTTATTTGCTCTATTTACATCAATTATCAGATTGAGATAAAAAGAAGGTAATAGAATCTCAAATGTCATGGTTTATTTTTTCTCCTAGAAAAGTTCTCTTAAATGTTTTCCTAAAATACTTTTGATACAGTTTAATGTGCAGATTTTAGCTCATGTTCTCACCTGCATTATTGTAATTTTGCATTCTGTTAGGATGGATGCCCCATAGCATACTCTATTGTTGCCAGATGTTGTAGCGGTCAAATAAAGGACTTTTCCCCCTATTTTGAGATGGATGTCAGATGCAATGGAAATAACTACAGGAAGCTGGAATTAGGGATGGCTCATAAATGAAATATTTCCTTTCGGGTGGACTAGAAGTACAGATTCTGAGCCAAAAAACTCTGAATTCTATGCAGACTTATTGTTGTGACCTGGAGAAAATACTTCACCTCTTTTTTTCAAGATTCTCATCTCTAAAATGGAATAATAGTATCTTCTTACAGAGCTTGGAGGATTGAATGAGTTACACCATTTATGGTATTTAAAACAGTGTCTTACTCTCAACACTATTATTAGTAGACACTACGTCTTGGAGAAAGAATGCTATATAGCCGCCTTTATTTTATTTTATTTTTTTCATGCTGCTGGTAGCAGTGGAAATTTGATTGAAGTTAAGTGAAAGAAAATTTAAATTAGTACCAGAATTGTGCTGTATAATTACATCTAACTCTTTTTTCAAAAGTTTACAAAACGCCATAGTCTCTAGACAAAAAGATTATTAATAGGCACCATGCATTTAAGACAGAAGAGGTGGTTCTTCATTATGTGTTTCAATTTCTGACACAATATTTGATGGATTGTCCACATTAATGATGAAATTGCCCAGGGTGATTATAAGGTTAGAGGGGAAAACACTGACTCTGGAAACAAAGTATTCAGTACATTTGGAGTGGCAAGATGGATTAGAGAGCGACATATATGGCTATATATGTATATATTCATTTATATGGCTTTAAATGAATGCTGAGAAGTCTTCAGAAGAGTGTGGGGAGTGATGATTTGGATACATATATGGCCTTAAATGAATGCTGAGAAGTCTTCAGAAGAGTGTGGGGAGTGATGATTTGGATACAGAATTAAGTAGCTAGAATGCCACCTGATAGGCAAGATGGGGGAGAGATTGGACAGTCATCTTTGCAGAGAACACCTGGTGGGTTCCCAAAAATGGCTCACCTGTTTCCTGTCCCCTTTTTCCTTTCCTCCTTGGGACACACCATATATGAGGTCGGGTAATTAAGTTTGCAAACTCATCCTAGGAAAAGTGCTACATACCTCAGCTGAAAATTACTATGGTCACCTTCACAGTACTTCCTTGGGAAGCTATACACCAACATCAGCACCTACTCCACCCTTCAAAGCAATTTGGGAACTCTTTTTCTGGAATGGCCATCAGAGTTTTCATCGTATTACCCTTGATATCCTGAATGTCATCAAAATGTCTTCCTTTCAATATTTCCTTTATCTTCGGGTAAAGAAAGCTGTCATTGGGGGCCAGATCAGGTGAGTAGGGAAGGTGTTCCAATACAGTGATTTGTTTACTATCTAAAAACTCCCTCAGACAGTGCCATGTGGGCTGGTGCAATGTCCTGATGCAAGAGCTGTGAATTGTTTGTGAAAGGTTCAGGTCGTTTAACTTTTTCACCCAGCCTTTTCAGCACTTCCAAATAGTAAATTTGATTAACTGTTTGTCCAGGTGGCACAAATTCATATTGAATAATCCCTCTGATATCAAGAAGGATTAGCAACGTTGTTGCAACAAGTTCGTGAACTTAACTGTCAGACCTCCTATGCATTATTCTTTTTGATGTTGCCCATGGTACCTAATGCAACACTGCTGGTCAGTGTTGGCTGCTTTAATTTTATTATGCCACAGTTTGTATTAGGACCTTAGTTATGTTCTTTATGAAGAAACTACAGGTGAAAAAAATCAGCACATACTGTACCCAGTACAGTAAACCCTATCCTTTTCCTTTCAGCTTACATTTATTTCTGTTCATGTAAAAGTTTCCCATCCCTAATATGAAAATAGAGAGATAACATTGCATTCCAAGGTGAGATTTTTGACTATAAATTTCAAAAGAGAAGTGCAGTTGTATATAAAAATATCAATATAATTTCAGTTATTAAGTGAAAGGCATATTCCAAAATTATTAATTCATTCAATCCTCACAATAATCCCTTTAGTAGATAATACTATTACGGCCATTTTACTGATGAGAAAACTTTGTCACTGAGAGTAAATAAATGTTCAATTAATGGCCACATGGACAGTAATTGGCAGAGCAGAAATTCCAGCAAGTAGAATGTTCCTCAAAGAATGCATGCTATTGCCTAATAATCCCTAAAATTTATGCTGGTAAGTATGAAATATAAAATGTGCCATCGTACCTTTGATTTTTGTCATTTTTAATTACTATAAGTGAATTATTATGAACACAATTGTGCTAGAAATTATAAGTAGCCCTTTGATAAATGTAATCTCATTAATTCTTCTGAATTACCAAAATGTAATTATTACATGAGATGACATTTATATTAATAATATCGCAGTTTAAACTGTTGAGGAAAAATCGCTTCATATGTGTGGATGTAAATCATATTTAAAGCTTTCGCCATAACCTCGATGACTCAAATACTCATTACTCTGGTACAGAAAATAGTAAATATTGATTTATGATTAATTTAATGTTGTTCTCAATTATTTTAATTTCTTCATTAAAAAACTTGTAATTAATTCTTCATAATCCTACAAAATACATTACTACACATTTTGTAGTTCATTTAACTGAGGCTAAGAGGTTAAATATTGTGATTATTTTTTTATGGAAATGAACCAAGGGCAATTTTGTAGTTCAGATCCAAAATCCAGACATGATTTCACCATTCTGTTTTATTTATTTGAGCGGACTTAAATGACACTTGACAAGGCTGTTTGCATTCTCTCTCATCAGAATATTACAATAAGTTTATTGACGAGTTTTAAATAAATTTATATTTTACGTGACCTTTAAGACTGTCTCATTAAAAACACACCTCATATTTTCACTTCTTTAAAATGAATTTTTTAAGATAGAAAAATATATTTATATGTCATATCCAAAATATATATTTATACATTGCTTTGTAATTATTTTATGTCCTTATCTAGATTATAACATTCTTTTGAAAGGTGCTGATTTACCTGAAGGGTCTCAGGTATCTTTTATATATGTTTAGTAGGAAGAATAGGTCAAATAAAGCATATAGGACTTATTCTTTAATGGAGATTTATTGTACATTCATTTTTGTAGTCCAAATTGGTTTTGTTGATAGCAACCAAAGTCAGAACTACAGTCTGAGCAAAGTTCACATGTTAGAGATGCTGGACCAGTCAAAGCTCTTAGCCTTGGTATTCTGGTTGGGATTCCATATTGTTTCGTGAGCTAAATCAGAGGCTTTTCCAAAAAGGTCTTAAAGCCAACCAGTTGGCTTCCCATTGGTTTTCTCACCTATGTCCCAGGAGCGATTTGGATACAGGCTGAGGCACTGTTGACATGCATTTGGAGAATGAAAATATTCTTGTTTTCATTTTTAACATAGTCCATTCTGTGTATATTTAAATAAATATTTTTTCCATTAATTTAATGTCTTTATAAAACCAAATCTATGCAATATGGAGTTTTATGGAAGTGATATTTCGATGGAGACATTGTAATTCTGGATGAGAACACAACAGCCTTAAAATGAAATACATTCCTCTGAGTTTGGATGGTGGACAGATTTGTGGGCCAGTGAGTCAGAAGACAGAAGGGGTCAGAAATGTGAGTCGTGTCAGAAGCAAAGAGTATAATTGCTTCAGTCTTCTATTGCCAATACTCTCAAATTTTTTAACTTCTGGCAGATGATAACTTGAGCAAATATTCATTGGAAAGCCATCAGAGCAAATAAAAACTAGATGCCATAATAATGATAATAACAGACGTTTCTTCAGGACTAACTGTGACAGGTCCTATACAAGCATTAGCTTATGAAAGTCGGACAATTAAGTTTGTGAACTTTCCACCATGCATTTACAAGGTGGAAAGTTCACAAAGTTAATTGTACTTTTTCGTATTTAGTCCTGACACAATCCTGTAATGTAAGTATTACTATTTTTGTTTTGTAGATGAGCAGTCTGAGGTTTAGAAAGGATAAGTAACTTGTTCAAGGTCTCAGTGGTGGTAGGTGCTCTGCTGGCCCTCAAAGCCAGGCCTCTCTGACTCTAAAACTCATGTTCTTCATCTCTATGGGGTTTTGGAAAGTCAATCAACTGGACCTTATAACTTGCTGTCTATGGTACAGGCACAAATTAAGTCTGGCTCAACCTGAAATTTCTACTAGAAGGCCAAACAATTAATGCTATGCTTTGATTGATGCATAGCTTAGGGGGAAGGGCTCAGTGTTATAAATTCTAAGTAGTACAAATCCTTATACAAGTAAAATTTTACTATAATACAAGAAGAATACAATCATAATTTAGGGAGATGGTCAAATAAAAGTGTATCTACAAATCATGTGTTGGTTTTCTAATTCAAGAGACAATGTACGAGTTATTTTTCTCACACTTTAATATCTTCAACATAAAGAATATCATGAACATGGATGAAGGAGATGTAATTTTGCTCTCAGATATATTTTTTTTATGCGACTGGATGCTTCCAATTATGTCTGTCTTTCAGGAAACTTAATTACTACCACATATGCATTAAGATACAACATTATATTTTCCAAAATAAAGAAACACTCTCTTTTTCTTCTATGTTGTATTTTCAAATATTTGTACCTAGGATCCATTAAAAAATACTTAGAAACACTCTCTTTTTCTTCTATGTTGTATTTTCAAATATTTGTACCTAGGATCCATTAAAAAATACTTAGCAGCCCCACTTTTAGGTGTTGGTCCTATAAAAATACTAGCATATGAATGTGCAAAGATAGACATAGAAAGATGTGTCTTACAAGTTTCTATGTAATGGAAACATTGAAACAAATTAAATATCTTTCAATGAGAGATTTATATCATGTACAATTGAACATTAAAGATACTGAGGAAAAATAAATGTGGAATGGTTTTAGAAGTGTTATTAAAATATTGTTACACAAAAAGTTGAAAATTGAGAATGATATATAAAATTTGAGCCAGGTTTCATTAAAAATCCTATTGTGCACATGCGCATGTGTGTGTGTGTGTGTGTGTGTGTGTGTGTGTGTGTGTATGATATGATACCATGTGGTGAAGTGTAAGAGAATAGAGAAGACTTTCAAAATATTCATTCCAAATTATTCAGAAGTGGGTGGGGTTGCAAGTTGTGGGAAGGCTTTCACTTCTAATTTATTTTATTTTTACAAAAAAAAAAGTGAGTTGGTTTTGTTAGATATAAAAAAGCATTTTACAATTTGTTTGGCATTCAGTGCTCATGACTGTAAAATACAACTTATCTTTCAGTCTAATGTATCCTATTTTCAGAATCTTGTTTTAATTATAGACTTAGCAACTGTCTGTGATTTCTTATCCTCTCTGCCTTTCTGTATCTCATACCCTCTGTGGAGAAGCCCTTCCCTTCACTTCTTATGTTCAGGTTGCTTTATATTCCCAGTTCTAACTCCAGTGCTTCTATAACACATTTTTATGTGCATGTTTCTTAGTCAGTTCCCCTCCTCAATTCTCATTTCAAATTTTGCATTCTTATACTGTATTACATATCATAGTCTGTCTTGCAAAAAGCTTACTAATATGTTTATATGAGCCACCCATGAAATTGAAGTCTTAACACTTTATTTCCTTTCAGTTGGATTATATTACATTAGTAGGGGCTCCATAACATTTGAAAAACTACTAACATTTTATTTTTGTGAAATTTTTGAACATTTTCAGCTTTTCCTTATATCATAATCTGTTGTGGAAGAGTCACCTAAACTCTATTTAAAATTGCCAACCTATTCAATTCTGTATTGTCATTTGTATGTATTAACTGCATTTGCTTCCTCTCTCTCTTACATAAACATGTTTCAAGAGACTGAAATGAGAGATGACAGTCCAAATAAAATATCATAGGCATCTGCAATTATTTCATAAAATGATGCCAAAATACTGTCACATACAGTATCGCATGTGACAAATTTAATAAAGTCTTCTTAGAGAAACACAAATTTTTATAGTACGGTTTCTGTAGAAGTCAGTCCAGGTGGCTTCCTTCTACAAAGATATGCAGGATTATTTACAATATGATACAGCCAGGGGAAAGAGAGTGAAATCCAAACTGATATGCAAACAGGAGTCATTTGGGAAGGAAGAGGTTTTGCTGTGTCACAAGTGACTGGTCCCTGGTTTTGAAAGAGAGTGAATCATCCCCCTTTGAAACAAGAGATAAGTGGGGGCAAAGAGCTGTTTAAAAATTATTTTACAACTATTTCCTTTTGAGCCATGACTTCTTAAGCTGGAATGTGATCCAGAATAGCTTCCCTTTGAATGCAACATTTGTCTTAAGCATTTTTATTATCTCTCTTTTCCCTCATCCCATTTCACTTCTTCCCTCCCTCTGTTAAACAGATTTACACCGACTGGGCCAACCACTACCTAGCAAAATCGGGCCATAAGCGGCTGATCAAGGATTTGCAACAAGACATCGCAGACGGAGTATTGCTAGCCGAAATCATCCAGATCATCGGTAAGACCTGCCCTCAGAGAAACCATGAAAGTCTCTGCTCCCACCCCTTTTGGTAAAATACAGTTTAAGTGGAATTCATACAAACTCGGTCTATGGGTCTCTGAGATTAATGTAGCCCTCCCATGATTTAATTAAAAATGTTTATGTGAGAATGTTTGAAAAGGGCACTTTGGCCATACTTTTAAATAGTTAGAACTGTATCTTTACATACACTGAATTGTCAGAAATGAACGCTTCATTAAACCATATGTCTCCCATGTGTGCATTTCATTAACTGCAGCAACTCATATACTTGGAGATTCCGTGAAACTGTATCCTGATCCAGCAGTGACAATTGTGAAAGGTTTCATGTCAGCAGTCATTTGGCACAGGCAAAAGAATTAGCAGCAACTTCCTTCTCACTCTCTCCTTTTTTTTCTTTCTTTCTTTCTTTTTTTTTTTTTTTTTTGCCTGATTTGTGCATATGGAATTGGAGTCTGCTAACAAGTGTGTCCTCTTGTACAAGGCTTGGGAGACAGAGTAAATGGAGCAGGAGCATTTTGCTTAGTGTTTTTGTTTTGTTTTTTCTTAGTCTCATTTTCAGTGTGTTTCACTTCATTGCTTAAGCATGTCATTCTTTTTTTCTCTCTTTTATTTTGTTTCTTGGCTTTAGCAAATGAAAAAGTTGAAGATATCAATGGATGTCCTAGGAGTCAATCTCAGATGGTAAGAATCATATTTATTCTAAATATAATGCTTATTTTCACTTCCAGATTCAACGGCCTGTGTAAATGGACTAGAAAATTCTTTTGCATGACTTCCTGTTTGTTTTAGAAGCCATGGAATCACATTATATCCTGTGATGATTTGGATGTAATTTATGAACACGTGATAGCATCAATACAGTTCAATATGTCTGACTCCTGAGTAACATACTTATATCTCCAGATTTTTTAAGTCCATCCTTGACATCTTTTTTGTTCTGATGTCTGAATAATTTAACACTGGTCTTGGGGGCAATAAAACCCATTTCCAATTTTAACTGGAGCCTTTTAGTCTGAACAACTGGCTTGAAGAATAGAACTTTCCATGTGTATTTTTAAAATACATAAATAGTATTTTCTTTGTTCATAACCAAGTCCAGTGTAAACACATGGCTTCTTCCGCACTTTGGGAAATAGCTCTAAAAGCACGTTGCTGGGGGCCTGCTGAGCAGTGACTAATTGTGAGACATGCTTTTCCGGAAAGGCATCCATCTAGAAGTCTGTCTCCATTTCAGTCTTCTCTCATCTTTACCGACTGGTAAAACTTGAGTATTATAATACAATCATAGATTGATTAAATGCTGAAATAAAAACCTCACCCCTTTCTTAATTAAATATTCACAAGCTAATTTTATAGGACAACCTAGAACACGAAATGCCTTTACTCAACTTACATCAGCAGATATAATCAGGATGGTAGCCAAAATCCACAATCTAACACTTCCTTTGAAACTCTTGTTAGCACGGAATAGACATTTCATATAAATGTTATGAGTTCTTAATTGTCAGGGACTGGAAAAATGAAAAAAATATATGGACTTTTTTGACCTGCTGACCTGCTTTCCTTAATGTAAGAAAACTGAAATCCAAAATGGTAAAAGGAATTCATTTTTAAAGCTTGGTTAACTAGCACATCAGGGGTGTGTGTGTGTGTGTGTGTGTGTGTGTGTGTGTGTGTGTGTGTGTGTGTGTGTGTGTGTGTATTTAACATGCATTTAAAGGACCTCTTAACAATGTCATGTACTCTGTGTACCTGCTCTGAAAAAATTCGCTATAAAGAAAGACTCCATAAAATACTTCAGTTTTAAGGAAACTTCCTGATTTAATTACTCTGGACACAAGCATGAATCTATGGAAATTAATTGTACTTGTTTTTTGAAGTTTTACTGAAAGGAATTATAAAACCTTCAGACCCTGCTACAATAAAATCTGTGTGAGGTTGGGAAAGACATGTAACCTCTCTGAGCCTCAGCTTTCTCATCTGAAAAATGAATGCTAAATAGAATGTGATAATAAAATAAAATTATGAACATTCTTTACTACTTAAACTGGTATGTTAATGTGGAGTAGTATTACTACAAACTTTATAAAGAGCACATTCATGAGTTGATACCTATTAAAAGATTTTCCGGGCTTTATACATTGAAAAGCTCTATAGTCCCTGGATATCATATATTATGTTTCTTAAACCGAGTGCTGTTGGTTTTGCTTTCATTGTTTCAACCATGAAAGGAGGTGTTAGATACAAAAACTCTTACCTTCTCTGCTCTCATTCCAATTTGATTCTGATTACCGGGAATTCGACGAATAGCCAAGTAATATTTCCTGACAGGGGATTAAAACACAAAAACAAACCCAAAACAAAAACCCCTCCAAAACTACTAACTGAATAGAGATGCAGTCCTTGGATACTGATCTGAAACATCTCCAGGAGTGTCCAAACTTTATTCAACGTTTTTTACCAAGGACCATATGCGGTAAAATACACAAACAGCTGGGCCACTCACTCGAGGTGAAGTACATATTGCCTCACCTGGTTTATTTAAGTAAACTAAATATATTTTTGGAATTTGCTGCGGGCCAATTAACAATGGATTACTGACCGCAGTTGGCCCGCGGGCTGCTGTGGTCTACCAATTCATGAGAATATCCTCAGGAGATTCTACAAATTCATGAGAATATCCTCATGAGTATCTGACTGATAATTTTTTATTACTTCTTACTCCTTGTTAGCTGCCACATGTCATGTAACATCTAGTATGTATGTCATAGATATTTCTGCTTTTGATAAAAATAATTTAAAACAAAAGAAAAAAAAATGCCTGAGAAGTGCAAATACAGTAAAAAGGTAGTTGGTCCAGCCAAAAAGTATTAGTCGAAATCACATTGGATTTTGAGTAAGAATGACTTGGATCCCAATTTTTTCTGATGTGGTTGAACTTTGAATAATATTGGCAAGCCCTCAATATGTTGACTCAGAAGAAGACATATGACTTAAAAGTAACGTTTTTGGTTGAATTATTTTTGCCTCTGCTCTTAATTGGCATTAGCACTATGTTATGAATGAATAAAAATTCCGGATTTTAACTGAGACAAGAAAGTAGAGGAAAGAAACTTAAAGTAGCATGACTAGGCTTATGAATTTTATGTACCTATTCCAAACAGGATGTTGCCTGTTTCTTTTTCGCATAACAACTGAGAGGTGCTGTGTCAGTACCTAAGTGAGTGCTGTCCTTACTCATGGGACTCCTTTGACCATATATTTTTGTATATCTGATCTTTTGAGGCCTTTAGCTGCTGGTTGTGTTTAATAACACAAGGTATGGTAAAATTAGGTCTGCTACTATTCCTAGACACCTATTGTCTTTATTTAAATTTCAGACTTGAATTTTTTCGGTTATTTTAAGCCTTTATGAATAGAAGCTCTCCTGTGGTATGAGCGTGCAATATGCTGATGGATTCCTATAATAGCCAGGCAGTACATATTTAGCTAATACTATCTGAGTGCCTAAGGTAGCAGATATTGGGACACTTGAGGATCACAGGAGCAAATATTTAATTAATAAAAGCAATAGTGTTGCATAGGAAGAACAAAGGGACTGTTCTTTTGTTCTTCCTATTGAAGGAATGAGAGTGGTGTGTTACAGAAACAGATAGAAGACCACTGTGGTTTCAGCACAGTGTTTGGAACACAGTGTTTGGAGGGGACTCTAAAAGTCTCATCATTTAGGACCAAAGTCATGAGTTTGTGTGTTATTGTTTGTTGGTTGAGGAGCTTTTGGAAAATGTTAAAGCTGGGCTATGGCACGATCTAATGTATATATTTTAAAAAGGTCACCCTAGATGCTTTCTGGGAATTGTAAAAGTCACAAGTGTTGGTCTCCAATTGGATGTGAGAGATGAAGAGTATAGGGAGTAAAAAATGGTCGCTGATTTCTTGGCCTGAACGGGTAAGTGGTTACCATTAAACAATATGATTAAGAGGGGGAGAAAACAGGCTAAAAGGTGGAGGACAGAGGATGACAAATTCATATTTTGACAAGTAGAATTTGAGGTATCCATTGGCCTGTCAAGGAGGACGTGACTTCAGACATTTGGGCATGTGTTTCTGAGGGTCAGAAGTAAGGTATTGGTTAGAATATACCTAGTGAATAGATAATGATTGAAGGCATGGATGAGGACGAGATCTCACAAGAGGTCTGTGTAAAGTCAGAAGGGAAGAAAGCTGCAGTTCTCAACTGGCGAATATGGATATGTTCATGATGAACAGATGTGTAGGAGTCACAAAAGCAAAAGGGTGGTGAGAGAGTGAGAGCATCACTGAGAGAGTGGCTCAACAGATACGGATTGTTAATCCTTAGGGTAGCTATGGGAGCTTACGCTATAGTACTGGGACTCACACAGTGAGATAGGGCAAAGTAAGATGTGCATACGTGGCAGATGCTGTTAGATGTTCCATAGTTAACAAGTTGGTATGCTGGAAAGAGGAAGTTTGTTCTAGTAATTAGACAGGCATCAGTGACCTTTATGTAAACATCTTCTATGGAGTGATCATGGGTTAAGGAGTAACTGAGGGGTGTAGATATCTATTGAGTCTTGAATAATCTTTCTAGGAGTTTCCTGTTGAAGAGAAGAATATATATATATATTCACACACACACACACACACACACACACACACATATACATAGTTCAAAAGCAAAACAGGGTGAGAAGACTTTTCGCAATGGGGGAAGTAGGTAGAGAAGGAGAAAGCAGTAGGGAAAGAGAAGGATTCAAGGGAAAAGGGAGACAAGTGATGACACCAAGTCCTATAGCAAGTGGCAGAGGAGGAAATGTGAAGTCTGTGTGGAATATTTAATGTTGGAAAAAAATGGGGGTACACTTTCCTTTGTGCTATGTCATAATGGGATATAATTGTGTGAAGATATGGGTGTTTTAAAGTGGATTACACAGAGGAATTGTAATCAATATGATAATGACTTCAAATATTAGCTAATACTAATGTACTCATTTCCATGAAATTCTCTAATGGTTATCTTACTGTATAAAGAAAAAATCGATTATAGCATCTAATAATAGATAAAAATGTTATAATAATTCTTTCAAATAACATGGACCAAAGAGTACATATTTAAGAAAAACATGAACTTGTCCTTTCATCAATTTATTAACATGGTTATTGAAAGATTGTGATTCATATTTATTCTAAGCCATGGCTAAAACCTTAGTTTGTAGGAGCTTATTCAACACTATATTTAACCTCATCCAAAGATGAAGTTACTAGTATGTGCAGCACCTGTTAAATGATTTCTAGGTGGGTGGTATCATGATTCAAAATATATGCTGCATGCCAAACTTTGGTGAGATTACACAAGGAAGTAAATTAGTAAACTATAAATACCTGGAATGTCCAGAATGCCCAGAAGATTAAAAATAGCAGAAAAAAATGCCCAACATATATTTGAAATGCAGAGGCACAAGTGCAGGCTTCTTAGACAAAAATGTAAGACATGTAGGGGAAAAGTTGTTTTGAAAACACATTTTTCTTTAGTTTAAAATAGGCCATTATATTTAAGGATCTTCACAAGTCCATAGAGGGATTAGGAAATTTAATGATGCAAAATAGTTGCAAGCGAAGAATTAGATTATGTGGTATGGCCAAGGATCTGGCAAATATGGTTCACAGCCTGGTCTTCCTGTTTGCCGCTTCCACCCTTTCTCTCACCCTAGTAGCTCAGTCGTTTTCAGCCACAATTGTCAACCTTGTTTTCCATCATATCCTGTTATTTAAAATTTGCTGATATGAGGATTTTTGGAATTCTTCTGCCTCTTACCGTTTTTTGTCCCTAGAAGATGGAAAATTGGGTTTCAGTCTTCTCTTAATGCTCTGATTCCATGAGCCACAGGCTTGTGACTTCTAGAATGACAGCCATTATAGATGTGGTAGATAGATAATCTACCATTATGGATTTCACAGTCATCTGTATTCCATTCCTGTAGTTTACAGTTATCTAGACTAGTGAAACTATTCTCGATGGTAAAAGTACCCCCTGCTTTTTTCTACTGTCCTTTAACATTTTATTTTTTCCAGCCATTGCTTGTAATTGCTAATCTTTCAAAAGATCTATTTACGTAAGATAAGAAGATGAGATTCCTAACCAAATAGGGAAGAGATAAAAATACTGGAATGCTCTTAAAGGTTTAATAAAATCATATAAATGGCATACTGTAGGAGTGTGGTGCTATGACTCAGAGGAGTGGAATATTACTAAGTTAGCCCATTCACATGATCCCCTGCCATTTTTGAAACTGTTCATCTTCTGGAATGGCTAGAAAAAGATAGCTTCTGAAGACAAAGGCTTTGCTACAAATAGAGCCCTGATCTCTAACAAAATATTAAATGAAATCTCTAGTTTGTAGTTTCTTTAGTGATTTCATTCCTTTCATAAAGGTTCCAACTTTGGAAGAATAAGCAAAAACTAGTAGCGTTAGGAAATTTACATTTATTAGAATATCACTGATTATTAAAACTCAGTTTGTCTCTAGAAGTTACTCTATATACTAGTAATAGAATGAAGTGATTGAAATAGCATGGGAATATTGAGAGGAAGTGTGTCGTGTTGAAAGGACAGTGGTCACTGGAATTCTAATTTTGATTATGTGACCCAAGAAAAAGAATTCAGTAAGATGCTTAAAGTCTCTGCACGTTTCTGCAATGAGGAAATGAGATTGATGAACTCTAAAGTCCATTGGAACTCTGACTTGCTAGATTGATTTCACAAAACACCAAAGACTGTGGTTTCTGCTCAATATTCTATATGAGAGATGTATTTGGGTTTTTGATCTTTATAGCTTTTAAAAAGTACATTCATAGTAAGATGAGAAAGCAATTTCCTAAACTATATTAAATCTAATTTGTAAAGAAAAACAACAGCAACATGGACATTATATTTTTATGGGTATGCCATTAAAAAATAAAATAAATGTTGAAAATACCAGTTCTGCATTAACTTTATAGTATAGAATAAATAGTTTAAATGTTCTTAGGAGAATCATATTTAAATTGGTTTATGCCAAATAGGACAAATAGAAATAGAAGTAATTAATTTTGGGTTGGATTCCAGATTCCATGTACATTATTTTTCTTTCTTTTTGGAGAGAAAATATAATTTTTGAGGGAAATTCACAACCTTCATATATGTACGTATAATAACCATTGAGAAATGTTAATATGTTTACTATGTATTTGACTATCAACCACTTTCTTAAATATTTTATGCTCTTTATCCTGATTTTTAATAGCAACTTAAAATGCTATAAATTGTTTCCTACTGATAGGCCAGTATCCCAGTAAACAAAAAATAAAATCATACTTAGTATTAGAAAACATATTTTGTAACAATCTTTTCGTGATTTTAGTTTTTATTACCATCAATAATCTAGTTTCTTAAATAAAAGAACTTACTACTACATGTTTTGCATTCCTCCTCTTGAAATTTAGTAGAAAATTACCACTTGCAATACTCAGTGGTAAAATACATAAAAGTAGAACAATTTTTAAAACCCTACTTTGGAAAATAATATACTGAGATATGAGGCCATTTTAAATATGAACTGTGATATTCTTAGCTTAAAAACCTATGATGACTAAATAATGTCATAAAAATTACTTATTCTATAAAGAGAGAAAAAGGAAAAGAAATAGGGGGAATATTGTTCACTTGATCTCAGTACAACCATTAGAAAAAGTCTATCTTTGATGAGATAAATTACTTAGAAATAAGTTGACATGTCCAAGATAATATAGCTTGATGATATTATACTTAAATGATTTTATGATCAATTAAATTAAACTGACTTGTATGGATGGACACAGACAATTCATGGCATGCCTGGTTACATTTAAATCATATTGCCCACTTGATTTGATTCAAATGTATACTATTGTGAAATCATAACACAGAAATAATACATTTTAGAGATAGACCTGAGAGTTCAGCAATATCAGCATCACTTATTGATTCACCTATTGATTGAATGGCAACCGTTTATATCCAGTACCGTGATAGATGCATTGCTTGCATTTTTCACTTAGTCATCACAGCAAACCTACAAAAAAACTGGGTCTCATGGAGGCCGCCTGTGTCCCCATTTAGTAAGTGGAAGAATCAGTATTTGGTCTCATGCTTATTTGCGTCTAGGCCAGATTGCTTTTAAAGTTACTTAAAACATACCATTAGTTCCCTGCACTGTAAGATCAAGCAGAGCATGGAGGATGTTCCTCATCTAGCCCCGTTTGTATCTGTGACCTTGTCTCCTGCCACACTCTTCTCCAGATTTCAGGATTCTTGCTTCTGGAATTTCTTCTGCCCTATTTCTCCTCCTCCATAGATTCTTCAAATTGACTGAAAGCTATAGCCTTTGGAGTGATCTATTTTCATATCGGTAAACAAAGACGTTGTGGAGAAAGATTTAAGTGAGGTTCAGCTCTCAGTATTTCCAGTGTCTCTGCATTCCTGGCAGGTCCTTTAACCTATGATGTTTCTCAACCATGATCAGTTCACGTCGTGTTCCTTCCTTGAGTTCACCTCACACCACATCCTCTTATTTGGTTAACTCTTCCTAACCTTTCAGGGAGTAGCTCAGACTTCCTTTGAAGCTGAAAAATCGGGGGGTTAATGACATGGGCTCAGATTTTGACATATTCTCTCTGTGTGACCTTTAGCTTGTCAATTTAATACTCTGACCCAAAATTTTTTCTTTGTAAAGTGGTATAGTAATGGCAACCTCAGGAGAAGGTATCTTTGTAACTGTGTTAGATAAATCTTAGTTACTAATAACTTACTTCTTTTCTAGCCCCTTGATCTTTGATCAGAAATAGACCCTTCTGTGTGTCTGTGTTTCTCTGGCCATAACATTTGTTGTATTACATTGGAATTATCTCTTTCTCCTATAAAATTATATATTTTAAAGGGCTTCTCCATGTCTTTCATAATTATTAAGTGAATGAATGAAAAGAAACATTTTAAGAATTTCAACCAATGCAAAAAATACCACTGCATTTTATTTTAATTTGCCAGACAACTTTATATCTCATTAAAATCTCTGACTAAAATCTGTATTATTATTTGACTTCTATGATAGGATGGGAGTTTGCTCAAACTGAGCCATCTTTACCTATTTTGGGATTTTTTTGTTTGTTTCTTTTTTTTTTTTGGCTGAAATCACATTTATTTAAATAATTTATATAATGAAACTAACAGTACAAGTTTATCATGAAAAATTGGAAGTATAGTTAATCAGAAATGGTACAAGTCACAAAATCCGGCATCCAGAGAAAGCTTAGATTGGTTTATATTCTTCTAGACAGTCTCTATATATGACTCAGCAGCAATACCTACCACCTCAGATATGTCCTAACCAGAATGCATTGGGTCTGTAGAGAGAACTCAGTCTCTAAAGTATTAGGCCTGCTACCTTGTTTACAATAATTTAACTTTTTGTATTGCAGTGGTTTTAGTGAATCCATGGGGCAACAGAGCTTTTCAACTCCAGGATAAATTCAGCTCTGTAAATATAATTGCAGAAAGTAAAGATGGGCATGATCTATTCTCAAACATTTTTGTGAGCAATTAATTTTGCTTTCGGTTGTTCTGATAGGTATGCCCGCCCCTCCTTCTGAGGCTTGTCTAACCTTATCAAAATCGGCCTCAGTCCAAATGACTCTTCTGTGAAGCTTTCCCCAGATTTGTATTTAAATTGATAAGTTCCTTCTCTACACTGCCATACAGTGTTTGTAATTCTCTTTTGGAATTTATCATGTTATGCCCTGTATTGTGGTAATTTATGAATTGGTTTTGTCTCTTCAGCAATTTTACAAGCTCACAAAGGTAAACACCTTACAATTCATTTTTATATCCCTTCACCATCTGGCAGAGCTCTTTGCCCATAATAAACAGTCAATAGGTGCAGAATGAATTTATCATTCATTGTTAAGTATTGGAGCCATAGTTTACATTTAATCATACACTATAAAGTTGCTATTAATTATACCCAGGTATTTAGTACTTAAATGTAATTTTTATTAAATATCCATAAGTAATGTGAAAAAAATCTGTGAATAGACGAAGCATAATATAACTTTGTTAATATTGTGAAAGATGCCTGCAGTTATATTTCCCGAAGTAAGTTATAACAGTATTATAGTAAAAATAGTAAAAGGCTGAGTATCATAAAACATGCAGCTTAAAGTATATGAGTTCAATAAAGAGCTGTGCTAATTACAAACACTACATTTTTATGGCATATTTCATTTAACACTGAAATGAATACATATAAGTATTTCCAATACTCTAGTCCTCATTTGAAGCCAAATTTGTGATTTAGCAATAAATATGCTCAAATTTAACAAGCTCATCAAGGTCAAGATAAATGTACAATTATGAAATTAGACTATCAAAAAAATGTGTTTTGAAAAATGGCTTCCATTTTTCATGGGAATAGAGAAAAATATTGGAAATCAGTCAGTGCTCTTTAGAAAATACCAGGATTGTGGCTGTCTTGAAATTTATATCTGCAGCATTGAGCACAATTGCAGGCATAAATAAGTTTAATAAAAGTTTGATGAATGAATAAATGAATGGATTGATTTTATAGGACATAAACAAAATTAAATGGTAGTGTTTCAAGATACTAATATTAATTATACAGATAGAAACAACTCAGTTCTAAAAATATGGACTAATTTCTATCGAATTTGTTTAGTGTCTTCAATAAAAAAAACATACACAGCAATTCATTTTCAGATTAACGCTAACAAAACTGTGTTTTTATTGAGGCCATTGTGGTCAAATTAGGAATTTCCATAGAATCCCCAAAACCCTCAAAGCTTGGTGTATCCATAAATTTTGAAACTCTGAAACGATTGACATGATCTAGAACTTAGAAATTTTTTGTTTCATTTTCTTCATACAGTCAATATTTTATGGTTATCTAGCCATGCTTAAATTTAACAGGAAAAAGAGAAGCAATGTAGGTGTTCCACGCTAACAAAATGTAAGCCACAAATGGAAGAAATTGTGCATGACATCATAATAGGCAAGTGACAGTCCTAGGAGTGACTGTCCATGAGACACATATGTGACTGTGACCTGAGCCAAATGAGAAATGTGGTGCCCACAGAACTGAGAAAGAATTTCTTTGTATTACTGTTTAAAAAGAGCTCAGTTTCCTCTGTTGGTTCCTCCTCTTATTTTCAGTGACAGTCTCCTAGGGCTCAATATTTGTTTCTCTTTTTATATTTACACCCCTTGGTGACTTAATCTGGTCTAATGGCTTATATTGTCATCTTATGAGGATGAACCTCCAATTTAGATCGCTACTCCCGAACCTCTCAATAGAACTCCAAGTCGTGTGTCCAACTGCTCTCTCAAACTCTCCGTTTGGATGTCTAACAGACTAGACAACGTGTCCAAAAATTAACTCCCTGTATCTATCTATGTTTTTTTCCATCTCTGTATCTCTCCTTTTCCATCTTAATGGATAGAGACTTCATCCATCTAGTTGCTGAGGCCAAAGACCTTGGAGTCTTCCTTGATTTCTCTCCTCTTATTTTCATATACCGTATCTTCCCATTAGATTCCCTCAAAATGTATCCAGAGTCTGACCATTTCTCGTCATCTTCACTGCAACCACCATTCTCTGAAACACCATAATCTTTCACTTTAATTGCTTGCAACAGCCACCTAAAAAATTTCCATACTTTCATCCTTGCATACCTAGAGTCTATTCTCAACAAAACAAGAGGTAAATCATATTACTTTTTAAAAAATTTTAATTTAAGTAAAACACATAGAAGAGTGTAAATCACTAATTGAGACAAAATGAAGTGCATAAAGCACTCCTATCTTAAATATATAGCTCATCTCTTTTTAAATATGTATTTAAACCCATGTAATCATCACTCAGATCCAAAGAAAGGGCTCTTCCAGCATGCCTATTTCCCTGGTTCCCCTTTTCATACTAGAGCCCTCCAAAGGTCATCACTATTCTAATTTCTGTTTTCATGGTTTAGTTTTGCTGATCTTGAATTTTATGGAAGTTGAGCATCACATAGTATATACTCTTCTGTTGACTTCTTTTACTTATCTTTGGTGAGACCATCCCAGGAAGTCATTTGCTTAATCTCTAGAGAGCAGGTAGACTGAGATTAAGAGCTAAAATTTGGAAACAAACTGATATCCAGCCAAACCCACAGACTTTCTAATTTTTATTGTCTGGAGTCCAGCACGGAGAAATAGTGTATTTTAAAAGATCTCAAAGAGCATCTAACATGTCACCTCTGGATCAAATGATTTGTTGTTGTTGTCGTTCTTCTCTCCTCTATACTCATTTCTTCCATAGGGACAAGGACTGATAAGCCACCACTCCTGTCCTCCATTCTTCCTCAGGTATGAACTGAGATTCTATTAGATACCAAGAACCTTGCGAGGTAGCCGAAATTACATGAGTCAACAAAACACAGTTCCTACCTTCCGGGACGTAAAGTCTCAATAAACACATATCTTCATATCAAAAATATGCTTGAATGAATAAATAAACATACCGGTGAAAACACAACAAATATCTCTATATGCCCACAAACCTAATAGGAGGAGTGAGGAGAGAGAGAGAGACCAAGAAAAGAATGACTTAATTTTGAACTAGTAATAAACTAGTAATTTTGAAATAATTGTTTAAATCTGGTCAAATACCAGTTGCTTATTAAAGGGCTTATCCAAATTTCAACTCAGTTGCTTTCTTTTTCAAAATGATTTGTGAGTCTAGAAAATTAAAGGAGACTGACAAGAAGAGGTGAAATTCTTTTTCAGATACTAGGTATGAGCACACAAATTGTTACAGTATCCTAAGAATTAACTCTGTGATTATAAACCAGTATTTTAAATATTGTTTTTATGTCAGTTAACTGATGCATTATATCCTTACAGTGACCTTGTTTCTCAGGATAATTTTCCATGTTTTTATTAGCCATTGAATAGTAAATACCCCTAAAAGAAGCACTGTAGACAGCAATGTTCTTTTTCTCCTAGGGCAGTGTTTTTTAAATCTTGGATTACCATCCATTATTTGATCCTAAAATCCATTGACGGATTTTAAGTGATACTTAAATAAATTAAACAGAAAAGAAGCATCACAGTGACTTGAATTTTGTAAGAATAAGTATTGCTCCATAAAACTTTTGTTTCTGTTATAGTTATGCAAGTGTGCATTGGGTTGTGCTATTCAAAGTATTTTTTGCTGCGGCTATGAGTCACAGTCAAAATTTTAGAAAATAGTTTATTTAGGTACATGAAGTCATTCTAATTAAATTTTAACCCTATTAGGTATTAAAATACAATTAGAAATTTTGATAGTTTATTTGATATCTGATTCAAATCATGAGAAAATATATAACTATTTAATTGCTTCAATTCGATGGCAAAATCACTTTCATATGTTTGTAATTACCAAAAAGGTTTAGAGGTTTTTAATTCACAGAAAAATTGTGGTTTAATAGGGCAATAATGATTGAAATAAAAAATATCGTTAGCCAAAATATGTTATTATGTAGTTATGAAGTGTAGGTCTATGAAGCCCTAGCTGCTACATGGGGCACTGCACCATTCACGAGTCGTTTAATAAAACCAATTAGATCTTCAAATTAAAAAAAAAAAATCTTCTAGAATTATTTTCAAGTGTGCTTCAGATCAGGAAGCTAACCAATAAATGGCATTAACAAGTTTCTCAAAGCTATTTTTTTTATTATATCTTTTTTGCCATGTAAAAAGTATAGCATAGTACTAACATCTATGGTTGAATTTACAGAAGGACCATGAAGTGAAGTTGGGAAGGGATATTATCTTCCTAAGCTATATTTATTATGTTCTGACACTGTTAGAAAATTAATTTTGGCCAATAAACCTTGTTGAATAAATAAGTAAATTTTAATCAACTAACATTTCATAGTCATATTGAAAATTATGTATTCAAATACTTATTCTGTTGCTGTTACATAACTACTAATGGGCAACTGAATTAATTATCTCAAATTGTTGGTGTTTATAGTTAGTGAATGGCATATTTCAAAATATTGAATGCTCCTGATAAACAAATATGAAAGGAATACAGTCTATTATATATATAGATATAGATGTATCTAGATATAGATATAGATATATAGATATAGATATATGGATATAGATATATAGATATATAGATATATACCGGGTTGCCAAAATATGTATACAAGTGGACACTTTGGTCAACATTGCTCAAGCAATAGTTCACCATAATCAGAAGTGTCTGAATGCTGATGGTAACCACTTTGAGCACCTCTTGTAATTGCAAAAGACAAACGTGACTTGTGTTCATCTTTTGTTATCGGTATATATTGAGTATTACAATTTTAATAGTTTTTTCTCTCTTAAAATGTGTATACATTTTTTTTGGCACACTCTGTATATATAAAATATATAGAGGTTGCCAAAAAAAAAAATACACACACACACACACACACACACACACGCACACACACACAGAGGGTGCCAAAAAATAAAATATATACAGACTATAACAAAAAAAAAAATATTTACAGAGGGTGCCCAAAAAATGTATACACATTTGAAGAAAGAAGAATTGTATTAAAATTATAATACTTAATATGTACCGATAACAAAAGATGAATACAAGTCATGTTTGACTTCTGCAGCTACAAGAGGTGCTCACAGTGGTTACCATCAGCATTCAGACACTTCTGATTATGGCAAACTACTGCTTGAGCAACATTGACCAAAGTGTCCACTTGTATACATTTTTTGGCACCCCTGGTGTGTGTGTGTGTGTGTGTGTGTGTGTGTGTGTGTGTAGTATGTGTGCATTTTTTTCTTTCTTTCCTTATTAGGTGCCTTTAATTTTCCCTTTGTAATTTATAGTGCATGTTGAAGAAGAGTTGTTTGTCCCTAATACCGACTCTAGGCATCAGTTTATTTATATAATTTTTTTAATGCTGTTTAAACAGTACCTGAAAAAGCTATCTTACTAGCTTAATTTCAGATTCTACTTATTAACCCTTTCTGAGTCTTTCAGTGAACTAGTCTTTTCATGTATAATAAAAATAAGTAAAATTTAGGTAGTCATAGCCTATTCACATTTTGTAGTAAATTACATATGTTTGGCCCAGAAGTCTTCTTACTTTATATAAGAGGCACATAATGTGTATGAAGTTAATAACATTAGGTAAACATTTTTAAATATTCAATTAAATTATCTGTCTTAATATTAGGCCATAATAATTATTTGTCATGTTCCTTTAATTTATCTTTAATGGACCTGAAAAAAAAAAACAAACTTTAAAATAACTCTATGGATTTTTTTCTGGTCAAGATGGTAGAGTTTAAATGCTGTGCTTGCCTCCTCAAAGAACCACATCAACATTACATCTAAACTACAGAACAATCACCACTGAGAACTGCCTGAAGTCTAGCTCAACAGAAATCTTACAGCTAAGGACCTACAGAAGAACCCGCATCGAGACTGGTAGGAGGGGCGGAGATGCAGAATGGGCTGGTCCTACACTTTTATGCGGCAGTTAAAAATCAGAAAGGATATCATGGCTGCAGAGGTCCTGCCAGAGGAGCAAGGGGTCCTCACCCCATACCAGGCTCCCCAGTTTAGGGTTCCATGCCGCGGAGAGAAGTCACCAGAACTTCTGGCTGTGAAAACCAGTGGAGATTGTGGTTGAGTGAGATGGAGGGTTACTATAGTCCTAGGAATTCCTCTTAAAGGGTCTGTGCACAGAATTACTCGCTGATGGACTCTCTCACTCTGAGCTCCCATGCTGGGGCAGCAGCTCAAAAGGCACTGGGGTCAGATGATGGGGAACTGAATTGTCTGGCTAAGGGCAAGGGCTAAAGGAGCAGTTTTCTCCCAGACAGAAGTACAGGCAGAATCCATTATTTCTCTTTTGTGCTTCTTCCTCCTGGTGTGCAGACGCAGGGGACCACCATATCTGAGTCTCCATCAACCTGGCTAACATTTTTCACCCCACCATCATTATTCCCTGAGATCCCTCCCCACCCAAATTGAGGGCCCACCCAAGCCACTTCCAGTGGCTTTTCCGTACAAATAGACTGTCTTGGCTCATGCTGTGGACTTTCCTAAAATTTCTCAAAGATTCTCAAAACCCAAACAAGCAGCATCTGGCTTAGGTGAGCCCCATATCTCATGCTGAGCAGCCCCCAAGCTCAGCACTTATAGCAGCTGGCTTTGGTTCACAGGTTGGCTGATCACAGGCACCTCTAAACACAGTGGAGGTGGCTGCCATCTGTGGATTGCTTTTTGACTCATGCTAGGTGGCCCCAGGCAGGGAACAAGCAGCAGCTGAAGTTGGCCTGTGGTGGGGTCCGTCTTAGGAGGCCACAGGGCTGGCACACCTCGTGGCCAGCTTCAGACAAAGGTGTAGCATCACCCAGATGCCTCCATGGGCAAGACACCCAAAGGGTAGATTGGGCAGGCATCAGAGACCTGCTGAAGCGAATCCTGCTTTATAAGGTCAGCCCCTGCACCACAGCTTCTTCTCTGTAGTCATATCCAGTCCTCACAACCAACCAGCCTGAGGGTCAGTCCCTCCCACTTAAGTCCAAACAGCAACCAAATTTCAAATACAACAGGAAGGCACACACAACCCACACAAGAAACACACCTACAGCACCTGACTGAGGTGACTAGGGAGACTGTGCCACTCGATCCCACAGGACACGTACTATATAAGGCCTCAAACACAGGAAGGCAGTCAAAATGGGGAGACAAAGAAACATGTCCCAAGTGAAAGAACAGAACAAAGCTCCAGAAAAAAGAATTAAACAAAATAGAGACAAGCAGTCTATCAAATGTGGATTATAAGGATACTCAGTGATCGCAGGGAGAACTTCAAGAAAGAGATAGGAAACATAAAAAAGAACCAGTCAGAAATGAAGATTACAATAACTGAAATAAAGAATACATTCGTGGGAATCAACAGTAGGTTAGATCAAGCAGAGGTTCGAATCAGTGAATTAGAAGTTAAGATAGCAGAAAACATCCAATCAGAACAGCAAAAAGAAAAAAAGAATCCAAAAGAAATGAGAACAGTTTAAGGGGCCTCTGGGCTAACATCAAGTATGCCAACATTTGCTGGGATTACTGGGAAACCTGTAGGTGGAGAGAGAGAACAAGAAATTGAAAGCCTATTTGAAGAAATAAGGATGGAAAACTTTCTTAACCTAGAAAAAGAAATAGACTTACAAGCCCAGGAAGTGCAGAGAGTCCTAAAGAAGACGAACCCAGAGAAGGCCACACCGAGACACATTATAATTAAAACGCCAAAGGTTAAAGACAACGAATTTTAAAAACATCAAGAGAAAAGCAGATAGTCATCTCCAAGGAAGCATCCATAAGAATGTCAGTTGATTTCTCAAAAAAAACTTTGCAGGCGAGAAGGGATTTGCAGGAAATATTCAAAGTGATGAGAAGCAAGGATCTACAACCAAGAGTGCTCTACCCAGCAAGGCTATCAATTAGAATCGAAGGACAGATAAAGAGCTTCCCAGACAAGAAAAAGCTAAAGGAGTTCATTGCCACCAAATCAGTTTTACAAGAAATGTTAGAAGGATTTCTTTAAGAAGAAGAAGAAAATAAGATAAAAAAATATGAATAATAAAATGGCAATAACTACATACTTATCAGCAATTACTTTAAATGTAAATGGATTAAATGTTCCAATCAAAAGATAGGGTGGATGAATGGATAAGAAAATAAGACCCATATATGTGTTACCTACAAGAGATTCACTTCAGATCCAAAGACTGAAAGAAAAGGGATGGAAAAAGATATTTCCTGAAAATGGAAACAAACAAACAAAATAACTGGAGTAGCAATACTTATACCAGGCAAAATAGACTTTAAAACAAAGGCTATAACAAGAGACAAAGAAGGATGCAGTGATCCTACTTCTGGGTCTTTATTTGAAGAGACCCAAAACACTCCTTTGGGGGGACATATGAATCCATATATTCATTGCAGCATTATTTACAATAGCTAAGATATGGAAGCAACCTAAGCGACCATCAACAGATGAATGCATAAAAAAAGATGTGGTACATACATACAATGGAATGTTACTCAGCCACTAAAAAGAATGAAATCTTGCCACCTACAACAATATGGATGGGTCTAGAGGGTATTGTGCTGAGCACAGTATGTCAGACAGAGAAAGATTCACTTATATATAGAATCTAAAGAACAAAATAAACAAAACAGAAACAAACACAAAGATACAGAAAATATTTCGGTGGTTGTCAGCTGGAAGGGGGAGTGAGGGGTGGGTGGAAAAGGAGAAGGGATTAAGAAGTACAAATCGATAGTTACAAAGTAGTCATGGGGATATAAAGTAAAGCATAGGAAATATACTCAATAATATTGTTATAAGTGTGTATGGTGTCAGATGGGTATACATATATCGGGGTGATCACTTCATAAATTTTATAAATGCCTAATCAACTATATTGTACACCTGAAAATAATACAATATTGTATGTCAACTGCAATTGAAAAATAAAGTGATTATTAAAAAAAAAAGAAAAAGAGTACTTCAGGTGAATATAGTAGAAATCCAGTTTGGCCCATTTCTCCTATCCTCCTTCTTTCTTCCCTTATGTAATCTTATTTTCTAGTAGCAAAGTGAAATGTGAAGAAAAGAAAGAATTTGAAGTATATTTCAGCACCATCGCCTTACTGGATATTCAGATGCTGATTGACAAAACAAAGTTTGTTTTGTCATGTTGTATTTAGCATCTTTAATCAATTATTTTTTTAGTAGAATAATTTCAGTGAAACTTACTTTGAATGAAGCATTGTGAAAGTGAATTTTCTCAAAGCAACTGTGTTTACCCTGACTATGATCATTTTCAAGCAAAGAGCATCTCATTAAATATTACTATTTGAGTTTTACACAGAATTACATCTTCAAAAGGAACATAAATAGTTGTCCATTTGTATAAGGAAAGATTCTTGAATCTCTTTTTTCTATTTATTTATTTATTTATCTATTCATTTATTTATTTATTTATTTATTTATTTTGAGACATTTTGACTTTACTATGCAGCTAAGCTAGAGAGGACATTGGCCAAACTTTGTACGGCCTCATGCATAGCTTTTGATGAGAATATAATGGGACAGGAAACAATGTCTCAACAAGTATTAACTTTAAATCTCCTACTTAAGAATTTCAAGATTTATGGAATACCAAAAAGCCCATACAGAACTGAACATTCAGCTTTCTTACACTCTTAAAAAAAACGTCTTAGATGTTTAACTTTGCTGTATAACACCATGGCGAATATTGAAATAAACTTTTGAATTAACCTAAATCAGTCATTTGTTTTTGTGGTTGTTGATTGTCACACGTTGTTGTTACAAGCTGGTTATCATATTGAAACTATTTAAAATCCGTGATATCACTCTTTTAAATTACAAGGGCAATACCTATATTTAATCAGAGAATTGCTCAACTGTAGAAATGCAAATGCAGTTTTTAAAATAAAGACTTGCTATAGTCAAGGATGAAAATATGCTTCATTTCTTTCGTGTTGTATCAAGACTTTGTCTGTATTAATCTTTCAGCATGCTTATCAGATATTACTGTGTGAATCTCAATTACCCACATCCCAACATTCTAAGATACACGAGCAACAATCTCCTGTATGGATGATTTAGTTGAGACTCATTTGTGAAGCAATCTCACTTATGGATCATAAAAATCTGGTTTTATGTTAAGTAGGTGGGTTGCTAATCTGTAAGAATTCCATTCTTGATAAGGTCTTTATGAATTGTTTGTAAGTACAGAACTGGACAATGCAAGCTTTATATTCGTTTTTCATTTAGCCAAAATAATTCTAGCAAAACTCTGGTAAAGATCTCTAGTATGAAATGAATGTAAAGTATTCATTCTTTCTCTCTGGTTTCATTCTAGCTCACTTATTTATTTAAAATCCTCTAAGTTGCTTTTTCACTGCTTTTCATGTTACAGATTGAAAATGTTGATGTCTGCCTTAGTTTTCTAGCAGCCAGAGGAGTAAATGTTCAAGGTCTATCAGCTGAAGGTAAGAAAAAGCGCACTTGTCACAAATGATATCAAAATGTATAAAATATGTTTTTCATAATGCAAGAAATGTAAAGTGGGAGTACATAATACAATAACGGAAAGCAGTAAAGTTTCTACAATAGTAGAAACATAAATGCAATGGTTATGAATGTATGCTTTAATTATTTAGGTATGTTCCATATTTTGCCAAAATTGCTCTTTACATGACTGAGTATATGGGAGGTGGGCAGGTTAACATCTTTATGTTATTACGGGTGCCTCATATTTTCAGTCTTAAGTAAAGGAATGTATAGATAGGTAATGCTGGATAATATATGAACCCAAATACAGGTAACAAGAGTAAAATTAATGCTCCAATATTTTATCAATAACATTTCTATAATATGATCAAGTTCGTAGTCCTAGTTTAAATATTTGGTAAGTCTCAATAAGATATCATGAGCTCTTAAATAATTAGCACTAACAGTATCTAATAACGGTTATATGTAAAGGCTTTAAAATCATTAAAGGTTTAAAAGAGCATCACTAAAATTGAAATATAGAAAAGTAGAAAAAGACTGCAATACTTTTATCATTTTTCTCTGAATCTTTTTCTTCTACATGTATATTTTAGAAAAAAAATAAGTAGTGTTATCAAAAACCAACTGCTAATATTATGAAATAGAAGGTTCATTCAGACCTGTATCGACAACCACTTTTAATTAGAATATTAATTATATATAAAAAATTCTGCTAGCTATTGTTAAACATTTTGAATATTTAGGTTGGTTAATGTTTCTACTGCAATGAATTTGTTCTGAAAACCCTTTTCCCCCACAGATACTAGAAATATTAGATAATTCTCAGTTTTTTAAATGTTGCTATCTTTGGGAAAAGGGGAATTCTGTGACTTTTGAAACATAATCAACATTTAGTAGAATTATTGATATTTCCCAATTTTTTCTATATTTAAATTTTATTTTATATTTGTATTATTTATATTTAAATTTTATGATGTATACCATTAAATTACACATTTAGTGGCCAGAAATCTCAGGCTCAAACCTAACTGGTGGTTCTGTTACTTAGAATAAAATTCTCCCAGGATAATATTTTACTTTCTAAGTGGTTTGTAAACAGGCTAGAAATGTTACCATTTGTTTTGATTTTTTATATCTCTCCCTTCTCACATGACATGCTTTATTAAAATAAACCTTTTGTTTTTTATTTATCTTCTAAAAATATATGAATGCTCAAAATGATTTTCTAAATTAATGAAATATGCATAGTAGTAAGACAAAAAAATGTTAAACATTTTTTTACGATAATTCAGGTTTACGAGAGAAAATTAATACTTTCTCACTGTCGCCTCATATTGATTGAGTGAACTCTTCTATAATATGGCAACTGTGAAGAAGGTTTGGGGGAAATAAAAAGAAGAAAAACTCAAGCTTCATTTTGTATGAATAATTCCACTGCGTAGTTTGTGTGGTGTTAGGAACCATGAGAGAACAAGAAATATAAATAGTTTATTAATGTTCCTAAACTCCAGAAAGGAGACATAAAACCTTGACCTTGTAGGAGAATGTATTTTATTGCCAATAGCAAGTTTTATTTAAAATATTACAGGTTGCATAGCCTTATTTCAAGTTTTACTTCCATTTTTTTTCCCCTAATTTTAAAAACTATAACTATAAGAGAAAAACCTAGGCTCAGATTGTAGCTTTCTTTGTGCATTTAATTTTTTATTCAATATTAGAAATATTTACACAGGAGGCCATGTATTGGAACTAGGATTTCCGTTTTTATTTATTCAATTATATTATCTAAAGTCATGACTAAGTTGATCTTTTTTATTTATTGATATGTAACAAGAATTAAAAATAAATGAATCAAAGCATTAAAAATGGATACCTATGACATGCTTTGAAGGAGTGTGAACTGCTATAAATTCAGTTGCTATTATGAGGTGCACCCACACCATCAGTATTTATAATACAGGACAACCGACATTTAAGTGGCTTTCTGTGGTTCACAGCCACCACTGTGTTGGTAAGAGCTGTGTGTATTTTTGAGGGAAGCAAAGTGCTAAGTCAAATGATTGAGAGCCTATCCATTTCCTGAGAGCCCATCCATTTCCAAGAAGCAGCTAACTCTACAAAAATTGTAGTTCAAGGTCAGCAAAGAGCAGAACTCAAGTAAACTTTGTTCTCTGTACCCTTCATCCTCCCTGTCTCTCTCTGTCTCTCTCTCTCTCTGGAAATGTTAGCATGTTTCAAAAATTTATATTTGCTTGAATCTGTGACTGAGAGAATCGAGTTGCCGTTCTATCTTCAAAGATTTAGTCTATGAGAGTGGCACCTAGTTTCATTGGTAAAAAAACAAAACAAACATTCATTTCAGATGATACTGTTTTTCTATTTTCCCTTTGATACAGAAATAAGAAATGGAAACTTAAAAGCCATTCTAGGACTGTTTTTCAGTTTGTCTCGCTACAAGCAGCAACAACACCATCAACAACAGTATTACCAGTCCTTGGTGGAACTGCAGCAGCGGGTCACTCACACGTCTCCTCAGGCCGAAGCCAGTCAGGCCAAAACCCAGCAAGATATGCAGTCCAGGTAAGGGAGGGAAACAAGGGATGTGTTTAAAATTAATTTGTCCATATGCAACTTGTGTTTAATACATTATTTTTTGCAATTTTGAAAAATATGTTTATACAGTTCTGTCAATGTGATGGGATTATTTGACTAACTTTATAGAAGTTAAAACCACTTTTCTTTTGGTTGGATGAACGACATTTATCACTTTTTAGGTGCAATATTTGTATTTGTTTTCTAAAGATGTGTTTGTGTCAACTCTGTGAAATGTCTTTCTTATAAGCAATATGGCAGTTACTTCCTTCTGCAAATTATTTTATTACTTAGAGTGTGCTATTGAGACCTAGTCTCCAGTTGTGTAGTTATCTTTTGTTGGTACTTTTGATCAGTTGAATCATGAAATATCATCAAAAGTTTGAGGTCTGAAAAACATAGTTTTTTGAGTGAGAACATACTGTTTTTGATGTGAGGTGTGTGTGTGTGAGTGTGTGTGTGTGTGTGTGTTGTGTGTATGTATTTATATACACACATAAATACGTTTGTCAGATGTGAGTCTATTGGTACATGTAGACACAGCCTGGGGTGGGGTGCTGATAAATCATGGCAACTTTCTTCCCTCTTCCATTACTGCTTTTTTGTTTTGTTTCATTTTCCAATTTGGAATCATATTAGTCAGGGTTCAACAAGAGAAGCAGAACAAGTAAGAGGTATATATTAAGAGATTCATTGTGATGAATTGGTTTTCATGTTCCTGAGTGACATGGCCAAATCCTTAGGCGTCCAGCAGGAAGGACAGGCTGAAACTCTCAGCCTAAGCCCAACTGCTACTCACAAATGGAATTTCTTCTCAAGGAATCTTCAATCCTGCTTTGAAAATCTTTCAAGTGATGAATCAGGCCCACCCAGATTATCTAGGATAATCTCCCTTATTTAAAGTCAACTGCTATGTTGACTTTAACCATATCCATGAAATACTTTCACAGCAATACCTAGACTAATGTTTGATTGAATAACTGGGACTGAATAAACCTAGCCAAGTTGACAAATCAAAAAATGATCACAGAATGAAATGAAGTTAACAAGTTTCACAAAAACTGCTCATTCATTTCTAATCAATGACCAGGGAATCAGGTAGTTTCTAGCTCTATTCCATCAATAGCTATGATTATTTTTCTTAAGGAGAGAGAATATACAATGTGAAAATACTCTTCATCATCTTTAAAAATATATACATGTATCAAACACATGTAAATATTTAAATTTTTTATCTTAGAAGCCAAGACTGAAACCTAATAATACTGAATTTCCCTTGAGTTTGTTTTTGATAATTAGCATTGATTCAAAATAAAATTTCAAATTACATTCACAAACCCTCACCCCCAAGTTACTGTCAAATATTCAATAGTTCTAAAATCTTCTTTCACCTATCAATTAGCTCTTAATTCATATTAAGCAATATTTCTTTCTCTATATAATCATGTAAACTCTATTCCCTATGGCAGATTTTACTAATTAGTGATTAATTAAATCACTTAAAATAAATCATTGTTTTACTGAAAAATAAAGAGTATATTACAAAGTCCATGGAGTGAGATTTGTCATTACTCAATAATGCAGATGTGTTTCTGTTTAAGCTCATCTTGGCTTTTTTGATGTCAAGTGAAATTGTGCAGGAATTGGAGTGAAAACATTTTTTTCTATAGTGTAAGTTCTTTGGGTTTCTTAAGGATTGAGAGGGAAGAAAAAAGGAAATATTTATTTTTTATTTTTTATTTTTTGTGGGGGGTTGGTTTGTAGCAAGAGACGTAGATTTTGAAAACTGCCAGAAATAATATTTCCTGGAGTTTGTTTAAAGCTATTTGAATTGACAAGAAGCAAGAATAGTAGCTGAAAAAATATAGGAAGTAATGTGGTCTTATGCAAAGCATGTTGACTCTGGAAGTGATATGGAATATCTTTTGTCATTAATTTCCCTCATTCTATTTCTGTATCTGCCATGTGTAATTTTTTGTCCAGAATCTCTCAGTGGTTATGACCCTTTTGGAGAGATGTTTTTTGGTTTTGTTTTGTTTTTTCTTTCTATTCTTGCTGGAAATTCATGGACATTCAGAAACAGTATTATATTTTAATATATAGAGCTGTATATATATTAGTCATGGTAATGTTACATTTTTTTTTTCATTGAAAGGTTATGAAACGTATTCTTTTCGCCAGTGTCCTTTAAGACTGAGGTACTCTTAAATAAGGTTTCTCCTGATAAATTGTATTTAATTACTTTTTGGATTAATAATTAACAAATGTAGAGTACTTGCTACACTAAATGTAGTACTTAGGACCCTGGTATAGAGGAACTCAAGTCTTAATTTTAATATTATTTATTATAGGTTTTGGAGAATATTATGTTTCAGACAGTAATACTTCCATTCATATAGACTGGGTATAGTGAAATAGTCTATTAATTAGAATTTATGTGGACTTATATTTAACAATCAATGTACTTCAGTATTTTTCAAAAGCCCTTAGTGATAATATGCATAGAGAAGGGATATAGTGTCTGTATAATCAAACCAAGATAATTAATGCAGAAAAAGAATTCCTGTGACACATTTATCTTCATTTGCTTCAGATGTGAGTCATAAATCATGATTTAGTCTTTCTATTGAATCCAAAGCTCTTTCCAAGTGAATAGTGCAAATCACTAGTTGCTGTACTCGTCTGGATATTTAGCCAGAAATTGTTCTAATATTTTTCTTTGTAGATTAATAAAGAAAAAAAATTAGGTCATATGTTTTAGTTCAGTGTGAATGAGTGTTTTTCATATGTTTTGTTTGTTTATTTAAAATAAATTGTCATAGCTATACATTTCCACAATATTTATTTTATACATTAAGAATTGCTAATTTGGTTTTGCTATTTTGAAAATAACTCCAAATATTTTCAGTCAATTTGAACATTTATTATTTAAACAGACATTTTGATCTAAAGGTTAACAAGTAAAACACACAAGAGAGGATAAAATAAAAAGTGGATCCAGAGGAATAGAGTGTGGGGAACAAACTCTCCTCTCCTGATCACTCAGCTTTCTGTCCACTCCTGTGTGAATGTGTTTGTGGGGGGGGGTGTCCTGTTGAAGCAGCAACTACAGCTCTAGTTATTAAGAGCTCACCCCTAGACTCAGACTGCCTGTGCTTGGATCCAGTTTAACCACTTCCAGCTGTGTAACCTTGGGTAACTTACCCAACCTCTCTGTGCTTCAGATTCTCCGTTGTTAAAAGGGAATAAAAAATGGCACCAATCTCATAAGGTTTTGAGGGTTCAGTGGGTCGGTACATATAAAACACTCTGAACATACCTGGCACTTTTTACTCCCCTGCTCAAGGCCTTGCAGTGATTTCAAATAGCCCTGCCTTTCTTCCATCTTAGGGAATGTTCTCTAGCTGATTCCTTTCCCTGGACTGCTCTTTCTCTGATAGCTGCTTGATTAAATCTCTCATCTTCAAGTCAACTGCTCAAGTGTTGCCTTCTAACTGATGCTTACCTTGACTACCATTTTAACACTACCGGCTGCCCATTGTAGTATTTGTTGTAGTTTTCCTTTCTTCTGTAGCTCTAACCACCTCTAACCTACAATTGGTTTATTATATTCGTTGTTTATTATTGCCACTTCCTGCCCTCTGTGATTACAGAATGTAATCACTGTGGGGACAGCAATATTTTTTTATATATTAACCACTGTTGTATTCCAAGGAATTAGCACTGGGCCTTACACACTGTAAGTTCTTAATCACTATTTTTGAAATGAGTTAATGTAAGAATTAATGAATCTGTATTATGGCTGCTTCCAATATTAAGTTGGAACACTTTATAAGATTTATAGTTACAATTGTAAGTCATTTTAAATTAAACTTGTATATATTTATAAAATTAGTATAATAAAGATAATTAAATTTGTTCCTGATTTTTTTTGTGTGTGTAGTCATGATATTGAACTACAGTAAGTTTCACACTGACTCTGGGTGGTGAGCACACAATGTGATATACAGATGATGTATTACAGAATTGTACACCTGTAACCTATGTAATTTTACTAACCATTGTCACCCCAATAAATTTCTTTTTTTTAAAAAAAGGAAAAAATATGACATACAGTGGAACCATCCAAGATTACCCAAATGCATGAACTGTTTGCTTCTATCCTAGTTGATCCCCGATGATATCCTTTTTTGGTCATTTATCAATTTATTATAGCTATTATGTTCCTTTTGCTTTCTGGCTATCACTCATTAATTTACTGCTATATGTGTTCCTACCTCTATCAGTATTGCTTCTTTACTAATGAAATATGATTTTGGTTCTGTGGGATGAGAAAGCAGATTACCAAGTTTGTTATCATTTTGGTCCTAAAGAAAGTAAATAGGTGATATGAGTGATTGCTTGGGCTATGAAGGTCACTGATAAAAGTCCTTTCTTCACTGTCTTTTTTTTTATTCCTTAGACAAACCAAATAAGAGAATGGATCTATTATTCAGAAATGATGCGTCTAATTTGCAGCTAACTGAGCATAGTCTGCCTTCAAAATTTTTTTTTCCCCCTTTCTGCCAACTCCCCTACCTCTGCGGTTCGTTGTTTCCCATGCTGGTATTATGAGCCTTGCACTCAAGGCAGTCGGTCACAGAGAGCTGTTGGAATCAGACAGGCGACCTTGGCGTTAGGAACTTGGCGCTCCAACCACCTGAGCCAATGGGCCGGCCCTAAAAATTTTTGCAAAAATCTTCTCCCATTCGGTTGGTTGCCTCTTTATTTTGTTGATGGTTTCTTTTGCTGCACAGAAGCTTTGCAGTTTGATGTAGTCCCATTCATTTTAGCTTTTACTTCCCTTGACTTTGAGGTAGAATTCATAAAATGCTCTTTGAACCCAAGGTCCATAAGTTTACTACCTATATTTTCTTCTATGCAGTTTATTGTTTCAGGTCTTATGCTTAAGTCTTTGATCCATTTTGAGTTAATTTTGGTAGACGGTTACAGGTAGCAGTCTGATAGACGGTGACAGATAGCAGTCATACAATGAAATACTATTCTGCCATAAGAAAAGATGAAATAGTGCCATTTATGACAACATGGGTGGATCTTGAAATTATTATGCTGAGTGAAATAAGTCAGACAGAGAAAGTTGAGAACCATATGATTTCACTGATATGTGGGATATAAAACCGAAAACAGCAGAGGAACAAGACAAACAAAGAAACAAAAACTCATAGACACAGACAATAGTTTAGTGATTACCAGAGGGTAAGGGGGGAAAAGGGTGGTAGATGAGAGTAAACGGGATCAAATATATGGTGATGGAAGAACTGGCTCTGGGTGGTGAGCACACAATGTGACATGTAGATGATGTATTGCAGAATTGTACACCTGAAATCTATGTAACTTTACTAACCGTTGTCACCCCAATAAACTTTAATTAAAAACAATTTAATTATAGACTGGTAAAAAATATTCATGCTACAACTAATCCAACACCAAAGTATTCTCTTTAAGATGCCCAGATTACTAATTAATTTTGTTGATAAATAATATTAATATAAAAATTTCTCTCATCAGTATAGTTAATGTTATAAGGAGAAAATACTATTGAAAGCCACATACTTTGAATTATTCCTAATGGTCTTGTTTATATGATTTAAATTGATGACATGTGAAGGCAAGCTTGTTCCTTATCCACCAGTCTCTTTTATCATTTGACTTGACTGACCCACTTGTAGTATTTGTATTAAAATAAATGTCAGACTTGAATTTTAAATTTCTTAAATCCTTCATAGGGAAATATTTCGTAATATTTGGAATGATAAGGACTTGATTAATAAAATCATCAATGCTTAAACAGTTGAATATATTTAACGTAAAACAGATTACATCAGTGATCTTTGGCAGGACATTACATGTGCAAAGATTAAACTTCTTGCTGTATTACATAACGTTAAGCATTCTGTTTGCATTTACTTTATGTAAAAGACAAAATCAGCTTCTTCTCTCTCTCTGTTTTGGAAGAAGTAAATTAAAGACCCTTTCTCTAACCACCAGGGGAAATATGAAAAATATTTTTTAATATAAAGTGATAAGTAGAAATCATACTTATTTTTTATAGGTGTTAACTAGGCTGTGTGGAAAATACTATTTTTCATTCTAAAAAACAAGGTAGAAATGAATTCTATAATTTTCAAACTCAGAAAAGTAATTTCCATCAGTAAATATGTCTTAGGCGTTCAGAATATGTCTGCTAGTCATCCTTTTTCACTTTTTTTGTTTGCTTTTTTGAGAATTAGAGTTCTAGTTGACACGAAAGGTAACGGAGAGTTCAGTTTCACCAAAACCATACACAGTGCCTGGCACATGAGATCAGCCAACGATGAGCAGACTGCATTCTGTGAATGCATAATTTCCCTGAGACTATCTCGTAGAGTTTTATAGTGAAAGAAAATTATAAAATTTAAAATGTATTTTTCTTATGTACTGCTCTGATTATGTATGAGGTATTAGCATGATAGTATATGTAGAAGATAATTGTTATTTGTTAAAAGCTTATAAAAGGGGAAGTGATTTTCCTTAAAATGTGGGTCTTCTACTTTAATTTTGGTCCAATGACTTTTTATCCTGGTATTAAACAGTTGGTAAGTTTTACCAACTCACAAATAATGATGCTAGAATCACATGAACAAATACTCCATGTTTTGTAGAATTAAAACATGTAAAAAATACAATTAAACATGAAAGTGCAAGTAGATAAGAAATCATATTGGTAGATGACAGAATTTTTAAAGGCAGTTCTGAACTAAAATAGGAGCTATTTTAAGAATATGGGAGATTATGAGCTCCACAGATAATCATTTGCCCTTCTGCTTTTCATTTCATAGGAAAAAAATCGAAATTGTGTTAACTTGCAGTTTAGATGAACTTCTTCCTATAGAACTCAAATCATATTGCAAAATCCTTAGGTTTATGCTCTTTGAGTGACTTGTCTATTCCCTTTGACCCCCTTTCCAAGGTTCCGGCGACTCCTGACACACATGTAGCTCTTGGAACCCTCTTCCCATTGAGGACATGTGCCTTTCTCTTTTCCAGGAAACATAATTTCCTTCTGGGAGATTCACTTTGAAATTGGGACAGTTTACAGCTTTTCAGCCTGGGGTTATAAATCTTGTAAAATACATAAGGAAGTTTAATTTAAGATGACAGGAAGATCCTGGTAATTTAAGCCTTCGTAAACCTGGCTTCATTTAGTTGCTTAACTCAGCTCTGTGTTGTGGCTGATAGTGTGTTCTTCAAATAAGTCAGTGAATCAATTAAACTTTCAAGAAAGGAAAACAAAAAGGACATTTGTGAATCTTTTTAAAAAGCAGGATTTTTTTTAATGCCTAAAGAGAAATAATTGAAGGGAAAGAAATTATTCTTTAATTGACTAATTTAGGATACCAAGAGGGTGTGATATTAAAAGAGTATATTTCACACACACACACACACACACACACACTCACACTCACACATACACTTTGCTTATGTTCTATGTTTCTATTCCCTATTTAAAAAGCTTGACAACTACTCATACTTCTGTTGTAGATGAAGCAGCATCTGTATAATTTGGGTTATTTTAGAGTCAGGCAAACATATTTTGAATTCTGCCTGCCAATTCCCAATGGGGTGGCATTGGGCAAGTGATTTTAGCCTACTCAGATGCCAGTGCTCTTACCTCTAATATTGAAATTATGACTTTTCCATTAGGGTATTGAGACGCCCACTTGAAATAATCTGTGTTTAAAGTGCATCTTTAGCATGACACATAGTGTATAATAGACACACAAATACCGACTTTCATATTCCCGTCACCCACTTTAAAATTATCTCACACGTGGTAATAAAATGTATTGATCCATATTAGAAACCTTAAGTCAAGCTCATCACTTTTCCCTCCTTTCTCACTTTCTCTTACGAATTCTGTCCATTTTACTTCTAACTTTTATTAAATATGTAAAAGTAATTCAAAGGAATAATATCCTTAAAAATCACAGCCTAATGCTCAGACCCTTCCAAGCTCAGTCTGGCTATACAGATGTAACCCCTTTAATTATTTTAGGTATTTCCTTTAGTAGTTAATACCATATAGCTGAATAAAATACTTCTACTATTAGTTTTTATTTATTAATTTGGTCATTATCTTTTGATTCACACTCTCCCATCTCTCCCATCCCCCTTTAACGTAGTCAACAAATATTTATTTAGCACTTAGTATGTTCCAGGCACTCTTTTAAGCACTAGAGTTACAGCAGAGGACAACAGATGAAAGAATTCTTGCCCGCTTGAGGCTTACATTCTAGTGATGGGGTATGAACAATACAATATTATTAAAATATATACCAGTAATTGGACAGCTGATAGTGGAGAAAAATAAATCAGATAAGGGGAAATAAGATGCTGAGGAGCCATATTTCTGCCAATATAAATAGGGTTCTGAGGAAAGTTCTTGCTCAGATGATGACATTGAGCAAAGGGGGCGAAAGAACTAGCTGTGTGATTATTTTGTTGTAGAGTGTTTCAGATTGACAGAAGAATAAGAGCTAAGAGCTTGAGTTGGGAACCTGTCTGCTCTATTTCAAGAAGATAAAATATCCCAGTTGGGCTACATCAGAGAAAAGAAGGCAGAAGAGTAAGATAGTGTTCGGAGAAAGAGCACAGAGATACTAGTATTACTCTGTCATCATTGTAAGGACTTTGGATGTTTACTCCAGGAGAAGGGAACCTACTGTATGTCATAAGGAGGGGCATAAATAGGTAGAGAAATCAAGGGGTCAGTTTGGCTGCTGTGTTGAGAATAGATCGTAGTGGGGAAAAGGTGAAAGCAAGGAGTCATGGAGAAAACCTTGGACTACCATGGTGAAAGTGGATAGGGGAGGAAAAATTCCACATATATTTTGAAGATAGGGTAGAATTAACTGACTGATTGGCAGGAGAATTGGTAAACAGATAGCCAACTATAACATTGTTATTGTTGGTTGTTGGAAAGATGGTGTTTCCATTTAGTGAAATGAAAAAGAATGTGGGAAGAGCAGGTTTGGTAGGGAGAAGGTCAAATATTCCTTTATCCACACATCAGTTTTGAGATGTCTACTATGTGTTTCTAAGTGCAGATATTAAGGAGATAATTGGAATTGCAAGACAGGATTTAAGGGACAGATGTGGGCTAGACAAAAATTCTGAAAATGTAACCCAATAGAAATTAAAAGCTATGAAACTAGACATGATAAAGTCATCAAAACCTGTGTATGTGGACAGATTGAGGGAGGCAAAAGTGATGAGCTTGACTTAAGGTATAAGGACAGAATCATTCTTGGCTCTGATAACTTTCCTTTTTATTTTTAACAAAATAAAAATCAGTTAACTGAACTTAGTGTCTCCAGGTAGAAAATGAAAACATCATTATATTCTATTTTCCAAGGTAATGGTGAGAATATAATATATATTTTAATGTATTAGACTAAGTCCTAATTTAGATAACTTAAGACTTCTGCTTCTTGACCTAAATATCTAGATAAAAACAATGATGAGCTACTTTTTATAATTTGGACTTATAACTACCAAACATATATATATATATATATATATATATATATATATATATATATATATATATATATATATATATTATGTGACTTGTGTATCATCATAGAGATGTGATTTAAAGTAACTGCTTTGTGGTTTATTTCTTTAACATTTTACCACATGACGTTAAATGAACATTGTCTCCCAAGCACTAGAAATTATTTGATTCTATTTGATTTTTCGTGTTTATGGGGCTCTCTTCTCAAATAGAGTACTGGTCTTATAGACTTGATTGTTATACATGCAATTTTATACTGTATGAATTATTACATGTTGATGTTTTCCATTAAAGATTGTACTCTAAAATTTCAACTTATTTATTTATAATGGAAAATGCAACTTTCACAAAAACCATAATAATCATGACAATGTGATTACTGAATTATTTTCCTGTAGTCAATCCTATGTGGAAAACCAAATTATAATCAGGGGATGACAGAGTGAGCATGCAGTTGGATTTAAGGGCCTCATACATTTCTGCAACTGAGATTTCTGCACTTGACTTTTGCCAATGAGACTTTAACCATTGGTCAAGGGTCCTCTTCATTATAAAGCACACTGCCAATATTTGCCTCTTCCTGTTCTATTTCCTGTGCTTCCACTTCTGACTATCCTACCCCCTCCCCCTTTTTGATTGAGTTCTTAGTCTCATAAGATGTATAAATAAAATAAGCCTTCTCTCCCTGCAACGCTGTGGGGCAGACTTTGGTCCAAAGCTCGCCATTAGATGTGTTGAGACCCCAGCCACCCCATCATAATATGAGACTGATTGTACTGATGATTATATTCACTTCCCAGTAAACTGAGAGTAACTCTATTATAAGGACTCCAGAAAATAAACTTTCTCATAGATCTTCAAACACTTTATAACTATCCATTTATATAATTATTTTATAAGAATAATAATTAAAGTTCATTTTCATGAACATGTGCACTAAGAAATAGTTCAACGTATTTAGTGCTTACTACAACACTTTTTAAATCTTTAGAAGTATTAAATAATCCAGATTTTTCACTAATCAGGGTAGTCTTTGCCAAAATTTATTGAAATTTTCAGCTGAGCAAAATAACTTTGTCTACTGGTATTCAGAGTCCAATTGTTTTTTCAGGTGGTTGCATTAAAGTGAACTTTTGGAATGGAGCACTGAGTGCATTATGATGTAATTTCATTCTATCCTGAAAATTGTAAATGAAAAAAACCCATGGAACAGCGTAGTATTTTCAGCTATGTGTAAGGAAAAGCACTGTGGAAAATCTAATTTATGGTAACACTGTGAAAGAAATACGAGCCTGGTTTCCTGAGTTCTACTTTATCTTGAAATTCTACATTCCTAAAAGAGCATGAGACTTTGATGCGGTAATATCTAACATAGCCATCTCCTCTTGGGTTACTGTTTTGAGAGCTCATAAAAGCAGACCATGCAGGTGGCCGTATTAACTGTCAGTTGAAATTTAAGATAAGACAGAGGTTGTAATATATTTACGTACCATATTGTACTAATGGTACAAGTTATCACAGTAACCTGTCTCACATATAATTGGGACAATATTTCAACCATCCAGCTACTAAAAAGAAACACATGTGAATGAAAGCCAGCTACTGACTCATGTATGGAGTCGGCAATAACTGATTTCAGTGAAGTCTCAGCAAAACTTACCTGTGGGGAGAAAGCATGTTTATTACATATTCTGATGTGAGTATATTTGTTGCAAAATGTCTTAAATATTTTCAAAGGAGCAGGTATGATTTTGAGGTACAGAAGTAATTTTTCAGATGTGTCTGAACACCTCCCTCTTTCTTGGAGCTGTTAGATTGTCAGTTACTATTTTATAACATTGAGCAAAAATCCTACAAAGGGAAAATCCTTTATATTAAAGGAAGAATTTGGTTTAAAGAATTCTTTAAATTTCAATTCTAAATATATGGTTTCATTTCTACAATTATCAATCATAGGATATATAAGGAAATATATTTTAATCTATCTCAGTCTTAAAATTTTTTAGTGAATGTGCTTCACTGTCTTCAAAGTTTATTTTTTCTAAAAATCCTCACTTTAAAACTTTATGTCCATGTATTTGATTATAGTATATATCTCAGTGAACTTCTAATTTTCTCTCAAGCTATATTCAGTGAATTTTGAGGGAAATAATTCCAGTGTTTTAAACATACCATCTTGAAAAAGAAAAGTACAATTAAGAGGTAAAAATTATCAACACCCATGCCCAAGAAATTTCTTAATTTTTATTCTGTGATTTCTTTCTTTGTATTCCTCCTTGGGTCCTCGGGTATAGTGCTATTAAAAGGACAAATGTGATGTTCTAATTAAGCACATTTTTGTCTTTCTTTGGGAAATCAAGAGTGCTAAATGTTTGTGTAGGAATTTCCACTTATATGTTTGTGTGACTTCAAGACTGAAAGTAAATAAACAAGGGAAGAATCAAAGGTGATTCTAAAATAATTTTCTATAACATTTCTTAATATAGATGAGGAGTTATAAAAATGGATGTAATATGAAAAACTGCCCTTATGTTTTATCTTTATAAACACAGTTTATTCAATGATATTTGTATTAAGTACATTCATTTTAAGAACTCTGTTTTGTGCCTGATTTTTATATTTTAATGAACCAATTACTGTGCAGTTGGGCATAGTTAATGAACACCATATGGAAATGAAATGTTTTAATGAAAGATGATATTGTTCCTAGAGATCCTTCATATATTACATTAGAGCCCTGTGTTCTTTGTCACTGGCGATTTGAAAGCTCAAATGTGACCTTTCCACAAATAAGGAATCAGCCCCCGCTATGGGCCAAGAATTATGCTAGATGTGTGGCTGAAATACAGTGGTGCTTTACGTTTTAAATTGCCCACACTCTAATAGAAGACCTAGATATTGAACCAAATAATTCAGTAAGGTATGCTAACTCATCTAACAGAGTACAGGTTACTCAGATACTGCAGTTAGAGGAAGGCACTGATGAAAGAAATGCTATTTTGCATTCAGGAAACTGCAACTGTTAATCAAAAAGTGTAGCTAATAGTGTGTTCTGCCTATGGCTGTTTTTAAAAAAAATTGAAATATAGTAGCACAAAACAATAACCATTTTATTATTTATATTTGGGGATTTTGTGAGCGTAGGAATCAGGGCATACCTCTACAGGGAAGGGTGGAATGGCTGGAGTGTCACCAACTGCTGGGAGGCAAAACATCTGTTGCTGGCCAATCCACTACTAAGGTGACTTCTTCACTCCTGTGTCTGGCAGCTTAGCTGGAATACTGATTACACTTGACCCCTCTAGGTGGCAGTCTCAGGGATATTGTACTTCTCACAAGGTGACCTACAGTTTGAAGGAATGACAAGCCCACCCTGATTTAAGGGTGGGACGTGAGACAAAGATCTCACCTCTGAATGGAAGGGGCATCAAAGACTTTATTATAGGCCTATGTTTAAACTGCCAGAGGGTATGATGAGAGATAAGACTAGAGAAGTAGGCAGAGGTCAATTTATGGAGGCTCTGGGTGCTATGTCTAGGAGCTGGTACTTATTTCTTGAATGTAAAGGAAAATTGCCTTGGGTGTTTTTGTAGCAGAGGAAAATTGATACCTTTTATAACTTAGGAACAGAGGCTTGGTGACAGGGTAGAGAAAAGATGTGTTTTGGGGAGAGAAGCGGGTGGAAACTGCAGCTATAGTGGCAAGAGAGTGAACAGTTTAATGTTATACATATGAAGTCTGACTGGGAAAATGGATTTGAGGACTGTTTGGAGATAAGGGTGAAAGAAAATCATCACCTTTCTACTTCTGTTGACTCATTGAATAGTGATATATTTCAGTAAGGAAAAAAAATAATGTCATAGTGGAAACAGATGTAAAGAAAGAGGTGGAGAGAAACAGTTCAGCTTTGGTTTTCAATTAATGTGAGATTTCAGTGGGACTATTTCTAATGTGTGGCTCCAGGCCCAGGAGAGCAGCCAGGGCCAGAGATAAAGACTTAGGAGCACTAGCTTAACCATGTTTTATTGATTGAAACAATAGAAATGGAAGGCATTACTCAAGAAAGTATCAAGCTAGGGCGAAAAGAGAGTGCTCAGGACAAAACTCTGGTGACTGCATTTATGGGTAGAGTGAGCGAACAACAGAATATTCCTTTTGTTTGTTTTGCAATATATTTAGTGTTATGGTAGCTTGCTAGCTATCCACTTAAAGGGGAATTGATTTTTTTGTTGTTGAAGAATGCCTCATTTTCTGAGACATTTATCCTTGTCTTTCAAATTAGTTGTGAAATCCAATCTAACACAAAACTCTGGTTGAAATATTAAAGTAAATATATTACATCTTTTAAGCATGTCAAAACTATATTTTTATCTAATCATTATATCACAAAGCATCATTTATTAAATTTTGTTTGAGGCACTTTTTGGATGATGTATAGTGCTGAAAATTATAGGTTCTGGAAGGCTCACCTTTGTGTGTTGCTTGGGGAGTGATGGTTCATGGATGTCCTTTTGGGACAATTCCTGGTGATTCTTCTAGGATTGGGACCTGTAGGGACTGGTATTATTGAGTTCTGGAAAGAAGAGTGAGTAGTATCCAGGGAAGTTTGAGAGAAAATGAGACTTAGTTGTACTTACTTTCAAGAAATCATGGTCCCAAAGTAATTATAAACCCAAAGTCTGAGAGCCAGAGTTAAAAGCTTAGCTACAGTACTGAGAAGCCCATGCTTTCAGGTTTTAGAGTAAGAACATACACATCTCAGAAGTAATAGGTGAGAACCAACTGATGTCGTGTTGGGAAGAATACCAAGCTCAGGAATGCAGGGTAATTGTAGGGACTGAAGAATATAGGAAGTTATGTTGTCCGGAATTCACTTGAATATTTATTTACAGAGCCTCCTCTGGGGGCTTAGTGCTTAGCAATGTGAAGTCAATTTCTTATTTATTCATTTATTTAATATCTGAAAGTATTCATGGACTTTATAAGAGAACTATTATAATAAGATCATAAAGTGATCTTTATTTTAGCTCTACTATGAAAATGGATTTAGTCACCAGTGAATATCCATCTTCCTAGGATTTCCTGTAACTTCATTCATCTTTTGACTAATGATATACCTTAGAAGTAGAGTCTTGATTTTTATCTCTTCATACACTGTACCAAGAATATTCAATCTTGTTTTCCTGCATCCTGCTTCTATGGAACATTACCGTGCAACCCAAGCCAGAGCCATACTCCCTTTTCTGAATTTTCTATGTAAATGATGATAACTTCTCTGATTACCCACTTCTATTTCCTGTGTCTCTGCCTTCATTCAGGCCCTCATCAAGTCTTGCCTGAATTATAGCAGTAATTTCTCATTTGTTCTCTAGGCTTACTAAATATCCCAGCCTTCCTCCTCCTCCAACTTCACCTTCATAGTTAACCAACTTCACCACATAGCTAAAAGAAATAGCTCTCTAATCTGATAATTTATTATGTATTCTGCCATAAAAACCTTTGGTATTCCCACTGTAGTCAGGAAAAAGGCTCAGCTCCTTATCAAGCTGCCGGGGCTCTCCAGGTTCTTACTTGGGCAAACAGTGGGTGTTAAAAGAATTTTTGTATAATGAATGAATAAGAACAATATTTGCAATTGTCATAGTAATTAAACACAAATCTAGACAATTCAAATGTCAACAGTTTCTACTGAGATTTTTTTTTTTTGGAATAAGCTTGTTAGTATCGAATGGAAATAAAGAATGACATATAGTGTGAGGCTCAGATATTACCATTTGGTGATTTTTAGTGATGCCCATGTGCTTAATGTCTGGATTGAATTTTATTTTTGAGGATGAAGACTAAGGAATAAGATTATATAATTTTTACTTCTGCATGGAAGTTCACTGCTAGAATAACTGCACCAGAAATAGAATCTTCTATAAAACTTATGTGCTGAACCATTCAAATCTTCTAACAATATTTTGATGAGAGCTTAGAAAAGAGATGCAAATAAATTTTCACTCTTATTCTAGTTTTTTGTTTGTTTGTTTGTTTGTTTTTGTTTTTTTAAAGTGTTGCTTGAATGCTGGCCAAGGGTTTTGCGGGTACCATAGGACTAAGCAGAAAAAAGTCCTATGATTGATTGGTCATGTGTGCAATGGGCATGGGAGAGGGAAGTTATAAATGATATGCTGTATTTGCTAGCCCTGACTAAAATGCTGCTTAAAAGTTTTAAAGATAGTGTTTACTTGGAAGATGTTTGAGGAGAGCTGCCTAGATACTAAAATTATATTCCCTTTTAACATTTTTTGTTGCCTATTCCAGATTTCTAGGTAAGTGACATGTTGAATGAAATCATTTTATGTTATCTATCTGAATATCTATTGAAAGTAGTGTCGATTAAAAGTAGATTTATTTGAGACTGGAAGAGATGATATTCTGTATGAAGTATAAAATTATCATTATAGTGTCTTGGAGATATTTACAGATCCACAGGGCACTGAGTTAATAGTAAAAGAAGTATTAAAATATTGCAATTTGTAATCAATTTTCAAGAAGACAATATGGTATAATAGAACAGAGCACAGATTATAGAAACTAATGGACCAATGTTCAGATTTTAGTACTGCTATTTACAAGTGGTATAACTTATACAGATAACTTAATATTTAAATGCTTCAGTTTCATATTTTTTCAGCCAGGAGCAGAATATCACCTATGCAGGACTATTGTGAGGCATAAAGATAATTTAAATGTAAACCGTGTCTGTCACTTAATAAGGACACATGAAGATGAGTGTCTTTCTGCTCCCTACTTTAATATACTGCTGATAATTCCATTCTTGAAACAATTTCCCTATCTTAAATGATGGTGCCGTAATATACCATTTTTTGATAATATTGTCCTGTAAATATCCATCAATTATTTAGTTATTAAACACATACCAAACCCATGAGAGGAACTGAGAATGCAAAAAGTGAACATAATTTAATTCCTGTTCCTCTGAACAATACAATCGGTTCAGGAGACAGACGTTTACCCTGAGAAGTTTCCATATTAACTTGATAATTAGAGAAGAATAAAGACCTATGCACTAGTGGAGGACAAAGCTAACTCTGGGCTTGAGACATGCTTTAACTTAGTTGATGTCTGGCCAAGATTTCGAAGTAGAAGTAAGATTTCCTAATGTGGGGAAGAAAAGGAATGGGGATTCAGATGAAGGAAACCTCATGAGAAAATCCATGGAAACCTCATGAGATGAAGGAAACCTCATGAGAAAATCCATGGACCTGTGGGAGAAGAGGCCACAGGCAAGGGGCAGAGATGGGTGACAGTGGAGAACATGGGGTGGAGGATGTGCAGAGGAGGTGAGGCTGTAAAAGGGGATGAGGAGACATCCTGGAGCACTCTATAAACCAAATCTCAGAGCTTGGATTTTACCCTGCAGACAATGGGGAGTCAACAGCAATTTCAAAGAAAGGAATTGACAACAATTCTGTCTTGGGGAAATTAATTCTGTTGTCTGTGAGGAGAATGATTTGGTTTCCCTGGAAATAAAATTAGACTGATAATAAAGATACTAGTAAAGAGGTATTCTTAGAGTCCAAAGAGATAAAAAAGAAGTGGGTAGTGATTAAGACACCTCCATATTGTTCCATGGAGAAAGTGTTGCTGGCACTAAATTGAAAGGGCAAAATCAAAAAGAGAGAAGATGGTTTGAAAGAAGAACAGGAGTTAAGGTGTGAACATTTCTGGAATATCTGGGAGAATTGTAGGTGATAGATCCAGGTGGAGTATCTAGGAGGTATCATGGAGATACTTACAAAAGAGGCTCTGAGTTTAGGATTGAGATTTGAGTATAAAATATAGATTTGATTTAAACAGAATGGTGGGATAAATTATCTGATTTCTAGGATTGTGGTTTTTGAAAATATTCATGATCATAATACAAAATCTAGGGGGTGGGGATTGTGAGTAGACCTGTGTCACGCAGGGGACCCTGCTCGCTGCGCCATTTGTCGTGCAGGGTCTCAGCTCCCACACTCCGCCCAAGAACGCAGGACACGGTAAGGCCAAAAAGGAACACCCACGGAGCCATAGATAGGGGAGTCAAACCAATATATTCTCGCTGGCGGCTGGGCTGGAGACACAGGAAGGAGGATCTACATAATCTGCCTAACAGCAGTCCGCGCTTGCCAGCCACCATCTTCTTGCTAGCCCCATTCCTTTCTGCTAGCGTAGCCACAGCAGTTATATTAGTGGCCAATGGCCTACGGGTTACAGCTGACTGCCAACTAGCCACCGCTGCTGGCCGTCTGATCACAGTTGATGGCCATTTACTACCCGAGCCAGCACCTTTCTATGTGAGGCCGAGAGCCTGGAAACTGCTTTTTGGGGCTTTGTCCCCACAACCTGTATTTGGAAAGTAGGAGGAGTAGCTGGAGCAACAGTGGTTGCATTAAGAAAGGTAAGTGAGATGAAGATTTCTAGAAGAAAGGAGTCAACAGAATCTAAAGCAGCATCAGGATATAGTAGATGAAGCGTGTCTTGAGATATTTAGACTCTGCTGATTACGCTGTTTGATTTTGCAAAGTACATGTTTGTTTTCCTCCAAGTTTGTACATTTGTGGATATTCTGTAGAGTACTGTTCCTTCCGTTTTATTATGCCTAGGAATTACCTGGGGATTCTGTTCAAATGCAGATTCTAATTCATAGGTCTGAAATAAGACATGAAATGGAGTATTTCTAACAAGCCCCAGGTGGTGCCTATTTTGTTGGTCTATGGAGAACACTTTGAGTAGCGAGGCTCTGGTGGTTAGTAAAAATGGGTGATTGCAATTCAGTATGTTTACTCTGAGAAGCTTTCTTTCCTTATAATTAATGGATATTACTTTTCCACATGGGAATTTTCATGGAAGCTGGATTAGAAAGTTCTGGCAGTTTGGAACCTTCTGTGTATTGAACTCCAAATGAATAGCATCTTTTTCTTTTTTTTCTTTCTTTTTTTTTTTTTTTTTTGTAATTGGCTGTCTCTAGTTTCCTCTTATTCCCATCCATGTTAGAGGAAATAAAAAGCATTCCAGTGATGTTCCTCTTTATCAGATAGACGAGCTGATAACTTCCTTTAGTAGAACCCACAGTGGGTCTCAGAATATTTATTTCTTTGGTGCTTTTGTTTCTGATACTTTTGCCACTCATTAGCTGGAAAAAGTCTCACTTGATAACATTTCAGGAAAACAAAAATATGCAATTTTCAATCCAGATGTCTGGAAACCCTTAGTTTACTGGTGTTCCGATTGTATTTATCTACCCTGCTTGCTTCAGAGCTGTGTCTACATGTTCCTGTGTCTGTTTTACTCACAAATTCCGTTAACTGTGCTTCTTCACCTGCTTTGTTACTGGGCCATTTGTAAATCTGAACCTCAGGAAATGGTATTACAAGTGCTGTAGGGGAAAAAATGCCTTTGTGCTATGTAGGAAGGCAGAACCAGATTGTAAACTAAGAAAAATAAAGGGAGATAGAGGTGTTGTGGGAAGCGTTCGCAGCTCGAGTTTGTGTGATAAACGTGGAAATTGTACCAGGACACAGATGCAGATGGGTTTGTGGAGGCAGAATCTGCATGACAGGGTATTGATCGAACATAGTTGATAATTAACAGAAAAAAGGGAAGAATCAAGTAAAGAAAGCCCCTAGTACTAAAGAAAATGGTGATGATGAACAGAAATCAAGCAATTAAAGGATCTGATTAGGAGTTGGATGGTAACGGAAGGACAATGGTAAGTTTAATGGTGATTTTGAAAATCATAGAAATGGACAATTTTACTCAGTTGAAATTGATAGCAAGGGGTATGATGCACATGTAAATTCTAGTTTCTAGTAGATTTTACTTGAAATCTTAGGAAACAAATTGCTAAGTGAAAGAATGCATATCAGTATTTGAGGAAAGAGGACATAAGAAAAATACTGTCTTTAAGAGACGGATTAAGGAAAAGGACCGTTGAAGGAAAGAGAAAATGGACAAGAATGACAGTGGCAAATCAAGTGAGATTATTTGGTGTGACAGTCTGTAAAAGAGAGAGGTTAAACGTGGCAGAGGGAACAATATGGTGAAATACAAAGATGGTAGAGTATGGTGAGAATGAATACAACTCTTATGTTCTTTAAGTAACAGTTTCACAAGGGTAAGGGAAGCAGGGCAGAAGCCAAGTTGCAAAAGATTCAAGTACTAGGGCTGGGTACAAAAATATAAGCAACGCGTATTCTCTAGTAATAAATTAGAAAACATACAGGCCATAAAACCAAATTCATTTTGGCCAAGTCTGTTAACCTCTCTTAAATGTTGTTTTTCCACATCTCTACTAGAAGTTATGATACTTCTTAAAATCATGAAGGAAAAACAAATGAGGTAGCTTCAATTCCATGAAGGAAAGTACATTGTTTTCTTATCATATTTCCTGATAACATTTGTGCTCCATTTGGAGAGTTACAGAATCAGACACAGTAATGAACCTTTAGGTAGTTCTCTTACTTCTGGATTAACAAAGTGGGCTGAGAAATTCACAAAAGAATTTTCTTCAATCCCGGTGCTTTTGTTTTTAAATTTAAATTTTAAATTCATATCATATTTCATTGAGACACTTTGGTTTTTATTTTTAAATTATTCTCTGTTACTGTTACTGAGGTAATTTGTTTGGCCAGTTGTAGCCAGTTGACTCAGCGCCCAGTGTACTTGGAAGACAGAATGCAATACTATATGCAAATAATAACACAGCTCATATCAAATGTGAAAAACAAGTGCTCTGTGAACCTGAAAATCTCCCTAGATATGAAGATTTATTCCTTTCTAACCAGGTGGTTTTAAGAATCTGCCTGTCCCACCACAGACTGACTCAATAGTGTTAAGTGTTGACTTAGGAGACATGTCATCATCTTAAGAAATCCACCCCTTGACTAAAATGCCCTCTGCTGAGCAACAAAACAACTGGATCAAATGCAGCAGGACCTCAAGTGGCCTTTCCACCCTGATTCCAACACACCCATGTTGTTTCTGTTTCCTTGGAGGCCTTGGAAACTGTGCATGCTCAACAAATGGGTTCATGTAGTATCATCACCATTCACCTGAGAAGTGATTCTCCACTCAGGCATCAATCAACTCATGACCATCCCAGGGGTTGTGAGCATGTTTCAGGTCTATTGGGTCTCACTATATCCTTCAGAACACCCGTTTCAGAATCCTTAGGTAATTCAGAAATCAGTTTAATTTAAAGTACAAATTTTCATTTTGCTTATAAAGTATTCATTGCTTTTCAAAACTTGTTTTAAATATTGCCTGCTTGTGTGTTTTTGATTGAAGATTTTGATCAAAGAATTATAATTCAAGAATGCTCAGAAATTGCCATCACTAGTTGTTCATTCACTTTGTTTTTGAAGAATTTAACGTTACCTTAATCTCAATTTTTGCATCGATCTTTCTTCAGAAAATCATCTAGTATTATTCAGTTCCTCAAAATATTTTAACTAGGGTGAAAGATCAATAAGAAATTATTAGACAGAAGCTTGATATTTTAATCACTTAATTTTCAAAGTAATATTTAGGTTAAAACAGCACATCAGCAGATTATTAAAGAAAATAATGGCTCTCATTTCATTACTCTTTTGTTTTACCTTTTTGAGAAAGACAATCTGTCTATTGTGTAAATCAAGCTTTAGCTTTCTTGAAGTTTTCATATTCATTTACAAAGGTTGAATATTTTATAAGATGAAATAAAACTATTTAAGATAATATGAATACCATCACACAGGCTTAATTTTAAAGTCAGTGATGACATACTTTATTACAAGGGTGCACTGCATTATTTCATAATGTGTTCATAATCAAATGCCATGGTATATATGTTGCATTATCATAATTTTCTAATTAATTTATTCTTTATACATGTTTATACATGTTCCAATTGCATTTCATTAACTCATAGTTTTCTTGTAACTTTGTGCTTTCTTTCCATGTTCAAAGAATCTCTTTAATTCAATTTCTCTGTTTCTCCTCATACAGTCTGGCAGCCAGATATGCAACTCAGTCTAATCACAGTGGAATTGCAACCAGTCAAAAAAAGCCTACTAGGTCAGTTAATGTCTCTAATTTATTGCTTGTTAGATAATGAAGTAAATGCCCAGTGATATTTTGTCCTATCATTCTAAATTTTTTTCAAAAATTACTTCTGGATAAAGAGTTTAGTGGACTGAATTTTTCCAAGAAGATATCCTTATGCAGTCTCAGGGACGAGTGTGTTTGTGTTAGGTCGTTAAAATGGGGTTTGGCCTCTTCGCTTTTAGTTTTGTCATACTTAGTGCTATAACTGGGCTGAAGTACGTAGCAGGCGTAGAGAAGGTCATGGGGGGGAAAAAATTATTCGAAGGCCCCATTCCTTCCAAGTCACAGAATCGGAAAGTTATGCACCAAAATTGTAATCGCATTTTGATATGGCATGCATTCATTACTATACGTTTTGAAGCAGAATTAAGAAACATTGGCAGATTTTTGTGGGGAAGTTAGCACCAGGTCAGCCTGCTCTGTTCTTTTATCTCATAGTTTAGTTTTTTGCTAATTTATGACATGTATTTTAAAGATAGTCTGTTCAAATAAATGACAGTATGTTATGTACTGTTTGGAAAATCTTGGTATATAAAAAAGCGTGTTGAAAGTGATTTTCTTTTCAATGTTAAGTGGCTGAAGGAATGGTGATAGGTAGCCTGGAACAGCTGAGGGAAGCCACAGCAAGTGTGTTTTACATCCCTGATTAGTATGTGATTATATACGCCCTCTCACTCAATGGAGAAGTGACTCCGTGGTGGTGCACTAGTCACTGCTCTAATAATCGTATTATACAGTGTTTGGCTGCAAGGACTGCTTGTGATGCTGTGACTTGAGGTATGTGATTTTCCCCTTGCCATAGTTTTCTAAGTTATATTCATTTCCGTGGTAATTAAAATGATTCTGGAGAGACAAAAGGATATTTAATTAAAATTTAAAAGATATGTTATAAATTAGGATGTGCAAAGAACGGTGACCTGCCATGTACACATATACAGTAAGCATTTTTTTATTACCACTTCTATGACTTATGAATGTAAAATATATTTTAAGTATTTTGATTTAAAAGAATATCTCTTTCTCTCTTTTTTTTTTCTTAGTCTCATTTCTCTTTTTATTACTTTGATGAATGATCTGGAGTTCTGGCTGCCTGTCAAATTAGGGTAATGAGAAGAGCAAATGGATTATTAAATTTGTTTTAATTTGTTCTTCTGAGAACTAAAGATCACTTGGCTTCATGGGTCACAGCAACGATTAAAATGCATTTTAATTGCTTTCTAGAGAGAGGTCAGTTTTTATTGAAAGCAGGGCAAGTTTTGTGACAAAATTTGTTTATGCACGTGGGTTTAGAATGAACTTTCTAAATCTATGACTGTGTCTATAGGAATAATTCTCAGAATTATTATGATCGGGACAATTGGCCAAATTAATTAGTTGAGTTTTTTCTGAAGAGTGCAATTACTGCTCCTTAAAATTTCTGGTGTCTGTGATCATTGTACTTTTCTTACAATGCCTGCAGGTCCACTTGAACAAAAGTTAAACGTCGGAATCCTTTGGAAAAGATTCTAAGCTTGTGTATGACACAACCTCTAATTAGCAAAATAGCTGACAGGGCTCTTTATTAGCCATGTGTATTTAAACTCCAAAATACAGCCAACATTTTGAAACTATTAACTATTCCAAGAAATCAACACTTCTGTTTTTAAGCTGGCATTTGTGCTTCCCTGATGTTCATTCCATTCCGCAATTCCTCTTACTCTTTAAAAAGTATTTATATTATTTAAGCATTCGCTGTCCTAATAACCTATAGCAATAATGTATCAAGTAGTATTATAAATTGAGTTTGAATGTGAATATTGTCACAATGGATTGTGAAATTGTGATAGTTCGGGCACCAATATAATAGATATAAACATTCTTTTATTTTAGAGATTTTGTAAAAGGGAACAGTAAAAAATTCACGCATGTTTTATAAGTTCTGGATTATTTTGGGTTGCTTTTCTTTGAAAATAAAAATGATCAGAGCAGTACACAGTGGCACTCAGATGGTGGCAGCAAATGCTAGCAAAGTGGCTGGCAACATTTAATATGATGTGCTTCAAATATGTCCTAGCAGGCCAATATCAGTTCTTAATCTCTGCTTTTAAATTTATGTGCATTGAGTTAACTGTACATATGCAATATATGTTAGCAGTATGAAATAAAATATAGTAATTGCACATTTGAGGCATAATTCATGAAATAATTGAAACTTAAAATTTTAATATAGAAACTATTTAAACAGTGAAATAAATAATCTATAGTCCAAATAAAATAAGTGGGGATTATCACTTCCCGTGAAACCCCCTAATTTAAAGATATTCTACATTATATTTTCACATGTCCTGTCCTTCATACACAAAGAATAGCTAAAGCTGTTGTCATTATAGGTGTATTTTAAATCATCGTTCTGCTAACAGATTTTCTTCTTCCAAGACCTGCATCCTTTCTTGTCATGTCACTTCTGTGATCCGTTGGCCACACCTGTGAGGAAACCAGCTGAAGCCTAGGTGCTTCCTTTGGGCAAGAGAATGAAAGTTTTTATGTGAGACAGGTCGGTCACATATGAATTAACTCATGACCTTGGTCTCCACTACATGGCTTAGAGTAGCTAACTAGCTTAGCTAGTCACTAAGTACTGTTTGCAATTTGTTCACTAACTTTATTCTGCTTGTTATTAATGTACACGTTCATTTAGGATACAGCTGCCTGAGATAAAAACAAATGTCCCATACATTGAAAAGAACAACTTAACAATAAATGTAGGTAGCTGATTAGTGCCCTAAGAACATAATAAAGTCAAATGTTATTATTTCCTTTGCCTTTCTTATAATTGTTACAGTACTTTTAAATCAAAGTTTTATTCATCAAGCGTGTGGTAAGTATGACTTTTTTCAGGTAAAGGTGACTTTATTTCTAATTGCCCTATGTTATTAGTATTCTTTGGAGCCGTATTTATTGAAAAGTGAAACAATATTTTTCTGAAGAGTCTCAAACCTTGTGTTTATTTATTTGTCACTTAAATCAACACTTTCTGCTAAGTAGATTTTAGAACATCATATATTATGATTTTCCAATGAACTCTTTTCTGCTGAGAACCTCCTGCTCCCCGTATTTTCATAATGTACAATAATGATGTAATTTTCCTTATACTATTTCAGGCTTCCAGGTCCCTCTAGGGTGCCAGCTGCAGGCAGCAGCAGCAAGGTCCAGGGAGCCTCTAATTTAAATAGGAGAAGTCAGAGCTTTAACAGCATTGACAAAAACAAGCCTCCAACTTATGCAAATGGCAATGAAAAAGGTAAGTGTTAGCCTTATTGTGTTATATGTGTTAGTGTTATTATGTCATTAAGTCTAATAGATGATGTGTATCATAAATTACATGCTATGTCTAATATTTGAGCAGTGTGACAGCTTTTGGAATGGACATGTTATCAGTGGAGTTTCCTGTGTTTTCTAAGTGCTCCCTCCTGAATTCCAGCTTTCTTCAAGGCTTTTCTTATCTAAAGAACATCTTAAGGAAACAGACTCATTTATTTTCAAGTCATTAATTATGTACAGTGTAAAATCTGTTTCTCAACATAGTTTCTGTTAGATACATAGCTTTTCCTTTTGTCTTCTTGTATTTTTATGAACACTTCTCCTGAAATCATAAATCTGTATTAAATTTATTTGAATTGTTAGCTTTTGTTAACTTAAGTACCATAGTGTTTTGGGCAGGTAAGTTGGAGCATCAAAATTGGGCACATAAAGATGATCTTTGAAAGCAACAGGACACAGAAATGTGAAAACCTCAGTTTCTCCTAAGGAGACACATTATCCGTGTTTATTTTATTTTACTGAAAGAGTGAGCAATGGAAATATTAAGTGGAAATGGAAATATTAAAACTCAAAGTTATCAGGAAGAAAGAACGCAGAGTAGAAGTCTGTGTTAAAGTGGAATTATATATAAACCATATGATGCAGAACTCTGTGTAACGTGCAAAATATGCAATTAAAGAGACGCTGGCTTGATGCATATCACCAAGGATCATGAGTACAGGTGAGAGAGTATGCAGTTTATATCTAAGCCACAAGAGAACCAAGAACCTATACTGCCGTAAGCAATGTGCCTGTGTGAGGGATTGGGGCATTCTGCTGGATTTTGAGGTAGCATTTTCAAATCAGTAGAATTTTCACTTCTCTTCACAATATTTATCTCCAGCTGAAATGATACCTAAAATCCAAAAGTGCCAAATGTGCTTAGTTAGTAGAACAGCTGGCAAATTTGGTTTGACTAATTCAACCAGGTAGGAACTCTTTTGCTCAGATTAGATGGTTTCAAATTGTTTCCTGTAGACTGTCTGATTAGACAACTTTCTCTTACCCAGACAGGAGTTGACAGGGGTAATCCATGAATTAGACACTTTTGTGAAAATGTCCCACGCATCTAAACAAAATTGGACAGACCCTAAATCTCTGAAAGCAAAGCAGTGTGTCTTGATCCCATAAATCTCTCCAGTTCTTGAGCTGAATGGTAAAAGAAGAAAATAATGTGTATATGTAAGTTAGGAGTTTGTCTTTAAAATATAGAATAAAACCTATGATTTAAAAACCTAAAAAGTATTACTAAAGACATACTTTTTCTGGGGAGAAAGGAGACAACAATTCCTCATCAGAAAAACATTTTCCCTCGTTTTGTGATTTTCCTGGAAAGTGTCATATGTATGTGCTATGAAATTCTAAGAGAAACTAAACATATTTAGACATAGAAGTGTGTTGAACAGAATATTCAAATATTCAGCTTACCTACATGATACTACATGTTTTTGCAGGAAATTACTAACATTGACAGAGACCTAGAAATGCTTTAGATGACCCTAACACTTTGATATGTGATGTATCTGAATTTTTCTGTCATGTGAAATAGTGTTTTTTTGTTAGTTTCTACTGTTTAAAAGTGAAAATCCAAAGGTAGGCAAACACTCATATTTTTTCATATCCATTGTCTCTTATGTAGGTTTAGGAAGTAGTACAAAATTAGACAGTAGCAATATTTAAAATAACCACAAGATGGAGACAGATGACATACATTATGAGGTGTGTTTTTTTTTGACCATAGAAAGCAGATTTACTTAGGTCCAAATCTACAGCAAAGGACAAGAGTTTTCATACTGAGTTAGCTATTGCTTTTAATTCCAGCTAAATTAAAAATACAATAATAATAATAATAATAATAATAATAATAATAATAATGTGTGTGATCTCACGTTCACAAGTACTTATAATATTTCAAACGTAGACATTAAATATCTGAAAACTACCCATACCGTAAGCATACATTGCATCGTAAAATATAGTACAGCCACCTGGAATTTATTTTACATGCTGCATGGCGTTTTTTACTAACATAGAATTACAAATTATGTCAATACATCTAATATCAATGTTTCTAAATTAATCACTGTGCCATGATATTGTGTATTTCCAAAACATTATCTTAAATTATGAAAAGAGACAAAGCAATAATAAACATGACATATGAAATAATTTATAATTTAGTCTTTAGAATATACCAGTGGTCTATCTCTTTTGGTAAGAAGGTTTTATTTAAACATTTTGCCATGGAGATTTATAGTGGTGTAATTTAATTAAAACATAAGATTCTATCTGCTGACAAGTTGATCTCTGTCAAAACTAGTTTGTATACATATCCTGGGTGTGACTAAGTACGGTGAAAATTAAACAAGAATTTTCAAAGGTTACAGTATCATAATGACAGAATTCAGAAAGTACTTACTTGAGTATTCAAATTCTAATCGTTGTTCTTTTTTGGTTATTAGAAATTGTTACCTTTAAAATTAATGAATTGAGATATTTTACTTGAAGGGTTAACCAGATTATCTGTAATGTACTCCCTGAATGCTTTAAGTAGAAATATACTTTTTACCTTCCTTAACAAGTCTTAGTTGAGGAGTAATATGACTCAATTGAAGAATCTCTAGAATTTGTAATAGTCAAGGTTTATTCACAATTAAAGCAATTTCATTTCCCTGTTAAGAAACATACTGTTGAAGGCACAGTACCTTTTCACATGTATGGGATTGTAAAATAGCTTATTTGCAAGCTGTATGACATCTAATGAAAGGAAATCACAGAGAATCAAAAACTACAATTCAAAATATACATCTAAAATTATTTTAATAATAATGCAATTAAAAAACCAGTATGCTCTTTTCACCATTTCATCCATTGAATTAAAATATCAATGAATATGGCCATAGATTATTACTTTCAGAAAGGCTGCAATAGAAATGTTGTATTAATAGAAAGCAACGCCATCCCGCCATTTTGTTATAATGGAATGTGAGAACAAACTTCTCAGAACATGTGGTGAAATGCAGATAGCATTGTATCTAGATAAGCATTTCTTTTGAGAATCCAAGTTTCTTCTCTTGGGGACCTGCCATTCAGAAACTAACAATGAATAATATGTTCTAACAACAGCATTTATCAATTTAGCCATGCACCCAATGAGAGTACTCTAGGGTACTTGAATACCTGTTCACTGGAAATCAAGGATCTTGTGAAAATGATGCCATGATTCAATTGGACATACAGTTTATATACCTGAAGCAAATTATTATAAGAAATCATTCTTGTTTTATAAAATCTGGGTAATAAGTATGAAAAACGCTAAACAGGTTAGAATTATTAGGAATGTAAATATTCCAGGCTTTGTTTGGAATTTTGTTTCTAAATGATGATCTGTAAATATGTATTACTTGACAGAGTTTGTTAGCAAAGAGTTGTCTTTCCATGTTGCTAAGAGAGAGTACCAGAGGGTGTGCTACCATCTTTTTATTGTTTCTCTCATGTGATTTGTACATTGTACCTGTACATCTACTGAAGAGGGGATATCGTTTCTGTTCTTCTGGATCCTAATGAAGTACTTTCTAGTGTGGAAGTGTTTTACTTTCATTGACACTCACCATAGATCTAGTAGGATTGATATTGAGAATTTAGCAACATTTGCAATTGAACATTTCAGAGCTATAAGGTTTAATGTGAATGTTGCATTAGTCATGGAATTTTGACTGCTAAAACAGATATCTAGTTTTTCAGTGTTTCTCTGTTTTTTTTAAATTACTGTAAGAGTAATGAACTGAATGGTTTTTATTTTCTTTTCAAAGCAATGCAAATATGTTCTACTTATTATATTCCGTTCCTGGTGATTTGGTTATGCATTCTGCCATGACTTTTTGCTTTATTTCCTTAATACTTATGTAAGCCTGAAATATAATGTTAACGTGAAAATTTCAAGTTAATCTTGGGGATATGCATGGATTAAGATAATTAGGTATATATATATATATATATATATATATATATATATATATATATATATATATATATATATGTATTATCTTATGTATAAATGCTTATATAGAGAGGTGTATACAAATTATACTTGCTGTACAGAAATTGCATACTTTTTCCCCAAACTGGCTGGTGAATGGAAACATCCCTACATTTCACAATACTGGACAAAGTGGCACTGTAACATCGTAAGTGGTATAAAGTAAGCATGTGCAGAATAGACAAGGCCTCTAGGATCCCTATAACACCATTCCATGTTTCTGTTGAGTCATCATAATACTGATGGTTGACGCCCTGCGCAAGGAGTCATTTATGGAGGAGAATGTGGTGAGGCAAACAAGGGGACAGTGAGTAATAATACATACTTGGATTCGAATGCTACTTATTTTTTAATGTTCAAAGGTATTTTGGTGTGTTATTCTTAAATGAGAGTCTAAATTAATTATTTAACCAACTAATTGCCATAGCTATATTGATTAATCATTTTCTCCCTCCCACAATGTTCTGTGATACTGAAGTTGTCCTACAGTTAGCAGGGAACATGTATAACACCGAGTACAATGCCTGCTACACAGTGAATAGTTTAAAAAAGAATCCTTCTCTTGTCATCCATGTTGTTGTAACTTGGTGTATTATTACTGTGTTATGACCTTTGGCATGGAAAGCTGGTTTGCCTTCCATCTGCAACATACTGTTCAGTGAGGAAGAAGAGATAAATGGGCTGAGTATGTTCCCTGTGTCCTTTCTCAGGCTAATTACACTGTTGGCAACATGGCACTAGGCTCTAAAGATAGCTGAAGTTCCAAGAGAAATCTCCTTATCCAAACTTCCCATATGCCTGTTGTGACTGCCATATTTACCTCCGTCTGTTAATTTTAGAACTAATTATCATTTTTCCCATGTCATCCATGTTATTTATTTATTTCTGTTGTTGTTGTCTTTTGGCAAGATGAGATCATTAAAAATCAAGTCTGTGATTTAGATGTTTTCTAAGCATGAGTTAAAATCTATTCTTCCATCAATTCTGAAGGACGGTGCAAGCAGGATGCCCAAGGAGAGAGTATGTATTTTACTGAGTAGAGAGTATCTTGCATAATGTTCTCCTCATTTATATACTAACTGAGGAAGAAGGAAACCACGCTTCAATGAGTTACCCAATTAACTTCACTGTTGTGACAGACATGTGGCTTTCTGGATGGAGAGCCATCACAGCAGAATTTCTGGGTGTGTGGCAAACACAGGAAAAGAAGAGAGTCAAAAGCCTCCAAGTTTTGAAGTCCGATAAATCCGAGTTCCAATTTTGATTTTTGTCTTTTCTAAGTGTTACTATATATATGGATCGAAACATGTTCCTTTCTCTTTCTAAGCTTTAGTTTTCTTATTTATAACAAGAGAAATGGTAAGTGGACTGAAGATTAGTATGGGTTTAAATGAGACACGGTGTATGAAGAGATTGAAACGTGATACCATGTATCAAAGTACTTGGGAAAAGCAGTGGGTTGATAAATTGTATTATTTGATTGTAGTGGAATTGGAGGTGGTGAATGTTATAGTGGAAGAAGGAGGGGAAGGCAAGGAGAGAGTATGGAAGAAAATTTTTCTTTGGAGGCCAGAGACAAGAAGCAGGGGTGTAGGTAGAAATAGGCCTGCAAATGCAAGATACAAATCCATTGCAGGAATCCCTTTAAAGATGTGCATTAGGTATCTGTCCTTTTCTCCATTCCCAGATAATGACTCATTCAGAGTCCGAAGCTGAATTATCAACATTCAGAAATATACCGGTGTGATGAGGCTACCTAATATGGAATGTATCAATGGCACCGGGACTAGAATGTGTAGTGACACCCACTCTGCAGGTGTCATTTCATCTGGGCTGGTTGTGAAACCTTTATTGTAAGGAATTCATAGACTCCTTACACAGCGACCTATGATTTGCTCTCTTAATGAAACCTGGAGCACCTCATTGCTGCTATATAGAGACAGGCTGGGGACACATTTAGAGTTGAGCTTAGAGAAGTGTCTTATGTGTGTGCTCGTCTGAGAACGATGTTACCATTTTTGCTGTGACCATGCCGGTGGGTTGGATGTGGATGTTATAATTTGTAGTCCCTCTAGTCTCATTTTCCAGCACAGTGATGTTGAAATGCCTCTTTTGTACTTGAGCTCTGATAACAGTCTTACCTGGCTAATGTCAGCATGTGAAAAAGCATCCTGACTGCTTCTTTTCTACCCTATTTTCTCATCCCGCCAAAGCTCCCGGGCACACCGTAGGAGTCCCCTGACTTCTTAACCTAGTTGCACGTTCATGGAAGAGACATGCTAAATATGTGGCTAAAATGATGAAACAAAGGGCATTAGGTGAACCTGATGGGCTTCTTTTGTTTTCTGTGATCCCTGCCCACAAATTGCCAAACATCCCAGTGAATACGGAACTGGCCAACGTTCTGAAAGTTCGAAGAGTGCAGAATGTTGGTACTGCACAGCTAAAGAACATTGAACACATTGAACCAATTTGGGTACAACACGTCATACGAAACAACACTTTAACACTGATATTGTCAGTCATGGCCATGATTTCGGAGTCTATTACACCTTTACTCCTCAAAACACAGTCTGTGACCAGCCGCATCACAATCCTCTGGAAGCTTGTTAGCAATGCAGAGTCTCGGGGCCTGTGGCACATCTGCTGTTTCACAGTGTGATGGGTATTCAGCAGGATCCCAGGTGACTTTCATGCACAGTTAGGTTCCAGAAACACCGTGTTAGAGTTCAAATGTCATTCATTCCATGACAATAGTAGAGCTTGGGCTCTAGAGTCACACATTGTGGGATCAAACCCTAGTTCCCCCACACTACTCCTCACTAGCTACGTGCCAGTGCAGGAATCCTTTAGGCGCTCAAGGCTTTCGCTTCCATAAATGGGAGTGAAACATAGGAGCCCTGCCCCCGTCATCGGGTTGTTGTGAACACTGATGTGAGACAATTCAGTTAAAGAACCTCCAACAAATGTGAGTTGGCATTATTATATTTGTAGTCATTGTTATTATCACTTTCATTATAGAGTAAGAAATAGCACAAATAACTTTTGCGATCGGTGTAGAACAGTGAAGGTGAATTCAATACGATGCCATCATGTTCCTTTTAACAATAGCCACAGCAGATGGCACTTTGATTTTGGGGGGGGGGGTTCTACATTTCTCTCTAACTCTGTGTCCCAATACACGTATGTACATATTTTAAATGTAAATACATGGAATACATTTTCACATAGTTCCCTAAAAAAACACTCTATAAATGTTCCCCCATCTTGAATGCCTACCTCTCTCTCTTAGCTTCTCTGTCTTGATTTTATTTAATATTGCACATCCCTGTGGGCATCTCTGATCTCTTTTACCATTTTATTTCCCACTTCCTACTCATTTAATATTTAATATATGCCATTCATCATTATGAATCTGTTTTATTTCCTCTGACTAGATTATACAGTGTCTTGGAGTGTCTTGGAATAGCTACTCAGTAACTATTTACAGATGTGTATGGATTCAAATCCTATAGGTTGTAGGAACTGAATAGCATTGGTTAATATTGCTGGAATAGGAGTAAAATAGTAGCAAAGCAGAGCTATATATGTTGGACAAAAATCAACAAAGCAGTGAGGTCACTATATGAATTGCCTGGGCATGTATAGAGTTCACTGAACTTGAGAAAATTCATTTTGTTTGGTGGTTAGCTTCCAATTAAATCTACACAATTGAGAAATAAGGTTCACTAGATATAGTTGTATTAGGCATTAATTTGGCAATCACTGTTTTCTATGTGTATTCAAGGAATAATATTATCATTAACGAGTCATTGAACTTCTCCTTATACATTTGAGAAATAGTATAATATAGTGGTTGATAGAATTCATTTAGATTCCAGGCTAAGTTCGGTTCTCAGTTTTGTCCCTTACAAATTGTATAACTTGGTCAAGTTGTTTAACCTCTTTGTGCTTCAGTTTCCTTGTGTGTAAAATGAAGATAGCAATCAGAAAACTGTGCAGTTGTTGGGAGGATTGAGTAAATATATGTCCAGTACTTAGTTCAGTGCCTGTCACATAGTAGGTCCTAGGTGCATAGTATAAAACTGTGGGTAATACAGGCATGGTCTTTGCTCTTGTAGGATGTACAGGGTTGTAGAGGGACCAGGCAATAGCAGTGGAGTTATAATGGCTATAATAGAGGAAATAATAAGTTGTGGAAGAATGCAGAGGATCCACCTAACCCAGATTTGATGCTAGAACGGTCAGAGATGAGGGTGGGGATAATGTTTTTGGTGTGTGTGTGTGTGTGTGTGTGTGTGTGTGTGTGTGTGTGTGTGTGTTCATACAGAAGAAGTGAGACCAAGCTCGAGAGTTGACCAATAAATGGGAATTATTCTGATGAAATATTTGGTAGGCATTTCAACCTGTAGGTGTTCAAAGTTCTATCTGCTTCTGAGAATGATTCAAATTATGATGAAATGTTATCATTCTCTAAAAATATTTGTAAGTCTAATAAATTTGGAATTACCTGTATTGAAAACAGATAGAAGTAAAAGATTGAAATCCATTCACAGGAAGTGGGTGTATTTGAGATATTGGATATTTTGCAGCTTGTTGGATTTGTTTGTCTTAAATTAGTCAATACTCCTACTTTTTTTCAGAGCACTTTAGTGTTTGAACATGAACCTAATGGATTTCTACAAATTTTCAAGAAATGGACACAATTGCAAACTTTACATGAATACTGAAAAAATCATGTGCTCTAAAATTTAAATATACCTTGTAAGGATTTTGACTTTTCAGTAATCTACATTTTAATCTAGAGTATCTACATACAGTCTTATGTTAATATGTCAGTTGAAATGTGGAATTGTGGAAAGGTAGTGAAAATTAGAAGTCACTGTTGGCATACCAATTTGTTTAAGAAAATTTAATTTAAAAATGCATTTGTCTATATTATTTTTAATATGTTTCACAAGTCTATTATACTTTAGGCACACTTATTTAAATTGGGCAAGACTAGCATATTGTACTTATTGGCTTGAGTACATATTGTTTATTATGAATTTTCGTGTCTTTGAAGAAAACATTTAGAAATAAAAGCATTGTAGTTTTACATTTATGAATACTGAATGAAATTTAATGGTCTCTAATTCTGGAATATAATAAAAAGGGAATTCTTTATAAAATATTTTCTTTGGGCATTTCATCAAAAACAGTTTTGCATCTATTTGACAATATCTAGTATGTTAACAGTACCAAATGATGCCTCTTTTACGTAAATATATAATTTAATAATTCATCATCCCATCTCTCAAAATAAAGTATGAAAGAGGGAGGCATTTATGGTAGATGAAATGTAAAGTAAATTACTGTACCAGAATTAAACAGTTCCCAGATGTTAGCATTTATATTGAGGTCTTTTACGCCAGGCTCAGTTTTTTTTTTATTCTATACCATGTTATAAAAATCTCTTTTACATTCAGTTTTTCATGCTTCAAAATAAGGCTTGTGATCAGACATTAATTAGTATTAGAACAATCCTATAAAAATCTTATCATAATGAGATTTCTGAGTAAAAATTAGTACACTGTAAAGTACCTATATGACAAAGGCCTTATTTTCCTATGGTCCCCAAAAAGCAGCCCAATTTTTTATTAGAATTTAAAGTGTGTTCAGATAAGTACAAGAGGCTGTAGGTAAGCTAGTTAAGATCACAGGCTCTGGATTCAGTTCATATCCAGGGTAGGTGACCTTGAAAAAGTTATGTAGTTTTTCTTTGCCTCAGTTTTCTTAATTTGTAAAATGAGGATGATAATATTAATACATACTTTGTAGGGTTGTTATAAGGATTGTATATTATATGTAATATAGGTACACATGTATATATGTATATTTCTTAGTTGACTATCTGACCCATATAAGCATAAATTTCAATGCTTTTATACACATAAAAATAAACATATTAACAAAAAGCAAAATCATGATTCATAAGCGTATTTAATCAGATAACAATAACCAATCTCCCTGTAGTTAAAGCAGTGTCTTAATATTCATTACACAACATATTTTCATAAGGCTATGTGGAATATCAATTTACTGCTATGAGCTATAGCAGTAATTGAAAAAAAGTACCAAGAATTGTTTAGGGGATGGATAGTGTTTTATTCATCTTTGGATATCTGTGACTAGCAAAGTTCATTTGGATAAGAGTAATTTTCAGAAGGGAAAATAAAGCAAGTGTTTTCCAAAAATCAGTGCCTCTCGGACACGTTTTGATGGAGAGTACAAAAACGGCCACATCCCAAAAATGACTTGCCACCCAGCATGTCTGTTTTAGGGCCACAGGAGAAATACTTGCATGTGTCTGTAGTTAGAAGTACTGAGTGATGCGATATGAACAATGCAAACTAATTAGCCTGTCCTTTACGTCTTTTCTGGATATGCAGATTCCTCCAGAGGACCTCAACCATCTTCAGGTGTCAATGGTAACATGCAACCCCCCGGCACTGCAGGGCAGCCCCCAGCCTCCGCCATCCCGTCTCCGAGCGCCAGCAAACCCTGGCGGAGCAAGTCTATGAATGTCAAGCACAGCGCCACTTCCACCATGCTGACCGTGAAGCAGGCGAGCCCAGCCACCTCCCCGACACCGCCTGCCGACAGACTGAAGCTGCCGGTCTCAGAAGGGGTCAAAACAGCGCCCTCAGGACAGAAATCCATGCTTGAAAAATTTAAGCTGGTCAATGCCAGGACTGCTCTACGCCCTCCACAGGCTCCCAGTTCAGGACCCAGTGATGGTGGGAAAGATGACGATGCCTTTTCTGAATCCGGGGAAATGGAAGGTTTTAACAGTGGAGTGAATAGTGGTGGGTCAACAAGTAGCAGCCCCAAAGTCTCCCCTAAATTAGCTCCTCCAAAAGCTGGAAGCAAAAATCTCAGCAATAAAAAATCTTTGCTACAGCCAAAGGACAAAGAGGAAAAGAGCAGGGACAAAAATAAAGTTTGCACTGAAAAACCAGTCAAGGATGAGAAGGATCAGGTGATGGAGATGGCTCCAAAAAAGACTTCTAAAATTGCAAGCTTGATCCCCAAGGGCAGCAAGACAACAGCAGCCAAGAAAGAAAGCTTAATCCCATCTTCCAGTGGGATTCCAAAACCAGGCTCCAAGGTGCCGACAGCAAAACAAACCATTTCACCCGGCAGCACAGCAAGCAAAGAGTCTGAAAAATTCAGGACTACCAAGGGAAGCCCTTCCCAGTCCCTACCTAAGCCCATAACCACCGAGAAAGCAAGCACATCCAATTGCCCTGCTCCTTCGGAAGGAAGGGAAGCCAGCCAAGCTCCTCCTGCTGGGCTGGTGGGGCAGAGCAGTGGGCAGACCCCAGGAAATGGTGCCGTCCAGCTTCCTCAACAGCAGCACAGCCACCCAAACACCGCCACGGTGGCTCCATTCATTTATAGGTAAGGTGGCCTCTACGCGTCCACAGTTGTAAACATTCACAAGTCTACACACTCAGAGTGTAGCAACGAAGGCTACCAGAGTCATGGTTTACATAGTCCTTTGGAAACAAGAATCTTCAGTTTCTTGCTGAAGATAGAAAACCAGAATTTAATTTTTCAAGAACCTCCAGTATGCTCTAGTCCTCCCTGTTCCTCAAGAATTTGAGGCCTTCAGAAGTTAATCTAGCTGTTGTCGAAAGCAAAATAGAATCCAGATGCCATGACTTTCTCCTGTACCTCTTCCTGCTACTACTGCTGCTATCATTTTTATTATTAGTCTTTGAAAATAGTTCTCGGTTTTATAGAGTTTACAGATATTTTTGTTTTTTACCCATAAAAGAGGGTATACCATAAAGGGGCAAGCTCCGGAAACAGACAAATGTGGATTTAATGTCCAGCTGGGCCATTTACCAGCTGTATGACTTGGGACAATTACTGAAATCTGTGTCTCATTTTCTTTAGTTGTCAAATAGGAACAGTAGTATCTACCTCATAGTCTTGGGAACAGTAACAGGGATAATGCATATAAAATGTTTATTACATATCCTGACACATTTCAAATGTTCAGTCAATGTCCTTTATAAAGCATTGTTTTCCCAACATAGAATTTATATTAATTTCCCACAGGTAGGCACAAGTTTCTAGGCAAAAATAACCTATATAATTATTATATTTGTACTTTATTTTTAATTTGTTTTTGCATTCTATTATTTTATTTTGTTTTGTTTTATATTTATTCTACACACAGCAAATGTTATATTTTAAAATATGTATTCTACCCTACAGTTATAAAAATAGCACATTAGACCTATTGTTCTGAGGCTTGTTTTAATCGATTAGAAACATCTCAGTCATTGTCGTGTCTACATTTTTATTCTCTATTTGGTGAGGAGATAGCCTAGGGAGGAATAACATCTGCCCTTTTAGCAGGTTGGCAGTTCAGCAACAGGAAAGAAATTTTCTGAACAGAAAGTAGGGTCTGCTATAATTAAGTAAGGGTCAATGTTATATAGCTTACACATTTATTAAATGTATGGGTTCTTTTAGTAAAGAAAAAAAATATAATGATTCATTTTCCCTCAATGAAATACCTAAGTGCTGTTTTTCTGAGGCTTTATAGACTCAACAAAATAATTTTATAATTATTGTATTTCAGCTCTTGGGACACCTCATTTAAGTGTGCTATTCTGACTTCGGTAGTAATAATTCATTTAAAGTCTTTCTGTTTGGATCAGATGGAAGTCTGTAGCACTTTTTAACTCCAGGGTCCATGTTTGACATAGCAGAATTTAAGATATCAAAATCATAATCCACATTTCAAAACTAAATGTAATAAAAAAAGCCATAAAGTTTTGAATTTATCATACTCAACATACTTGTGAATTTTGTAGTATTGAAATGATGGCTCCAGGAGCCAGCTGGCCTGGGTTGGAGTCTCCATGCTACCATTGATTAGTCCTGTGACTTTGGGTGACCGATTCAAAGACTCTGAGCCTCAGTTAGAATTTTTTAATCTGTAAACTGGAGATGATAATAATAGAAGCTCCTCCATAAAGCTATTTTAAAGATTAGATAAGTTGATGTTTATATGGGGCTTAGAACAGTACCTGCCACATAGTAAAAGGCCTTCCTCAAACTTCATTTCTAATCTTGTAAAGTGTGGTTAATAAGAATATCTTACTCATTTGGTTGTTTTAAAGATTACATAAGGCAATCCTGTAGATAGTTTCTAACACAGAGCCAGATTTGGAGTACATAACTTATAAATGTCAGTAATTGTTTTTGTTATTAATATACATAGTTGAAAGTAAATAAAGCCATCCTATGAGAAAATTTCATATCATAATCTACACACGTGGCAATAGTTGTTTGCAGTGTTTTATCAATTCAGAATAATTTTATTAATGAGAATATAAATCTTCTTAAGGTAGAGTACTCAGCAGCATTCAAGTTTTTTAACTGTTAGTGGAAGGTATTTATCAGAGTCATGTCATTTGGATCATGTAACCCCTGTTGTCCTTCCGACTCTGACTGCTTCAACTCCATTTAAGTATCTTTCCTGCAAAATCCCTTGACAGGCTTTTTAGAGTTGCTAATCATTTGGTAAGATAACAGTAATAATTTACTGTTTTATAATAATATTATCATTTGTTAAATGTTTACGTAGTGCAAGTCTCTGTGTTACAAAATTTATGTACATTTTATCTGTATTTTCTTATTTAAACTTTATCAGAAACCCATAAGAAAGAAATGTTATCACCATTTGACAGAGGTGAAAAGCAGAGATTTCAAGTCAGATTAGTGCTAATCACTTAAAGTCATAGGTCTAGTACATGTTTGCCTTTGAACCCAAATCTGCCTCAGTCTACAGCATGCCCTCCTTTGCTTATCACTTCTTTCTGCATGTGTACAAATAAGAGTTTTGTTACTAAGAAAACTCTGGCTGGGAAAATGGCAATGGTAGATTTGTATAATTCTCAGTCAGACTCATTTATAATGGGAAATGCTTAATCACTTTTACGTATGTAGGTTTAAAATATATCTGTATCTATCTCTATCTCTATCTCTATCTCTATCTCTATCTCTATCTCTATCTCTATCTCTATCTATATCATCTATCTATCTATCTATCTATCTATCTATCTATCTATCTATCTATCTGTATACCATGATTCCCCCAAAATATGACGGGGTCTTATATTAACTTTTGCTCAAAAAAATGCATTAGGGTTTATGTTCAGGGGATGTCCTCCTGAAAAATCATGCTAGGGCGTATTTTTCAGTTAGGTCTTATTTTCAGGGAAACACGGTATATATATATTTGATATTTACAGATATCAAATATAATGGAAAGATTTATGGCTGATGGTGACTTTTTTCCCTCTTCTCAGCCTACTTCTAGGTCATGCTAGGTTATTAATTATTCTTTCATATAACTGAAATCAGATGGTATTTGTCTTTGTCTATCTGACTTATTTCGCTTAGCATAATACCCTCTAGGTACACCCATGTTGTTTCAGGTAGAAAGAGTTCGTTCTTTTCTTTCTTTTTTATAGCTGAATAATACTCCATTGTCTAGATGCACTACCTCTTCTTTATTCATTCATCTATTGATGGACAGTTAGGTTGCTTCCCAATGTTGGCTATTGTAAATAATGCTGCAATGAACATATGGATGTGTATGTCTTCTTATTAGTATTTTGAGCTTCTTTAGATAAATATACACAAGTGGAATTGCTGGGTCATTCTTTGTCTCATTATAGACTTTGTTTAAAAGTCTAGTTTGTCTGGTGTAAATATTGCTACTGCAGCTTTTTTGTTTGTTTCCATTTTTATTAAATGTTTTTTCCGTCGCTTTACTTTCAGTCTTTCAGTGTGTGTGTGTGTGTGTGTGTGTGTGTGTGTGTGTGTGTGTATCTTTCGATGTGAAATGAGTCTCTTATAGGCAGATTTTTAAGGGTCTTCTTTTCTTATCCATTCAGCCATGCTACGCGTTTTGAGTGGAGCATTTAATCCATTTACATTTAAAGTAATTGTTGATAGTTGTAGTTAATGACATTTTGTTATTCAAATCTCCCCCCCACCCCCCGCTTCTTCTTCTTAAAGAAGTCCCCCTAACATTCCTTATAAAACTGGTTTCGTGCTAATGAACTCCTTTAATTTTTCTTGTTTGGGAAATTCTTTGTCCTTCAGGTCTAAATGATGGTTTTGCTGGGTAAAGTAGTTCTGGCTGTAGATCCTTACTTTTCATCACTTTGAATATTTCCTGCAAATCCTTTCTGGCCTGCAAAGTTTCCGTTGAGAAATTAGCTGACAGTCCTATGGCCACTTTCTTGTAGGTAACACATTGCTTTTCTCTTGTTGCTTTTAAGACTCTCTCTTTGTCTTTAAACTTTGGCATTTTAATTATGATGTGTCTTGGTGTGGGCCTGTTTGGGTTCAACTTGTTTGGGACTCTGCAATTCCTGGGCCTGTATGTCTGTTCCATTCACCTAGTTAGGAAAGTTTTATGTCATTATTTCTTCAAATAAGTTTTCAAGTCCTTGCTCTCTCTCTCTTCTCCTTCTGATACTATTATGATGTGAATGTTGGTACACCTGATAATTTCCCAGAGGCCCCTTAAACTATCTTCATTTTTTTTCATTCTTTTTTCTTTTTTCTGTTCTGATTCGGTGTTTTCTGCTACCTTATCTTGCAAATCTCTGATTAAGTCTTCTGCTTCATCTAATCTACTGTTGATTCCCTCTAATGTATTCTTTATTTCAGTTATTGTATTCTTCATTCTGACTGTTTTTATTTTTATGTTTTCTATCTATTTTTATGTTTCCTATCTCTTTGTTGAGCTCATTGAGCATCTTTATAACCAATGTTTTGTACTCTGCATCTGGTAGATTGCTTGTGTCCATTTTGTTTAGTTCTTTTTCTGGAGTTTTGTTCTGCTTTTTCATTTGGGATGTGTTTCTTTGACTCTCCCTTTTTGCTGTCCCCCTGTGTTTGTTTCTATGTATTAGGTAGGGCTGCTATGTCTCCCTGTCTTGGTAGAATGCCCTTATTTAGTAGGTGTCTTGTGGGGTCCAATGGCGCAGTCTATGTCTTCACTTGAGCCAGGTGCTCCAGGTGTGTCCCTTGTGTGGGTTGTGTGTGCTCTCCTGATGTAATTGAGCCTTGATTGCTGTTGACATGTCCATGGGAAGGATTGACCCTTGGGATGATTGGTTGTGAGGCCAGGCTGTGATTACAGTGGAGGAGTTGTTGTGCAGGGGCCGACCCTATGGAGCATGATTCATTTTAGTGAGGCTCTGTTACCTGCCAAGTCCGCTCTTTGTGTTTATGGAGGTGATTGGGTGGTACTCTGGTGTGGTCTGAAGCTGGCCACCAGGTATGTTGGTTCTGGGGCCTCTTGGGTTAGAGTCTGTTGCAAGCCAAGGTCAGTCGCTGCCTGTACCCTATCTAGGACCACTTGGTGTGAGCTTAAAGTGATCTTCAGATGGTTGCCACTTGTGTTGGGCTTGAAGGTTCCTCGGACAGGCTAAGCTGTAAATCAGTGGATGCTGGCTACCTCTAGTGTGGGGCTTGGGCCTGCTTAGCAAGAGGCACAGGGTACACTGAGACCAGATGTTACTTGTCTGGGTTTTGTGAACCATTGAAAGATCTAGGAAAGTCCACAGCATGAGCCAAGACAGGCCATTTGTATGGAACAGCCACTAGAAATGGCTTGGGTGGACCCATAAGTTGGGTGGAGCAGGGTCTTAGGGAAGCATCAGGGCAGGGTGAGTAGTGTTAGCCAAGTTGATGGAAACTGTGATATGGTGCCCACGTGTGTATGTGTGAAAGTTGGGTGGGTGGATGTCCCGACCCGCAGGACACTACACGAGGGACCCCGAAGCACCTAGAAGGGAGGAAAATGGGAGACACAAAGACCGGAGACAAGACAGGAGTTCTGATCAAGTCTCACTTTATTGCAGCTCAATCAGGGGTTATATACATTTTTTGCTGGGTGGAGGGGCATTAACATAAGAAGGGTTGCTACAAGCTAGCAGTCTTAAGCCATCCGGACACACCCTACAGGATGTGGGTGTTATCTAAAGTAACTTTTGCAGGCTAGCAGTCTTAAGCCATCCGGACACACCCTACAGGATGTGGGTGTTATCTAAAGTAACTTTTTCTATCTCATGCTTCTCAGTTATGTGATGGTGCCTTATAGGCACCCGCCCCCTACAGGTGGAGGGCCCAACAAAGGAACAATGGCTTCTACCAGCACTTTTGTCTGGGAAAACACTGCCACTCTGGCCATGGCCCTGCAGCCATTCAATTTAGTTCCTTTCTGTATGTCCCTGGCATCTTTTGAGCTGCTGCCCTAGTGCTGGAGTTCAGAGCAAATAAGTCTGAAAGAAAGTAGGTCTTTGTGCAGCCCTTTAAGAGATGTGTCTGGGACTCCAACTGACATCTGTCTCACTCAACCACAATCTCTGCTGGTTTTCACAGGCAGAAGTTGGGGGAATTCTCTCCCTAGCACTGGAACCCTGGGTTGGGAAGCCTAGTGTGGGGCTGGGGCCCCTTGCTCATCAGAGGACCTCCACTGCAGAGATAGTCCTCTTTTTTGTATAACTACCACATGTGGGTATGAGACCAGCCTGTTCCTTGTCTTCACCTCTCCTACCAGTCTCGATGTGGCTTCTTTTGTATATTTTTAGTTATCGGACTTCTGTTCAGCTAGACCTCAGGCAATTCTCAAAGATGGTTGTTCTGTAGTTTAGTTGTAGTTTTGATGTGGTCATGAGAGGAGAAAGTCACAGTGTTTACCTATCCTACCATTGTGGCCAGGACTTTCTTGTATTTTAATTCATAGAGTTTATCACTATCTGCTATTTTGTTTTACTCATTAGCCAGTATGATTTCAGTTATCTCTGACTTCAATGTAAGCTCATTGAGAGCCAGAGACTCTTCTTTATTATTTAGTAGAATAATTGCCTAGAACAGAGCCTACCCACAGTAATCACCACATAAAAAATGTTGAATGAAACAGTGTCATCCTGGGGTAGACTAACCTGCTGTGGAAGAATAGAAAAAAATGCCAAAATGTACAGTGGGATAGTAAAATTTTGAAGTTTTTTTTTTTCTATAAATGGGAGAATTTAATTGAAATGTAAATAGCTTTAAGTATTTAAAGAATGAAAATATACTTTCTGTTCAGGACATTCATTCAGCTATTTTCTTTTCTTCTTTCAACACTGCCTACTAGCTATCTAATATGCATAAGGCATCAAGGATAGAACGAAAATGATACTTATCATGTTTCATTTTATTTCCATTGCCCGCAATATAGTAGGCATGAAGCTGACTCAAAAATAACTACAAAGTGAAGCAGGAGGTTTAAAACTCCCCAGTAGTGAACCAGATTTGTTACATTGAGACTTTAAAAAAGTGGAAAATTACTTTTAGCCATGGAATCAGGGAAAGTGGCACTTGAACTGGGTCCTCAAAGATAAATGGGATTTAGGCATGCAGAAAGGAAAGGAAATGTAAGGCTGAAGGAACCATATAAATAGGGTAAACACAAGATGGGTAGAATGGTTGGTGAGTTGATCAGTATTCCTAGAAAATGAAGACGATTGTAGCCTGACTGTAATAGAAATCCTTGAATGTACAGTAAACCAGACTCTGTGTATATGTCTCTGTCTGTGTGTGTGTGCACACATATGCACACATACATAAGTAGGAAGCATGATGAGGAAAATTACTACGGCTTTAATGTGTAAAATGGATTGTTAGGAGGGTCATGGTAGGATAAACCACATTCGATAGCTAGATGGAACAAGTTACTGACTTTCAGAAGTTCCTTTCTAAAACTTGAATTAAAGGTCCTGATTATAGGAAGTAAAGAAAGAGAAAGGAGAAGAGTATAGTTAAAGATACCATAGCCTAATTTTCGTTGTTCCTCTTATTTCTTGGTGTCTTCCCTTTATGCTGTATTTTCAAGCTTGCTTGCCTTGCCTAAGGTTCAAAAATTATTACCTGAGCTTCTTCAAACCTTCCAAAAATGTCTTTTCTCTTCCCACGAGTCATTTTTCTCCCATTGCTTTTGCATTCAGTACTTTAGAGCTATATTCCTCATACTTGCAAAGATAATGTGAAGTAACATAATAAAGTCATTAGTTAATTAAGGAGAAAAGAGAGACCTGTACGTTTTTCCTAAACCACAGTCTTTCTAGCAGCCCCTAACAAAATTTCAAAATAGCTGTTAAAAGGATTCATAACTTTTTTTAGGTCTATCTTCTTTTTCTTTATTTTCTGACAGTTTTAAGTAAATGCCAAGAAAAAGAAACAAACAAAAAGCATTCAACATAAAGCAAACTCCTAAAGGCAAAAGGAACAGAATCAGGAATGTGGGCAATTTGCAAAAGAAAAAAAAAAAAAAAAAGAAACCAATCCTTACATAAGGCAAGGCAATGTTATACAGAAGAAACTCATCATGCTTTTTAATTAAATATAAGCAGAGATCTTTTATACACACTGGATTTGTAAAACTAGGTCAAGAAAGTCTGAATTTAGAGGTTGTCTTTTTTTTTGATATAGGATGTGTCATATATAAGAGCTCCATGGGATCTCAGAAGAGGTTTTTGTTGTAACAAGTTTTTGTGAGATTTCATATTTGCCTTGAAGTGACATGGAAAATTGACAATTACACTATGTTCTAAAAGGGAAAGCATACAAAAGCATTTGAAAATGCTTATTCAGCATGGGTTTTCAGTTTGCCTGGTTTGTTGAACCAATAGATTGAGTAGGAGGATCTGTGAGTATACAAAGATTGAAATGTAGAGCATATAACCATCACGCACATAAAGCTTTTGTAAGCCCTGCAGCTATTATTGCAGATTATGCTGCAATTGTGGTTTTATGTGAACTGGGCATAATTGGTCATCAGCACAAAAAGCTTATTGAATGCTTGCCTTACGCACTTAAATTTGCCGGGTTTGATATATATCTGTGCAGCGGGTAGCAGCTTAAACTCCCTCGCACAGCAATAGTTTTAAGATGGAATATACAGAGAAAATTCTACAGAGGGCCTGTTATGTAGAACACTGCTATGAGTTGGCATTCTTTCAGCAGAGCTTTATAAAGTATCCTTTCTGTACTTAGCTTACCAGGTTCACTGCCAGATTGCCTCATCAAACCATTGCTGTTTCTTCTTTCTACTTTCTTTTTTCTTTTTTTTTTTTTTTTGGAGAAAAAAATTAACTTTCAGAAAATTTGCAAGAATAGTACAAAGAACTCTCATATACCCTTAACTTATTGCACCCAGTTGTCTTGTCTTTGTAATGCCCCTCAGTCTGGAATGGTTCTTCAGTCTTTTCTTAACTTTCATGACTTGATGTGTTGAGGGCAAGCATTTTGTATAATGTTTCTTATTTTTGGTTTGTCTGATACTTCCTCATAATTAGACCCATTTTACATATTTTTTTTTTGGTCTGGAATGTCAGAGAAATAATGGTCTGTTTCTCCCATTGCATCTTATCATACAATATTGACAGTTCCCACTTTATGATGGTGAATTTGATCACTTGATTAAGATAATGTTTGCCATGGTTTTCCACTATAGAGTTACTTTGCTTCATTTTTATTTAATTAGTATTTTTGTGGGAAGTATGTTGAGACTACGTGTAAAAATTGTATTCCTTAATTTATTTTTACCCATAGCATTAGTATCCATTGAGGTTTCTTACCTGAATTAATAATTTACTCCAATGGATGTCAAATGATTTCTAATTTGATCATTCCTCCTAAATTGTGCACTATTCTACTTTAAGAAAAAGATTTCTCTCTCTCTCTCTCTCTCTCTCTCTCTCTCTCTCTCTCTCTCTCTCTCCCTCTCTCTCCCTCTCTCTCTCTAAATTGTATGGATTAATGGGTTGCATTGTATTCAATGGAATATACTCCATTGATATGATTTTATCTTGATACTTAAATTTTGCCTGATTCAGCCACTGGAAGTGCCTTCAAGCTGACTTCTCCCCTATTATTTTTTGAGAATTTCTTTTCTTTTCAGCTTTGGCTGAAGATCTTGCAGGCTGATCTTGTACTCTCACTACCTTGGCTTCAGCTTTTACCTAAGGAGCCCTGATTACCTTTTGTGGAGAGTGACATATTTAGAAACCAAGATCTCACTGCTCTTAAGTTTTTCTAAATGGTGAAGTTTATATAGTTACACACACTTAGATATCATTATTTATCTCAATATTTATTATTATATATAAATATTGTTATATTATTGGGCCCTGGCTGTCACCTGTCTGCCTTCCCCCCAAGAAGGAGAGATGAAAACAAGCCCATTGCTGGTTTTGGAAAGACGGTTGCTTTTCATTCCCGTTTGTTGTGCTTATAAAGCAGGGACTACAAGGCCATTAGTTAAGGTTGACTCAAACCAGTTCTGTTTGTATCAACATGTATGACTATAATCATGTCAAGATGAATCCACAGAGAGATATATTTTTAATATAATCAATATGCAAACCCACGTTTATGAAATTGGAGATTTGAAGATTGATAGTATCTAGAGTTTCTGGCTGAATTCCTTTAAATGGCACGCACATGTAATAGCTTCTTTTTCTTAAGAATAAAATTTAAGGTAGTAAAGCGTAAAGTTTGGGGTACACCAGTGGATATTGTCATATTCAAATACTGTCTGTCATTAACAGTAACAGTAACTGAGCTATCTGTCAGCTGAGGGGAACTCAAATGTAATACAATACTCAGTGTCTGGTGGCATGTGGATGGAGTTAAGCTGTAGGGTAGTGGTTAATAGAACAGGATTTATAGGCAGCCAAGTTTTAAGTGTGGGTTAAGTATCTACCAGCTTGTTATGTAGGGCAAAATATTAAATCTCTAGAAGCCTTAATTTATCTACATATGAAGCGCCTACATTACAAGTGTCTTAATCCATTCAGGCTGCTATAACAAAAATGCTGTAACCTGATTGGCTTAAACAACATTTTTTTTCACAGTTCTGAAAGGCTGGGAAGACACTGGCAGATACGGTATCTGGCGAAGGCCTCCTCCTGGATCATAGGTGGTCATCTTCTCACATGGCAAAAGGGGCAAGGGAGCTCTCTGTCTATTTTATAAGGACAGTCATACCATTCATGGGGGCACCACCATCATGACCTAATCACCTCCAGAGGCCCCACCTTCAATACGACTAATTGGGGATTAAGTCTCAACATATGAATTTGGAGGGGAAATATTTAATCCGTAGTAACAGGATTATTGTGAAGTTTGAGTGATAGTCCATAAGTAAAACACAAGGGATAGTACTGGGCATATAGTAACTGCACATAAACAAGAAATAGCTTTGGTGTTAGTCATTCGTGAAGACTAGACTTTTAACCACTACAACTCTTAGTAGCAGACACTCTTATTAGAACTCTAAATTCGATGGCATTTTTGCAATGCTGTATCTTATAGCTGTATCTTATTGTTTCGACAGGTATTTGTAACATGTTGACATGCTGTAAATGCACCGTAAGATAGTGTGCCCAGGACTGTGTCTGCCTGATATTTCGAAGGATCATCATGATGCGCATCTTTTTCTTTTTAAGTTAAGATGAGGAAAATGCAATACCAGTTTATGTGGAAACAGTGAATGATGCCACTGCCCTATGTCAAAATGTACCTTTTGCTTAGAGAACACTATTAATTTTAAAGTCTTCATAAATTATTTCATGAATCAATCCTGAATTCTTTTATTTTATTGGAAAGAAGCATGCATGAAAATAGAGGAAATGTTGGGAATCTTCGGATATCTAACTGAAATTCTTTGATCATATGTGTATATCTTAAATCGTTACCAGTTAGCATTGATTGTCCTCTAGAGACTGAAGTTAAAATCTGATTCTGTGTAATGAGGTGGAAATCCTGGATAAATGGATGGCTTATAACATATGTAGAGCAGAGATCTAGATCCATTTAGTGTGTATACCAATCAAAGATGACTTCTGAGTCCTTTTTATAATTATTTGAAGATTAACTTCTCCATGTTCCTTTCTTTGGTCAATCTGTTTCCCTATCAACACTACTATAGGTAATTTATAGGGAATACCATGGAAGATACACTAAAGAACTTAAAAATAAGGTAAATAAGATTGTCTCTTGTGACTTAAAATAAAAATACATTAAAGAATGAATCAACCATAAGTATGCACTGCCACATTAAAAATAAAATGAAACAATGGCTTCTAAGACAAGACTGAGCTGTCAGAAGGGTGAATACGTTTATAAAAGAGTGTCTCAGGCAGGGGAAGTAGGGACTTAGGCAAGGGAATTTAGTACTAGGCCTCATGTATTAGGGAAAGATAGCCATAGTCAGCTCCTGAGGAATACTTTTTAAGATGTTTGTTTGGAGCAAAGCAAAAACTCAACTCCCAAAATACATCCTGAATACTCTTTTGCTTCATACAGATTTTTCTTAGAGGGAGATACTGTGAATGTTTATAACTAAACGTGACCACAAGCATTCAGGTTCCTGTGACAGCTGCTGGCCTTGTTCTAATAAAAATCAATTAGCATTGGGCTTTAGACAACCATCTCAGCGAACTACTTAATGTGACTCATCTTCTAAGAGACCAGTCTCTGAATACTGGGGCTGCATGACTATTGGCCAGTTCTGGCTCACAGCCAGCTCACCAAGGCAGCTTGTTGGCAGACAGCCAGTAAGCTTTCCCTGGGGTCTCCAATCTCACTACATACTCTCCTTTTGAACTTATTTGACAAGTAATCAAAATCGTTAGAACATTTCAGAGCAATTTTTCCCCCTTTATTCATAGACAACAGACTAAGGAACAGGTCAGGGAGATAGAATGCCCCACAAAAAACAGGCCCAAGTAGAAGAATAGATTATAGTGGACTTTAGAAATGAGTAAGGAGGGACAAGGAAATTCTCCTAGAGTTAGACAACTTTGGAATGTCCCAGTCATAAAGAAATGCTTACTTCCCTTGATGGAAAACTTTTAATATGTTGATTTCTTCTTATACTAGAGAACTTTGATGAGTCATGGGCGACCATAATTTCTATTTATTTCTGTCTTCTTGGTTAATTTCAGAGCACATTCAGAAAACGAAGGTACATCGTTACCATCTGCTGACTCCAGTACCAGTCCTACTAAGATGGATTTATCATATAGTAAGACTGCTAAGCAGTGCCTGGAGGAAATATCTGGTAAGTGACCTAATTGATCGGTAGGTCAAACTTTAGAATTTTGTTAGTCTCTCCGTAAGTCTTTTTATTAAGTTGTATATATGCTATACTGTTTCTCTTAAGCATAAATGGACTGTGTACATCTCATGGTTCAGGGATTATTAGATATCTGACTGTTCTGCTTAGGGTTATCTCTTTGTTGCTCTGTAAAAATGGTAGTGCTTTCAGAGGCTGAGATTTTAAGTCATTATTGTCCTTGGTCAAGTTGAATACAATTGGGGGTAAAAAACAAAAACAAAAAACCCTAGAGACTCTTCTATTGTTAATCAGGCAGCCGTTGAACATATTTGGAGATTTAAAACATATTGAGGATCAGGTGCCCATGTACATTTTTCATAGCCAATCTAACCGTGTTCTGTCTTTAATTCTGTATTTAGAACATGTCTACATGGTGACTACAAATATGTGTTCTGGAAATAAAAAGTCTAATTATGAAAATACTTTAATATATAAATAATGTTACAAAAAAAGACATACACATACAATGTAAAGAAAAAAATCATATGGGGTAGTCGGTTAGCTCAGTTGGTTAGAACGTGATGCTGATAACATTAAAGTTGCCGGTTCGATCCCTCCATGGGCCCACCATAAGCTGTGTCCTCCTTAAACAAACAAAAAAAACTATATATATATATATGCCCCAGACAAAGTTTGTCAGATATTTAAGTGTATAAAACAGGACTCTCATCTTTAGTCTAATGCTTTTTCTAGGATTCAGGTAAGCCTAGGCATTTATTAAAGGCCTTTTGTGTAATTGTATTATGGTGTTTTCCTGAAAATAAGATCTAACCAGTAAATAAGCCATAGCATGATTTTTCAGGATGCTTGTAATATACAATAAACCCTAATGCATCTTTTGGAGCAAAAATTAATATAAGACCCAGTCTTATTTTCAACGAAATACGGTAGGTTTTATTTTATATTATGAGCATGCTGAAAAACCATGCTAGGGCTTATTTTCCAGTTAGGTCTTATTTTCGGGGAAACGCAGTATATATAGGTCTATATTCATGAAGAACTATGTAAGCTTTTCGCAAAATATACTGCTCCTAAAGGGAAAGAGAGTTTAAGAACTTTTTATCTGTTTCTAAGTATAAGAATGCATGGAGTAGAAGTAAGTCTGTATTCCAGGAAATCTCTGGCTTAACCCTTGTAAGTTCCAAAGAAAAAACTTAAAATAACTATTTAATGAAAAAAATTACACTAGTAATCCAAGGATTCCAAGTATTGCTCTGAAGCTCATGAAAGTAACCATATCACAAATTTGGGGGTTAAGAAACATCTTACATCAGCATACTTGAAAGACTTGGGCAAGCATTAGCCATTACTGCAATACCCACCAATGGATATTGACACCAGTGACAGCACAATATCCCAGGGTTCCTTTTGGAATTAATATCAGTGATATCATAAGGCATCAGAGATTTCGTGTGGTGATTACAGTGAGCCAGTGCGGGGGAGGGGTAGAAATGGTGATGGAAAGCATAGCTATGGGGATGGTGTTTGCAGATTTTTCAAATACGTGGGGGGGATGTTAGCTTTCCCATAGCTCCAGAGAGCCCCACGGTCACAATGATGATGGATATCTGCATTTTGACTAGATATTTTTTAAACCTAGTATGGCATGGAGACGCATACACTTCACATATTTCTTTACTTGTGAATGGCTTCAATTAGTATCAAAAGGCCTATAACATACTAGAGTTCAAATGGTAAGGGAAAATGATTTAGTACAGTGTGAATTCTAGTGTTTACATGAATTTCACAAAGAAACATTGTTTATTTTCTGAAATTAATATATCACTGGGTAGCTCTGATTAAATATATTTGATTTTTTTTCCTCCAGTTTCCTATTTTACCATTAGATCATTTTTTTCACATCTCAAGTTAATATGTTCATTTAATGTTCTGATGTTTTAATAGAATACTACTTAAAAGTGAAATATAAACTAGACTTATATAATTAATTGTATATTGGAATGTATAATATTTTAGCAATAATTTATTATATAGAATCATAGGTTTGAATCTATGATTTAAATAGGAATATAATAAAAGACAGAAAACAGCCAATGAATGCTGAAATGAGGCTTATCGGATTTTGTCATTTAATTTAGCCAGTATTGGGGTAGTAAAAATTTCTCTCAGTGCAAACTTGAGATTTCATGGGAGAAAGATGGTATTTGTTTATGGTTAGTAAGCTATATTTTGAGTGCCATAATGTGAGAAATCTGAATGAGGGTGTACAAGTAGCAGCGATGAGAGGATGATTAGCATACCCTGGCCTTTTTTTCAATGATCTTGCCTTCTAATCCCTCCCAAGCTACTTACATTCATGGTCATACCCTAGATCTGGGCATCATCAGAATCTGCAGCTTTTCTATAACAACTTTCATGCACCCGAGTTTTGCTGATTACAACCTCCTAGCTTTTCAGGGTTCTTCCTTTAATTCCCTCACTCCGCCAGTGATCCTGCTAGGATTACCAATTCATTGATTCCCACCTCTTTTTACTGATACTCACCAAATTCTACATATTCTTCCTACCTGGCCCCCTTAAATCAGCTGAATCCTTGTGGTAACTGAATGTAATTTTACTTTTTCATATACCCTTAACTCCCTTGCTTCTCTTTCACTTCATTATACTCATTTGAAGAAATCACAGACCTGGTTACATTCAGCTCTGCACCTAGTCCATACCAGCAATGAATCAACCTGGAGTAAAAGACATCACGTGTTGACATGACTCACTTTACTTTCATGACTACCAATCTCAAGTGCATATTTAATACTGCTCAGGAATCATTCCATATTTCTCCGGTCTATTTACTCTTTTTTGTAACATTTATTTTCTTCTCAAACCTACAACACCACCTGTCCCATCCTTTCTCTTAACCAATGACCTTGATGTTCACTTCACTGAAAAAAACTTAAAGCAGCAAGAAAAGAATTTTGCAACCCTCTTCCATGACATCTACTTACCTGTGTGCAATATTTATACCCATTTTTTTCTCCCTTTCCTTGGATTACTTTTTCTCCTACCTCTCCTTCTCCACCAAATCATTCTCTTGAGCCCACAGACTGCTACTATTTCTCCAGTCTTAATTAAAAACAAATAACCGAACTTTTCTTGACCCCTTCCAAAGCTTTCCTTCACTTTCTGATTTTCTTTTGTTGTTAGTACAGCTTCTACATTCTGGCTGCTAGAGAAACCACGAACCATATAAGCACTTGATGTATTGCTACGCCCTACCTTAGACTGGCCCACAGGATGTTCTTTCAGAGACAATATGAGATATGGGAAAAGAAGTATTTTAGGAAGTAGAACAATTAATTCTGGCCCCTGAACTGCCATTATTTAGTTGTTTGAATTGCCCCTTGGCTCCTGTTTTTGCGAAGTGATTATTGTGATGCTTAATAAACTCACGGGATTATTGTGAGATATGGTTTTATTCTCTCATCCGTCTTTTCAGTAGTCATCATCTGGCACATTATACATGCCTGTCATGCCAACCTTTGGGAAAACAAACATGACTACGATATGAGTCCTCCTATGGAAGAATAAGAGGAAAAATAAAACTGTAAAACCACAAATGATTGAATTACTACACATATGAGAACAGCTACCTTAGCTGTCAGGAGTTATATAGGGCTTAAAAGAAGGTCAAACACATAGGTATATTGTAGAATTCTAATGGACAAAGAAATCAGGGATTAATATTTCAGGAAGAAACAACTTCAGTTGAAATAATTTGGAAAAAATTCCACTTACCTTTTTATTTTCATTAGTTTGTTATTATAAGACAGGGAATGTCTCCTAAATTTATTGGGATGTTGGTAGCTCATGGGTTTTCTGTAACCTGAAGTTTCAATGTTATTCCTGTTGTTGAACATTTTTTGCTAATGGTTAGTGCGAGAGCCTCACTGAGGAGTAATTCTGTCCTGCTCCCCAAGTGAAATAGCTTTAATGATACAGAATTCTGATGGAATTAGTCTTGACATGGTAAGATCCAGGTTTTGTGAATTTTTGAAGCCTATACAATTTGGGGGAGTCTGAAAATAATATAAAACTACAAAATTATATACAGTGTTTAAGAAAAGGACTGCAGCAAGTTAGGGGTTCAATGGTTCTTAAGCATCATTGGCTTCACCATAAGCATACCTGGATATCTTGGTACAGTTTTGCCTGATTAGCTTCCATTGCTCAGTCTGCTAATAACAGCATCTTGATTTATTTTTCTGGGATAACCCCATCATTCTCTGTTCATGAGGGTCAACTGAAATTGACCCAAGCAGATCCAATCAGAATAACCCATTCCCTTGACCACAGTGACACTCAGGAATGGATATGTGACCCAACTCAGTTCACTCAAAACTAGTGAGAATCAATCCAGAACCTTTCCTGAGACTATTAGAAAAGAGACACTCTCTTTTTATCACTAGACCTGAAGCTAATCAAAAGAAAGCTTGGAGCTGCTGGCAGTTACCTTCACCCCCAAGTGAAACAAGCATAGAGGAAACACAACCTAAAGCAGGAGAGAATGATCTCAAGGTCTTGTTGAAAATGTCTGAGCCCCTGAATGAGCCATGTCTGAAACTATCCCGCTTGCGTTCCCTTCAACTTTCTGTTATGGTACCCAGGGAAAATCCTTTTTTGTGCTTAAACAAACGGGAAAAGCATCCCCATTACATAACCGCAAGAGGAATGACATGTAACGATGTGTGACATTGTTAAGGAGTACATTGAATGACTCACACTGCAAAGCAGATTTGTTAGAAGGATTCACTAAGTTAGCTGGGGACCTTGCTGTTTATATTTTCATATATGCAGGAACTACGTGAAGTTCTACAAAATTGTCTTCGAGATTAAATGGTAGAGGAAACTAAAAATGTAGTTAAGTAGGATATGAAGATAAGCATCAGAAGAGTGACAGTCAATAAAATGGCAGACTGGAGAAAACTCAGGATTCACAAGCAGAGACCTTGTAGTCCTTTGAAGTCCTTATGTATATAATTCAAGTTTCTTATTGTGTTTCATGTTCTTAGGGGGAAAACCTAGTGATATTTACCTGATCTGAAGATGGTGGGTCCATTAATTATTACATATAGGTGACCCGTAGTATGTAATTTGTGGCAATGAGTGAGTGAGCTTCTTGCTTCTAGCCTATCCTTTAAAATTCAAGCCATGACCTCAACATTATAAGTCTGGTTGAATTGACAGTTCAGATTTTACAGCCTTGGCTTGGGTTTGTTTCATTCTCATATTCATTGACAAAAAGAATTTGGCCTCAGAGACCATTCCTCTCATCAAGTGCCAAATGTACAGTGAGCTTTATTTTTCATTGCACTGAAATCACTCAAGAAAGTTTTTAGATTTTTTTTTTCTACATAGGTTCACACTTGCCCTTTTTCTGCATAAAACTATCTACCAATATGTATGACATTTGTTTAATACACTTTTTAACCTTTATCTAGAATTTATATTCAACTGAAAAACATTAATAGATGCCAGACTGACTCAGTATCAGCAAAGCTGGCTTGTCATTTGTAAAAAAAGAAAAAGTAATAATTGGATGAATTTAGGAAGTCATTTTAGAAGTATTTTGTTTAAACAGAGGGATAAGCTAATGGTTACATGTGTTTTTTTCTGACTTACCAGACTTTGTAATGAATAATGGGAAATATGTAGTGTTTAAGACCTTTGTAAATGATCATTTAAGTTGCCTTTTTCTTGAATATTTATAAAGATTAGGAAGATCGGCTCAGCTAAGTTAAATCAGTTTAGATCTTTTAATTAAATAGCCACTTAATAATTATGTTTACCAAAGAGCCGGAATGCAATCCTTTTCAGAACAGCATAGTAGCTATACTTTGTTTTAGTTCTTGGCAAAATTAGAGTAATTCACATTTTTAGTATTGATTGGGATTATTTGTCTCCTATTCATTGAGGCTTCCTCCTCTACCTTGTATAACATACATTTATATGTGTGAATACAAATAAATATAAATACACTCATTTATGAACGCACACTCAAACCAAGCATAGATAGCTGCCTCTAGAAAAGCAATAAGTAGGTTCTCTGCTCTTGTTCAGGATAAACTTATGGACCGATGTCGTTTCAGGGGAAAACATTGCTGTAGCTACAAGTTGACGACAATATCTTTAAACAAATAACCTAACAAAAATACCCTTTTGATATTTTCTCTGTTACAGTTTTCTTCTTTAAAATAATTAGCCCCTCCTCATTGGCTCCATTGGATTTAGCCCACTCTTTCCTGGGTTCATCCCTGCAGAAAGACTATATTTCCTGGCACACTGAATCAGGGTGGGCCATGTGACTTAATTTCATCAATGAAATGTGAATGAAAATATGACATGGGCCATTCCTGATCAGAAGCTTTAAGAGCAATTGCTTGGATCTCTCATCTCTTTTTTCTTCGGTCGTGAGAGCAGCATGTCTCAGATTGGAGTTTCTCTCCTAGTCTGGGTCTTACCCTGTTTCCCCGAAAATAAGACCTGGCTGGATAATCGGTTCTAATGCATCTTTTGGAGCAAAAATTAATATAAGACTCAATATTATATTATATTATATAAGACCCAGTCTTATAGTAAAATAAGACCTGGCATTTTATTATATTATATTATATTATATTATATTATATTATATTATATTATATTATGCTATGCTATACTATATTATATTATAGTTATTATATTATAAGACCCGGTCTTAAATTATAATAAAATAAGACCGGGTCTTATATTAATTTTTGCTCCAAAAGACACATTAGAGCTGATTGTCCGGCTAGGTCTTATTTTCGGGGAAACACGGTAGACAATGCACACTATAATACTCATTTATGTAATTAACAGATTGGGCATTTCCCCTAGTTCATTTTTCTGAAGTGAAATATCAGGATTAATTTAATCATAATTACTTCAGGAAAGGGTAGGGATTTATATGTAAATGTCAGTGTCATGTGAATATTTCTACATATTTCTCCACTTTTTCCCCTTTAATAAGGAATTCTTATGGACAGAAAAACCTCAAAAGTTTTTCTTTAAATACTCTTTCCTTAGCTCTCAGATGTACACATCATATCAACTATAACTGATAAGTGTATTTTAAAAGTTTCTAAAATCAGAATTTGGGGGCAGTGGCATAGTATACACATATACCAGTACAAAATACAAGATATTTGTCGTATTAATTTTCTGTTTTTATCAAAATATTAAAAATAAAGGGCTGTTTATGCTGCAGTAGGTTTATGGAATAGACTAGGAAAAATGCTCAATATCAAAAGATTGAATGTGCATTTTATTTTTATTTTTTTGTCACATCATTATGGGCTACACACTTGGCCATAAACTTTCAATTATATGCTTTGAGTGAAAATATTGGGAACGAACCGTGTGTGAGTGTGTGTGTGTGGGTGTGTTTGGCTGTTTTTAATAGAAAGAAATTGTGATTTTTATTGTCACGTTTAGGATTTTCCTAAGTAGTTCAGAATAAAAAGCCCTTGAATTTGTTCTGTAAGAGCTGAGGGGGTCTTTTTCTTTAAAGCATTATCTCTCAGCTGGTGGAGAGTGTCATGCTCCATTTTTTAGGTCCTTTACATTCTTCAATTTGATTTGTGCTTTTACAGCACAAATCCCAACATTCAGAAGGCAGGTCTGCATGCTTCAGCTGCCTGGAGCTATAGAGAACGAGTCTGTCATTCTCCGTGTCGGAGTGTATGTTGTCTATGGGGGTGTTTGTGTGTGTGTGTGTGTGTGTGTGTGTGTGTGTGTGTCCGTATTTGAGACAGGGTGGCCAAGAGTGATTTACATGTGCATAGGGTTAATAGTGCAGAATCTCATTCAGGCTTGGCTTTGAAACCTGTGGCATACTAGGCTGGACAGCCGCTTCCGTGCCTGTTTTCATTTAGCAATATCTTTGCTGCCATGGCAGCCAGCAGCATCCACTGCAGCAGCAAGGAAGAGCCATAGATCTGAGAATGCAGGTGGAATACTAAAACGCGAGGTGCTCGTGCAGGGCTGGGCGTCAGTGCTCTTACTGCTCTTAAGGGGCTCTGATGCAAAGGCTGTACGTGCCCCCCTGTGTCAGCTCATCTAGAGGCAGGGGCTGCCGACCTAAACCAGTAAAGGGCTGGTGATAGGTGGACCGAAAAAAGAAAGCTAGAGACATCGCTGGTGTTTGACTACCTCGCGTCTGGAACAGAGAAGAAATAGAGGGAAATGCGGACCCATCACCCTGCTGAGACAGGCGATTGGAGGAAGATGGGAAAACGTAGTTGGATTCCTGTGCTACTTTTCAGCTGGAGCAGCGTCTTTGGCGAACTCTTTTTCTGCTTCAGATATGTTCAAGAAAAATGTTTGTAAGTAGTACTGATGAGGGGGATGAGGTGGAAAGCTGAATTGTAGCCAGCTAATTAATTGTACTGTCTTCTAGATATCTTATATGAATGTTTGAGCCTGCCTGGGCTTTTAGTGAAGTGCACGTGTTAATTAAAACCAAAAGGGCTAGTTGCCATCTCAGTGCAAAAAGACAATATGAAGTCCAATTGAAAAGAAGAAACCACTAGAAGAGCCATGCAGAGGCCGGCCGAACTCTCTGTGTTTCGGGGAAAAGAAGTAAGGAGAAAGGGAGCTTGCCTTCAGAAGCAAAAGTCTCTGACCAATCTTGCCCTCACCAGTGAGGGGGAGAGGAGACCCACTGTGCGCATTTCCAACTGGTTTGGGAATGCGGCAAAGGCCAGCCAGAGAGAATCCCACTATGCAGAGAGCAGCTCGCTGTCCAAATTCCTCTCGAGGTCGGTGCAGTCCCTGTACCATACCAGCACTTCAGGGGCCTGGAACCTCCTGCCTGCCAGCCAGTCAGGCACTGAGGGCTCAGAGGATTGGGCTTCCAGAAGAGGCTTGGAAGGTGAGAGTGATGAGGATAGCAGGTCCGAAGATGAAAACGGGTCCTCCCTGCCAAGCAGCATCAGCAGGAGCTGGGCGGAAGAAGAGGGAGAAAGCTGCCTGCGGGAAGGCACAGCTCATCTGGATGAGGACGTGATCCTGACAATGCTCGGTGATCTGGAACAGGCACTTTACACTGACTTACTAGGTAAGTCGGGTTTGATCTTAAAACAAGGATGGAATTTTAAGAAGCTGCACGTTTGCCTTAGCCAACTGTCTTCCATTCTTCTGACTGATTTTTTTTTAACTATAGTTATTTAAAAAAAAAAAAAACTTTATTTTTAATTCCTTGTTTCTTGAAATTATTTTCGTTGTAAAGCTGACCTAGGTAACCAGTTGTGAAATCGATTTGGAGCAAGTAAATAGCAGCGATGTGCCCTGGGCATTATTCGTCTGGTGTCCAGTACATTCTAGACATCCATAAATATTTGGTTACTATTTTAAAACCCCAAACACGTTTTTTTTTTACTTAGTCATTAATAGGGTGTTTTTATTAAACTTCCCTCAAGGTAATCTCACCACAGATAGCTAATGAAGAAGGTAGGGCCTTATGGGTAAAATTTCTCTATAGCCATTTGCTCTGCTGCCTCAGTCGTACCTGAATAAATGGCTCTTGTTTGTACCTCAGTAACAAGCACCATGAATTTTAGTAACCTTCTCAGAAATGCAGAGGCCTCTTCTGACAGCTTTACTCACAAACTTTTATTTATTTGTTTGTTTGTTTGTTTTGGTGCTTGGCACAAAATACTCATGAGTGTGTACATTAGGACTATTTAAACTACTATGTAGATAAGTGTGAAATGTTTTTATACTTTACAAACTAGATCTTTTTGATGATATGAGCCTTGGTAGTAATTTGTGACATAATCTTTAATTGATTAGATATGAAGATGTCAGAAGTAATTCTTTAGTTGTGTAATGAAATTTTAACTGTCAGCTTTGCCACCGGCCCAAATAAGTAAACTGTGTGCATTTTACTTTTTATATCTAAACTCAGTGCCCTACTGAAGTATATTTACATCATACAGTTCCTATTCAAAAAGTCACAAGTATTAAACTAATGACCACATCATACTTTATGTCAATGCGTAGTTCCACAAAGTACTTCATACAGGACTCCTTAAATTTGAAAGTATAAAACCTGACCAGTGATCTCTTTGTTCCTGATTCATACAGCTGATGCTAAATATAGGTTTTTTAAATTCTCTATATAGACCCTGCTGTTATAAGATGTTTTATGAGATTTTCTGGAATTTTAGTGAAACAGCTTTAGAAGAAGAAAGCTTAGAAAGACATCAGAGGCAAATAGTGCTCATTTTTAAATATCAATTTGGCTCTAAAAGTGTAATGTTTCCACAGTAGTGGGGAACAGTGGTTTCTGAACCTGAATAGACCAGGTGCTGAAGATTTACTTCTTCACCATTGTGTGATTTCTGTGATAAACTGCTTCTCACAAAAGACGAGTGCGGTACAAAGGCAAGGGAGGGAGTCTTAATCCTTAACAATCTTTTTCTCTTTTCTTTTCCTTTTTTTTTTTTTTTTGATCTTCTGGAACTATAGAATCAAATAATACTTATCTTTTGCCTTTACAGTGGTGGCATTTATTCTTGTTCTAAGTACTTCTTATGGAGTATTTTCAAAGATATAAAGAGTGCCTCCCGCAACAGCATTTATCGGTTGCTCTGTTAAAGTATAGCACACTATGGGTGGGTCTCTCTGTGACACATGCCTTGTTGTACATAAATAGCTTGGAGCGTTACTGTCACAGGTAATCTCTCAATAGAAGTGTGTGTATTTCATGGTTTGTAAACTGAGCATCTGCTCAGTGTATTTATGGGATTATTCTCTTTAAGCTGTTTTTTTCCATTTATGCTAGTATTCAAAAATGTATGTGAGAAAGTGAGAGGAAGAGCCGATTCAAATAACTCTAATATGAATAATCATACCAGGATAATGAAGCATTTCAATTTAATTCCCTAAATAATGATGCATGTTAAATCCAAGCCCACAGCACACAGGGATTTCAGGATTTCTGCCACGTGCTATGCTAGGTTCTGCTTCTGACTCAAAATGGCCTCTTCCAAGTTAGTTTTTAGACAGGGTTCCTTGGGTTTCACTCTTTACTCTTAGATATCCTAATAAAACAGACATCTTAGGGTATGTGCTATAACTATATAGGAGACTATTTAAAAGGTAACTGTAAAGCTGCTAGCCATGTTTTGCTATTACCCCCCACCAAAAAAAATATCTAGCGTAACCAGATGAGTTAAAAATTTTCCATGCAAGTCACTGTTGGAATCATCCACAAAATTAGGGTTATTCTCAAATAAATCAGGAAGCTGTACTCTAAATAAAAACATTTGTAACGTGGATGTTGTAGAGGACCTAATTCTCTGTGAATCAGGTTCATTCATATATAATTTGATTTCCTATTAAAGACCATAGTACTGACAGTGTTAATTACAATGTATATAAAATTAAAGCCTAAAGGACCACACAGATTAAATGATCCATCTGCCTCTAAGTAAAAATGCAAAAGCACCAAACTAAGCCTGCGAGTCTGTTTCCTACTCATAGAAGAGACAAGCAATGAGAAAGCAGTTTGCACCAATGTTAAAAACTCAAAGTAAATTGCAAAATATACCATTCTACAAAACATGTGTAAACCCTTACTATCATGTCTGACACTTAGTAGGCTTCTTTTAGACATAACAGTTGGCTTTGAAATTATGGAACTGAGAGGGGATACTAATTTTTGTGACAAAGTAAATTTCTGGTGTGTAATGTTCTGCTAGCTTTTGTAACTAAATATTAGTTTTATTTGTGCTTCTACATTTGACCTTTTCAATTGCAATTCCATCCTCTGTGCCCAATCCTCTAGACATCATTTAAATAGAGATTTACAGGTTATTTCTGACTTGTGCAATCTTTAGGGGGTTTATAAGTGCATTTAATTGTATCTTGCCTTTTGTGGCCTATGGAGAATATTTACTTCAATACATTTTATTTTGATTATTTTCTTTCATGATGTGAATGAGGCAGCAATTATGTTTTGCCCGGCAAGTGCTGGGAGGAAAAGGTCCATTTATTTGTCTGATTGTTATGAGTGGTACAGTGTCATGAGTGGATATCATGAGAAAAACCAAAGGAGGTAGGGAGGTTATGGTTCTGAAAATATGAGGGAAGCTATGCAAATAAACAATGGATTCAGTTGGAAGAATCCAAGGATCTAAGATGCCTGCTGTATTGGAAGAGAGAAATTTAAAAGGAGATGAAGATGTGAAAAAAAATTCAATAAAATGGAGTATCTGAAAATACAATATTCTTAAAGTTTATACAAAAAAGATATCGGAAATTATTCAAATATCAATGTTATTAATTTTATACCAGTTGGCAAGTAGTCGAGATGTATCTTGATTGCAACATGAAAGTTCTCCCAAAGGTGGGGGGCAGGGATAGAGGACATGGAATGGTGTATTCTAGGAACCTGTATACGGTCGATGACTTGCGATCCTTCCTCCTTCCAAAAACAAAGATTATCTCAACACTCTCTTCCTTTAAGACTTCTCATCTGTTACCATCATTTGGAATCCAAGGCTTCTGTACTGCATGAAATCTTGCATACTTATATATTTTAATATTGGCTTTAATGCTTCTCCAATTTATTTTTCATTCTTCACTATTTCCTTTGCCCACTTTGAGTAAAATCTCTTCTTTACCTCTGTCTTTCCTTTCATTGTAATGATATTCTTTTTCTGCCCTTTAAAATCTTCCTTACTGAGAACTGACTCTGGGTGGTGAGCATACTATGTGATATATAGATGATTTATTACAGAATTGAACACCTGAAACCTATGTAATTTTACTAACCATTGTCACCCCCATCAATTTAATTTAAAAAATATATATCTTTCTTACCAAACCATACTTTTTCTTCAGGGTTTTACCAGTTTATTTGGAAGTAAGAGGTAGACTTCTTTTTAGCCATTTCTCAAGTATGCTTCGTTACGTTTACGAGGAGGATGGAAAGCATTTCCAGGGAGAATATGGTTAGAATCTAATGTGTTATTAACAGTTCTGAGTTTTAAAAGAATGTTAATCTATAAGGTTAAAAATTGCATGACTCGAATTAGTATAGGAAAAGTTTATTCCGTGTGCTTGAAAGCACAACATGCCTTTTACTATTTCTTGAAAATATATTTACTTTTGGGAAGTTTTCAGTACTCTCTAAGTTTGAAATACTAATGCTATTATTGAGCATATTTTAATCATTCAAATAATTTGTAAATTAAAAGGAAGAGATTTATAGACCGGCAGAATGGTAATTGTCCAGGATGAGGAATAATGAATAGTGTAGTGATGTTTGGCTGAAGAAGAAAATAGAGGAATTATTAGCAGTTGCTGTCTTCCAACACTTGAGTGACTGCTGTGGTAAAGATAGTGTAAAGTTGTTCGGTTGGTTTCAGAGCCACTGAGACCACTTGATAAAAGGTAAAGGGAGGGAAATTATTACTCATCCTTAGAAATATTTTCACAATTAGACCTGTCTCATGTTGGAAGGAAGTGTCTCTTACTGGAGATGGAGAAGCCTTTCCAATCTTGGGGGTTTCAGAGAGAGGCACCGGCCGTCTCCCAAGGGACACATAGATGAGCTCACTCATTGGCTGAGAGGTAAGGTGAGACAGTCTCTGAAGGCCCTGCCAACTCTACAATTATATTACAAATGTTAAATTGATGCATTTGCTGTGTATTTTTTAAAATCAGGAATGAATCCTAGGGAAGAAAAGTAACATTGAATATCTGCCTATATTCTTAAAACAGATTATAGATATGCATTTTGAGTTTTTATGTGACATTCATAGTGTAATTTAATATATGCTATCTTCTACCTTCATTTTTCCTTCTCTTTTTCTCTTCTTCCATCCCTTTCCCATTTCCTTCCCTTTCTTACCATTCCTTGCCTCCCCTTAATCCATCTATTCCAATTCCTCCCTTTTCTTTTCTTCATCTCTTTCTCTTTCTTTCTTTCTTTCTTTCTTTCTTTCTTTCTTTCTTTCTTTCTTTCTTTCTTTCTTTCTTCCTTCCTTCCTTCCTTCCTTCCTTCCTTCCTTCCTTCCTTCCTTCCCTTCCTTCCTTCCTTCCTTCCTTCCTTCCTTCCTTCCTTCCTTCCTTCCTTCCGTCTTTCTTTCTTTCTTTCTTTCTTTCTTTCTTTCTTTCTTTCTTTCTTTCTTTCTTTCTTTCTTTCTTTCTTTCTCTTTCTTTCTTTCTTTCTTTCTTTCTTTCTTTCTTTCTTTCTTTCTTTCTTTCTTTCATTAAAATTTTTCATCACTAAACAACCTCTCGAGTCTAACTTAAACAGAATAAAAACTATTTCCTCTACTCTCTTGCCATATTATTATCCAGATGTGTCAGCTTCAAATGGCCACTGTCCTGGGAAGTATTGCAAGGCCCAAAACAAAATGCTTTAACGGCACCTCTGTCCCCATATGATAGATACTGGTTGTATAAGGCCAGCATTTATTTATCACACTGGTAGAACTGTTTGTTTCATGACAATTAAACATTTTCTAAGTTTAGATGCCTAGGACTTTACTGGAAGTCTGTTGTCACATGTGGATGTTTTGGTTCCCTGTAGATAGTACAGACATAATTTAAAATAAAGCCATCCAATGTTGTGAGTCTTGGTTTATGAGTCTAAGAAAATAAAAGGCAAAAAGATATTACTCCTATAAGAAAAGGTGTCCATCTTTTTATCTTACCTCAGAGTTCAAATGTATACTTGATACATAAGGCAAGTTTATCTCAATTATTCTGAGTACACTTAGAAACGGGTAACTACAGAAATAATTAGGATCCAAATAATTTCAGATATTTAAATTAAATTTAGTAACATGGAGTAGTATACAGTGTATTTCCAAATGATTCTCTCATTTTGCAGTGATTAGGTGATAGACCTACAAAGTATTATTGTATCACCACCTCAAATTATTACTTGTAACGGTACATTTGTTTCTGTTCACATTTAATTTGTAGAAAGAACAATTATAATTTTCAGATGATAATCATTTGGAATTTCCTTCTATCATTTCATATTTAAGAAAAATAATTTATAGTACTTATATATGTACATAACTGCTCTCAGGACAGTAAACAGTATGAAAACAAATGTATTATTATGTTACTTTTCTAGGTGAAGACCCCGAAACAAGAAGAATGAGAACAGTGAAAAACATAGCAGATTTGAGGCAGAATTTAGAAGAGACTATGTCCAGTCTTCGTGGGACCCAGATAAGCCACAGGTTTTTCTCAGTTCTGCATATTTTGGGGCCAGTAAAGAAAAAAGTTACAACCAAGCACTTAACTTCTTACAATGATAGAGAAGGGATTTTAGTTTTCCTTGCTATTTTCTCACTTAAATTTTATGTGACAGTTAAGTGTTTACTTTTCAGCACATACCCAGGGAATGTTTTTCTCCTGTCTATCCACCTTTTCTTCAGTATAATTTCCCATCCAAATTGAATTGGCTACTGAAACTGCCACCATCACTACTAAGTGCATTTGCATGCTTCCCCTCAAGAACAATTACAGAAGTTGCAGTTGAAATGCATCTGGGAAGGAGTGTTAGAGAGACTTTTAGACCTTATTGTAGTTAACTTCCAGAATAGTTCTGGGGAGGCCACAATGGGGTAAATTAAATGTTTGTTGAGAATGTGAAACAGTATTTTGTTTTATCTAAAATGTAACAATGGCCTTTCTTTTGAGAGCAAAAAACAGAACAAAAAAATCTGCTCATGAATGCCCCTTCCCACAATTTGACATCTGCAGAGGTATTTAGAATCTCACTGTGAATGTGTAATTTGACTTTCATGAAAATAGCATTCTTCTAAGAAATTACTCTCAGTTCCAGCCTCCCCTGTCTTCACTATTCCTAGTCTATGGCCCCAAGTGAACCAGAGTATAGTGATGTCTCCATTTTATTTGGCAGCACCCTGGAGACCACATTTGACACCACTGTGACAACAGAAGTGAATGGAAGGACCATCCCCAACTTGACAAGCCGCCCCAGTCCCATGACGTGGAGGTTGGGCCAGGCGTGTCCTCGACTCCAGGCTGGAGACGCCCCCTCCCTGGGTGCCGGCTACCCTCGCAGCGGTACCAGTCGGTTCATCCACACAGACCCATCCAGGTTCATGTATACAACGCCTCTCCGTCGAGCTGCTGTCTCTCGGCTGGGAAACATGTCACAAATAGACATGAGTGAGAAAGCAAGCAGTGACCTGGACATGTCTTCTGAAGTTGATGTTGGTGGCTATATGAGTGATGGTGATATCCTTGGGAAAAGTCTCAGGGCTGATGACATCAACAGTGGGTAAGTGGCTCTGGTCCCAGGTCTCTAACAGAATGGTGTCAGGAGGAGATGTGGTCTACTGAGATGCATTCATTATAAAAACGGCATATAGGTTCGTCACAGTCATTAGAAAAATGACTGTGAGAATGCTAAGGTATTTAGGGTATTTCAGTTCCTCTCTTCTGCTCATTCTTGAAAAGTAAAATATCTAAAATGTCTATAAATTTTTTTCATGATAAGCCAATACGTTTCTCTGTTGTTAGCTCAGAGAAACATGTGCCCTCTGTTTTTCGGAGTGATTTTTGCATGCTTCTTAAAGAACATATTTTATAGTGAAGGAGACAAAAGGAATTTTGCTGAGCTGCTTCATATTTTTGTTGTTGTTTTTTCTCCTCGTCATAGCTGTCTGCAACTGCTTTGAGGAACAAATATTTTACAGCATTATTAAATTCTGCACCTCTACTGTACCTTGAGGGAAAATCATTTTAGAGTTGAAAGCTTTTAAGTATTTATTTTTGTGACAGTGTCAGATTTGCTCTTTCCTCATAGCCCCTGTTTTCCTACTGTTTCCTATTACATTCCAAGAATGCTGTGATTATAAAACTTTTAAAGTATTTTGGCAATTTGGAATACTTAGTTCAATCTGAGGGTGAGTCCCAATGGAGGCAATAGGATATTTCTATTAAAACTACTTTTATTAATTATTGCTCTTTTGAACACTTCCTGTCACTTTGTTAAGTGCTTTAAAGATATTGATTCATTTCACCCATCGCCGGCCCTTATGAAGTAAGTATTTTTATACTTATTTTATGGATAAGGAAACTGATCTGGCCCCAACTGCATATGGAAAGGCCAGACTTGCATTAGAACTCAGGTATGTGTGACTTCAAAACCCGGACTCCATAACGCAAAGGAAAGCTTCCGAATTAACCTTATCTGTATGTTTCATGTGAGTCTGGGTTTTCACCTGCTCTTTGTCCTTATACACCTGAAAGTACCAGTGTCAGAAATCATTCTTCTGCATGACTAACCATTCCTGTCTTCATTCATGAAAAGCTTGTTTGAAGGGTGACAGGACCTAAAAAATACAAAAGAACTTTTGATTATATTTATAGCTGTGCTCTGATACCCTGATATCCACCAGTCCATTCCAGGTAGGCACCTTACCTGAATTTCTAACAATTTAGAATTAGGGAGACAGGTTATGGTCAGCTAGGGTAGGAAGTAATTAAGTTGCCAGTGGAGTCAGAGTGTCTAATTTGAATCCCTTTCTACCATTTGCTATCTGTGGACCCCTTGGGAGCTTAATTTATCCAAATTATTTTTTGTCATCTGTAAGGAGGGTGACATTGCAGAATCTCCACGAAATTATTCGGAATGAAAGAAATAACCCACAACATAGTACGTAGCTTAAAGTCTGTCGCAATATAAGTGCTTAATAAATTTATCATCATCACAAGTGCATTTATTATCATTAATAAATTAATCATACTAATTTGTGGTTGGTATTGTTATCATTATTGTCAGTATTTAACACCATCTAGGAGAGAATACCCGGTTCAGGGCACATGATGGCCACACAAGAATATCTACGGCATGAACTTTCTCTTCCTTGTGTCTCCCCTCTTTCTTCTCCATTCTTTCCTCTTTCCCTCCAGTATCTTCCTCTCTTTTCTTTTTCCCTCTCCTTAAATGTGGGCATATATGTGTGTTCATTTTTTATATTCACTACTTGAATAAATATTTAATTATACACATATATTTATATATATATATATATATATATATATATATATATATACATACACTCATATGTTCATGTGTACACACACATATGCAGTCAGTTACATTATTTGCAGTAATTATAAAGTCACCACAAATACTGCGTGAATACTGAAGCATTATTCCTGGGAAAATGCAGACTTAGTTTCCTGCCAGCCTTTGATCATAACATTTTCATCAATGGATCATGCTGTAATCTTGTTTTATGTGTATTTCAGTTTAAAGACACCTTATTTATTATTTAACACATATTTGTTGATTCATTACCATTGAACTCATGCCTAACAGCTGTGCAACCCAAGCCTGAATGAAGCTTATCTAACACACATATTTTTTTCCCGTAAGACACACCACAGTCTTCTTACACTTAGTCACACAAGACAGCACCTCAGCCCTACTCCTGAAGGCCATAAACAGCAAAATCTGCAACAGGAAGCACAGAAATATGAAAAAGGTATCTTTAAATAGACTGTGAAAAGGACACTTATTTGCAGTAGGAGAGCTGAAAAAGAAGGCAGAAAGTCACCTTATTTGACCTCAGCTGGGAATGTCTGCATGGGCAACTCACACTTTTCCCTGCTCAGAGTATGTCCATAAATGATTGAAAGTGCTGCAAGTATTGATTTTGATGCTACAGATATTAGCAAGTAGGTAAATTTGCAAGTACGGAATTTATGAATCGTGAAAATGAACTGTATGTATTTCCACATACATCCAAGGCTTATCTGGAGACAGAAAGCATATCTTCGGAGCAGTTTACATCAGAAATCAAGGGGCATCCACAATGCAATGTGGGAGTAATTTCAAAAGGTTCATACCAATAAAACTTGAGTGAAGAGTTCTGAATTAGCAAGCTCTAAATCTTGGAATGAAATAGAAAGGAATGAATAAGAAAAGGAAATATTTTACTTCTGTTCCCTAATTTAAATATCTATAGAGGAAAATATATTAAGAGAAAATTTGTAAGAAAAGTGTAAGTATTGCAGAAGATATGTCATTCAGCAAGCTTGACTGAAATATACTGTTCAGAGCAGAGGGACAATTGAATTAGATGACGTTCAAAGACCTTTCCCTTACTTGAGATTCCTGGAATCTGAATATTTAAAGCAGGGGTGTCCAGACTTTTTTCAACGTTTTTCACCAAGGGCCATATGAGGTAAAATACACAAACAGCTGGGCAACTCACTCAAGGTGAAGTACGTATTGCCTCACCTGGTTTATTTAAATAAACTAAATATATTTTTGGAATTTGCTGCGGGCCAATTAACAATGGATTGCGGGCCGCTGTTTCGACATCCCTGATTTAAAGGTATCATTTGAGGGATAAGGACTGTTGTGACAGGCTTTGATAACATTAAGCTAACAGGTTTAAACTGTGGACCATAAGCAATGGAAAGCACTGATTGTTAGAGAAGATCACCTAATAGTCACGGAACACCACATGAGGATGGTGATGGTTTTTGAAAGGCCAGTTTAGGGGACATCTGCAAAATGGAATGAGGGAAGCAGGTCTGGGGGTAGATTTCAGGAATCTATTGCAAGAATTTTGGTCCAAGGTCATAAGTCCATTAATATTGGAGGGGCATTGATAGAGCTAAAAAAAAGGGGAAAAAATTATGGGAGGTACCACAAAGGAAAAATCTACAGAAGCAATGATAGGCTACTGATAAGGGTGTATGAAGCAGAGAATTCAGACAAGATGCCCATTTTGTAAGCACAGGAGGTAGAAAATGATACCATTAGAGAAAATAGGTGCAGAGAGTAGTGATTTTTTTTCCAATTTTGGTGAGAAAGCAGAGAGAGGAGATGATGAGTGTAGAATTAAAAATCAAAGTCTGAGACAGTGGGATAAAGCAAAAGTAGTATCCAGGGTAGAGCTATTAGAGAGAGTGTGGTCTCATATCGGAGATAGTAGAAATTAGGGGAGACATGGGGACCCCCAGGAAAAGAATAGAGAGGGAAGAGGGATCATGAGCTTATGTACGTAGCTATGTATTCAAAAAATATTTTCTGAGTTTATTCTATGTGTGAAGCAATATTCTAGGCATATATGTGCAGTGGTGAGTGATACTGTGTTTCCCTGAAAATAAGCCCAAGTTAAGATTGTCAGCCAGACGTAATGTAGCGTTTAGTACTTTATGACGATGTTCCAGAAGAAGATGACATGACTGTATTGGGATAAATGTAGATTGTTGTACATGAAAAAATAAGATATCTCCTGAAAATACACCCTAGTGTGTCTTTTGGAGCAAAAATTAATATAAGACCCGGTCTTATTTTTGGGGAAACACAGTAGACACAGTGTCTATCCACATGTAACTCAACTAATGTTTTTTATATTTTTATAGGTGCTCATTTGTTCAGTAAATGAATATGAATGCATACACATATGTATGTAAGTGTGTGTGTGTGTTTATATATTCTTAGACAAGAAGTTTTTTGAGGCAATTTTTTTAAACAATTGATTTCTCCATGTAATAATATATAGGTATAGCGACTTAGAAGCATTTTGTATTTTCCAGGTCTCTTAGCTGTATTAGTGAACACTAACTTCTATAACAGAGAAATCTCAAAATCTCAGTAATTTAACACAAAGACGTTCATTTCTGCTTCGCATAAAACCTTCATTGGTATTTCTGACCTCCGGATGGGGAATGCCCACCATACAGTCTTTCAGAGGCTAAGATAGATAGTCGGTAATTCTGCTTTTATCCAACCAGGTTTCCAGTGTCACATTGGGCATTGATGTTCAACAGGCAGATGGCAAAGAGAGGAAGAACCACGGTGTAAGAATATTTTGTATGTATCAGGCCTTGAAGGGGTACATATGTCTTCTACCCACATTCCCTATTTTAAAACAGCCGTGTGGCCACATCTAACTATAAGAGAGGCCATGAAGTATGGTTCAGCTGTGTGCTGAAAAGGAAGAGGAAATTGCTTTGATGAGAGCTGGCTAGTCTCTGCTGAATTCACTAAAAAAACAAAAACACAAAATGTTGTTACTGTGTTTCCCCAAAAATAAGACCTAGCCAGATCATCAGCTCTAATGTGTCTTTTGGAGCAAAAATTAATATAAGACGTAGTCTTATATTATATTACATAAGATCTGGCTTATATTATAGTAAAATAAGACCTAGTATTGTATTGTATTATTATATTATATTATATTATATTATATTATATTATATTATATTATATTATACTATACTATATTAAAGACCCAGTCTTATATTATAGTAAAATAAGGCTAGGTCTTATATTAATTTTTGCTCCAAAAGTCGAATTAGAGCTGATGGTCTGGCTATGTCTTATTTTAGGGGAAACACTATATACCCATTGTCCTTCCTACTTATTTCATGCCTCAATGGAAACCCAGTTCAGACTTCTATTCTCCACTTTTGTTCCTTATCAGTCTTTCAAATGAAGTCTTGCAGAGGTCAACAAATTAGTCCATTTAAATATGCATCAGTGATCCCCATGTTTTATGTTGACCAACAGTCATTCATATTTAGTATCTAAATAAAAAAAGTAAAAGTAACACAAATCCTGTATGAAAACTTCCTCTGGTGATGTTTACCTGTTTGGCCTTATACAGTTTCTGTTTGCCATTTGTAGAGTACAGGAGGCTGAAACTTAGGGAATGATGCAGAATTCTGTTCCCTGGGTAGAAAGTGACTAGACATGGTCAGCAGGTGATATGGCTGGTCTCAGCTCAAGTGCGATTAGTGGAGATTGTGTGAGGACACCCAGGAGGTGCTATACTTCGGTGCTTACCAGTGTACATAGTGTGCCATTGTTGGCATCACTAGGACACACTCCGCTGTCTCAGACTATGATTAAAAGGTGTGAAGATGAGAGGGCTAGAGACATCCCAGGGGAATTTTAATTTGATGTTGTTTGAGAAAAGGGGACAGGAATGTCTGTGCTACAATTCATGAAAAAATTCAGTCACAAAATTAACTTTCTACTCCTAATTTTTAAAAATGTATTTCAGTGGCTAAAGGGACAGAAGATTCAAAAGATACAGTAATAAATGAAGATATTTATTTTAGGATTTTTTTCTCATGTAACCACAAGGACTGTCATGAAGTCAATGGGAATGGAGTTTCATTTTTTTCATGTACTTTAGGTAGAACTCAGAAAATTACTCAGCATTCTGCGAATTCAAAATTTCTTGAAGATTGCAAAATCTTACCTCTTTCTTCTCTTTTAAAAATTATTTTAAAGACTTGGGGATGTGAATCTGCCAGTAATTAGGAATTAGAGGAAGCCTCTTACTTAAAATGAATCTTTTTGAAAAAGTCTCAATTTATGAAGCAAAAAAAAGGCACACTCTGGAAAACTGGGGGGAAAGTTACATATTTTAATTAGATTGAAATTGAAGTTATCTGCAGGTGTCACAGTGATAAATGGTTGGGCCAAGAAAATAACCTAAAATTCTACTTTAAGTTTCATGGTCCAGACACAAAACAATGTCATTATGGGAAGGAATTTTTAAAAAAGGGAGGCAGATATTTTAATCCTGCTTCTCCCGTGATCCTCCCTCAGTTCTCCTTTGGTGAACTTTGTGGTGACTGAAGCATTTATAACATTGGAAACGGTTACCTGAGTTGGCTTAAAAGGATTTACATGGTAAACCACAGTTTCCTAATCCCAATTGTTCTACTAATTTCACATTCAAGATACAAGAGTTATTTTCAGTCAATGTAGAACTTCTAGTGGAAAAAATAGCTAGTAATTCTAGCACTTACATAGCACTTACTACATGCTAGAGAAAGTTCTATGCATTTTACGTATATTATCTCCTGAATAATCTCACCAGAACTGTAAGAAGTAAGCATATTTTACCATCTCCATTTACAAATTGAACAAGAGAGGCAGAGATAATTTAAGGGACTTTAGGTAGAACTTAGAAAATTAATGAATTGGCATTCTGAGAATTCAAAATTTCTTGAAGTATAGAATGCTGGTGTTGAATCTCAGCAGCCTGGGTCCAGTCGGATTTTGTAACCATCAAGACATACTGAGCCTGGGAGGTTATCTACATGTCTGCTTTGTACACATTTTTCTCCTAGAAGTTGAATTTTTACAAACAGACATAACAGAGCTTTACAGCAATCACTCATTATTAGTATTGTTTTCTTAGCTAGCACATTTGATGTAGGGACAACTCTAAGTATTCTCTGTGCTCGTCTAAAAGAAGATGCTGAGCTGGAGTTCCCTTAAGGTTCAAAAACAAAACAAAACACTTGAGATGCCCTGTGTGTTGATGTCATTAAAAAATTGCTAATTGTAACATACCATGGCTGATGTGAGGTATTGAATGTAAAAATATAGAATTCAAGAAAGATACGGTGGAAGCATAGGTTTTGAATGTTCCCAAGCCCCCCGCCCCCACACACAAACAGACAAAAACAGACAAAGCAGCTAGATAGCAAAGCCCAAAACATGATTATTGTTTACACAAAAAACATGATGGCAGGGTATCATCTCATACCCCAAGTATAAGTAATTGGGGACAAACAACCAAGAGTCAAAAGACCAGTTTGATATTGGCAACTCTGTGAGAAGAAGCAGATGGTAGCAGTGGAACATCTTGTAACACTGAGAACAGTAGAATCCAAGAACAGTTAAAGAAAAACTGATGAGAAAACATTTTCCTACAGAGCTGATTTGAGGATATCGCTGAAGCCGGGAGGGTTTTGGACCCCCTGACCAGCCATGCAGAGTAAGGGCCCAACGTCGTGTGTGAAGGGAATGGAGCAATCTAGTTACTAAGAATTCATTAAGCTGTCTAGCAACAACTCCCTTCCACCACAGAGCCCACACTGAGGGAAACCTTCTGGAATTAGAAACCAATTGAAAGAATGTGTCAATAAAGGTAAAGCTAATAAAAGTGAGAGATGGAAACAGAGTCCCCAAATCTCAAAAAGCTAATTACCACATCGTTAAGCACTATGCAAAAATAACAGAAACAGCTAGTGTGTGAAGTTAGAAAGGGTTCTAAATCAAGTTTCTTTTCATTCAGAAAACATTTCGTATAAAAATAAGCAAGAGAAAAGTATCCAGATAAAACCCTACATAAGCCATAAATATATGCAGCGCATATAACTAATAAAGGATATCAATGAGGAAAGAAGAAAAAACCCAACAAAACAAAACATAAAATTTAATAGAAAACTGAGCAAAAAAAGGCACAAACAGACATTTCACACAAAAAACAAAAATGGCCTATAACAAAGTAAAAATATGATCAACCTGCTTGGTAATCTGGAATTTGTAAATTCAGACCAAAAAGAGAATTCTCATCCAAAGGCAAGTAGGAGTTCATTCTGAAACCATTTTGAAAATTATGTGGCATTGACTAGTAAGGTTGAAAACATGTATGTATCTCTTATGATCCAGTGATTCTCTTCCTAGGTACGGACCTTCAATAATCTCTTCCCTGTAAGCACAGGAAATGTGTGTACACAAATGTTCAGGGTACACACCATGGTAGCATTATTTGTAACAACAAAAAGACTGAAAAATAGCTCAAATGCCCATAATAGGCAAATGGATTAATAAACTCTAGTGCACTTGTAAAATGGAGCTATATAGCTATAAAATGAATAACAGGACATTCATTACACATCAAGATAGATGATTTGCAAAAATGTAATTTTGACCGGAGGAAAGTAGTCATAAAAGAATACATATTGTATGATTCAATTTATATAAAGTTCTAATCCATGAGATGCTAAGCGATGTATATTTTAGGGAAATATATTTATGTGGTAAAACCTGAGGGAGAAGGAAAGGAATGCTTAACACAAAATCCAGGATGGTAGATATGTCTGGAAGGGAGGTTTGGGGACGTGACAGGGAGAAGTCTATATGGACAGTGAAGAAATGGGAAATGTTCTAGCCAGGTGATGTGTACATGAAAGTTGATATTATTTTTGTTATTATTTAAATGTACTTTTATACTTTATACACTTGCATAAATCTATATCACTATAAAGTATTTTTTTAAAAGCATGGAGTGGCTATGAGCATAGATTTATATATCTTTATGTTGATTGAGAAAGTAGAATTGAACAACATAAAAAGTATTTTTTATAACTTTTTTCTATTTCAGTGAATTCCAGACATAATTAGAGCATAATGATGCAATTCACAGACTTGAATAGACTCCATGTTATAATAGTTGGGGGTGGACAAGAAGAGAGAGTTATATATCTAGATTATTGATTGGATGGATGGTTAGTTACCCTGTAACTATATTAGCATATACAAAAGGAGCATGAGCTTTAGTGGTGAGTGTATGGTCAGTTTATGTTATATTTGATGTGCTTATGGGAAATCCACATATCTCTGCATAGGAAGCAGTTTAATATCTCATGCTAGAGCAGTTTGGAGCCATATGGCCCGGAAATATTAATGTGGAAAACAGACACCTAAAGAAAATTGGCCATTGAGTATGCAAAGTTTGTGTCCATAGAAAGAAGAGAGGTGGCAGTGGAAGGGAAGAGGAATTTGTAATGTTTTGTGAGACTACTGGGCTTGTTGTTATTTTTTTTTAATGTGAATCATTTTATAGCTTATAGAGTTTGAACATGCTAAAATTATCCTAAGACTTTCTTCATTGTTGTAGAGATTTTAATTTTGTCAATAACCTACCCAAGTTTATTTTGGAACTTTTTTTTTTGGTACCAATCCTCATTGTAACTATTACTGACTTCTTTAACTCATTCTTGGCTGACAGTTTTGAAGTTTAGATATAATATTCTTAGGAAATCTTTTTTATTTAACTTTTCATTATTCTTTTAAAACGATTCCCTAACATTTATAGCTCCCAGATTGTACCACAATTTTCTTAGAGGGACTATGTAATTTATGATATTCTTTCAGATTATTAAATCCTTCAGAAAGAATGAAAAGAAGGAAGAATTACTAAGAGAAAATTTAAATCAGGAATTGATTTTGCTTGTGGGATGCCTGTACATAATTTTTCAAATAACAAACTATTCAAATAACCAACATTCAGCTGAGAGAGCGTCTTTTAACAGGAATTATACACTGATGACTTTTTGATGCAATTAATACCTGTTATAACCTATTTGATATTACCTGGAAAGTTAAAGGGCCAAAGAAAAATGAATATCCTTTGTAATGGTCCTTGAAAAAAATAGTTTTTTATTAATTCAGTGAAGTTTTAAATGTATGGTTTTTTGTCTTGAAAATTAATTTTCAAAGCAGTAGACATTTGTCTATAGAACTTAACTTTTCTGTAAGTATTGAATAATGAAAGGTTATGTTTCTAATAGAAGTGATCTTTCATCTTATTTCTTATTTACATGCATCACCATTATTTGTAAAGTTGATGAGATCTGCTATTATGGTTTCTTCCTACAATATGGAAGCCTTTTAATTTCAACTAAACAAACAATATATTTGTTGATCCCACACTATGTATAAAACACTTTCTAAACACTTTTGGAGATACACAGATAAATAAGACAGATCGATGAGATGTAAATTATAACATGTAGACCTTGTTATACCTTCCTCCAGAGGTTGTTTAGCATAAAACATGATGGTTAAAAAAAAAAAAAAAGGAGTATCTCACCTATCTGGAGAAAAGATTTCTACTACCCTGAACCTTTAAAAACACAATTTCAAAAGGAGAGTGAATGAGAAAAATATTTGCTAAACACTTACTTTATCAAAAATTCCATATACCCTCCCTTAAGAAAAGAGGAAATAGCTACATTTAAATATATTTTAGAAATAGATTGGGAACTGTATGAAAAATAAGGTAAGAAATTGGAAGTAAGAATAAACACTGAAACAGTTAAGGTGTGCTCGGTGACAAAAAGTGTGAAGGAAAATTTTTCTTTAATCTTTAATTTTCTCATTTATTATCACTATAAACAGTATAGGAATTGATGCTCATAATCATAAATTTGTTATCAAAAAAAGTTAAATTATATCTGTACTCCGTATTTAAAAGAGTATGGCAGTGTACTATACATTTTGAAGCCAAAGTCCTCTTTTTACTTTTTAATCTTGGTGGAATTAAGTTCTTCAGTTATGAAGAAAATTAATTATGTAGAATACCTTATAAGATAATGCGTTATGACTTAGTGTTATTGTTTTGTATATAAAATGCATGTATTTCCTTTTCAAAATATATGGGAGAGATTTTGTGAACAACAAGTAGCTACGATTTATTTGGTTCTCATATTAAGAGCATTTCTCCTTTAATTATCATAAAACCTATCTGCAGTAGATTTTATCCCTCCTGTTTTCAGAAGAAGAAAATTGAGGCACAGTTTAAGAAACTTGATCAAGGTCCTTCAACTAGTAAGGACAAAATTTATTAATCATGTAAGTAACTAGCCAATGGCCAATCTCCAATATGTTTGTGATTAAACTTTTCGATTCCAAAAAGTGAAATCAACTTGAATTTGCTTAAGCAAAATGGGCCCGAGGATAAAGACACAGGGATATTTCCTAGAATGCAAGGGCAAGTTGTGAAGCTAAAACCATTTGGCCAAGCGCCTCGTCTCTTTGTGTACACCTGTGTCATTGTTTTTATTTTGCTTACCAGCTTTCTTTGCAGCTCTTTGTCTCTGATGAAAATAAATACCCACAACTCCTGGGTTTTCATTGTCGTCAACTCCATCCACATAGAAAGATTGTGTCTTTATCTCAGTTCTCAAGAAAGAAACATTTCATTAATCCAACATGGGGTAGGAGATTAAATACCCTGTTCCAATCCTCTTTGGTCAAGGAAGCAAGATTACTTTGTAATGGTAAGGTGATATGAGGCCGTACCAGCCCTGTGTAATGGTGGTATTCCTGTGATGGTAAGGAATTAGATCTCAGAGACAGGAAGTCAAGCAGACAGTGTGGCTTCAGTTCAGACAGCAATGCATGGTGGCTAAGAGGATAGTTTCTGGAGCAGACTTTAGATTCACTTCTTAATTCTGCCATGGCTGGTTGAGTGATCCTATGTATGTAAGTCTTTAACCTTTTCATGCCTAGTTATTTTTTTTTTATCTTTAATGTGGGGATAATAATGTCATTACATGTAAACTATTTGAACAGTTCCTGACATTTTAAATATTCAGTACATCTTGGTTATTATTTTAGATAGTTGCCAATTGTGACATATATTTTACTTACCAAATAAATTAATTTTAAGTTTGGTAATGTTCTATTACTCCTGTAACCATCGATGCATCAAAAATGGTATTTACAAAGTGAAACCATCTTGTTTTTATTTTGCTAAGAGTTATATTATCTATAAGCCTGTTCAAAATGCCAATAACAAAAGAGGAAAAAAGGAAGGTTTTATAATAGGTTAGTTACTTGTTGTACTAAGAAAGATTGACTACCTACTAAACTTGAAGAGACTTTCTACTTGTTCCTGGTGACTAGAATGTTTATTTAGGAAAAAATATTATAATAGCGGATATTTGCATAATTATTGAAAATTGTGCAGTTTGTTCAGTAAGTGAAATTATACAGATGAGGGCATTTAATTTCCTGTTGATTAATCAGACTTTCATTTTCAGGTACATGACAGATGGAGGACTCCACCTGTATACTCGAAGTCTGAACCGAGTTCCAGACACAGCGACTTCCAGGGATGTCATTCAGAGAGGGGTTCACGACGTGACAGTAGATGCAGACAGGTAATGCCGTCACCAGATATCATGGTGAGGAGGACATAACGCACTTGCATAAATGAGAGCCTCGGAGTTTTCCAGTATAAACCAAAGGACTTTTAATTATACATAACAATTATTTTAAAACATTTTAAAAACTGAGGTGCTTTCACTTCTAAGACTTATTGAGCTCTGTATACTGAAAAAAAATAATTGCTTTGTTGGTGAGAGTATTTAACAAACTTCAGGTTGAGTGGTGGCAAATTTTAATATTTATAAAAGCAGAATAGTAAACATAGACTTACGGTCTTTATTTGAAAAGAACCCTTTTCATTTCAATGCAGATACGCTCAGATGTACCTGGAGGCTAGTGATATAAACATGGAAATATCATTCAAATTATCAGGTATCATGAGCTGGATGCTTTTCTTGAGGGGTTTATTGAAAGCATATAACTCTTGTTTTAGGCTAATTGCTATTTCATAATTGTTTCAAGGTTGTGTGTGTGTGTGTGTGTGTGTGTGTATCACACCCTAATTATTTTGCTGGAATTTACTTTGTCTATTTTATCAGAATCAGTGCTGCTTGAGAACATTGCCTTTGTAAAATAATGTTTGTAGGACATACTTCTGATTTGACTTTGCCCCCTCTTCACTCCGAATTTTGAATTTATTGAGTAGGAAGAGTGCTATCTATCAGTAATTCGAGTGGTTCTTTAGTTTGGCATTTATGAAGAGGACAAAGGGTTAAGACTTAATGTAGCCACACTCTGAAATAAGAACGGTGTACAGTTCTTTGTACATTTTAGTACAACCAGCTCCAAAAGCTAGACAGTGCATTCTAATACTAATCTTAGGTTCTCCTCTCAAATGCTGCTGATATCTTGGCCAGAGGAACAGTTTTGATTCTCATCCTATGTGCTAGTCATCTAATCTGTATACCAGGGATGAGTGTGTGTGTGTGTGTGTGTGTGTGTGTGTGTGTGTGTGTGTGTGTGAGAGAGAGAGAGAGAGAGAGAGAGAGAGAGAGAGAGAGAGAGAGAGAGAGAGAGAGAGAGAGAGATGCATGTGGTTACAAAAGGCTTACGAAAATTTGACCAGTACCATCCCCACCTAACCTCCTCTTCAACCATTTTCCTTCACTGACTCCTTCACTAACTGCAATTACCCTGGACTCCTTTTCACTTTGGAATTGATGCTTCCTCTGCCTGGAATGCCCTTTTCTACATTCATTGCATTATTGCCTCCATCACAATATTTATGTTTCAACTTCATGTTACCTTCTCACAGAAGTGTTTCCAGAGTAGCTGAGATACATTTCATTTCCAGCCACTTTCTTTGCCATTACCTTATAATTTTTCTTCAATTCACACATCACTCTTTCAATATATCATACCTACTTGTTTTCATGTTTGTTTTGTATCTTCCCCTTTACATTACAAGCCCCAAAAGCAGAATTTTTGTCGTATTCGCTATATGTTGGCCCTTTAACAAATTCTTGAATAAAGGAATAAATATAGGCTATATATTCGTATAGGCTAGCCAAAGGATCTAATTGGGTAGAAAGGTAAATGAGGCCAGGGAAGAGCCAATATCCTGCAAAGATATTATGTAAGAGAGGGAATGGGTATATAGGAAAATAGGAAGCAGCTATTAGAAGGGAAGAAATCCGAAGTGTGGACCACATTTTGAATCTAATGATCTACTCTTTGTTAGCTGATAGTGGAAAGATTAAAGGAGGGGGAAAATTTGTGTTTTGGGGGTAGTATTTTGTGTTTTGGGGGTGAAATGAGATTATAGTTGCAGAACCTAGGAGTCGATACAAAGGTGACTTATTTTGGGGACAATTGGGATAACCAGGTCTCTTTGCTCCTACAAGACTCCAGATTAGGGCCTGGCTGAGGAGCCTCGGCCAACAGAAAGACACTGATAGGCATATAATAAATTGGAATCTGTGAAAGCAGTGGTTCTTTAAGTGTGCTGCCTGGACCTGCAGCATCAGCCTCTCTTGGGAACTTGTTAGAAATGCACATTATCAGCTCCATCCAAGACCTACTGGGTCAAAAACTCCAGGGGGAGGGCCCAGCAATCGGAACTTTAACCAATCCTTCAGGGGATTCTTGTGGACTCTCAAGTGTACGTAAAACTGTCTTAAAACTAACAGATAAATGCCAGGCCTATGAAAATATAAACACTTAACATAAATATTTAAACGTGAAAAAGACATTTAAAAAAAATTACCTTGTTAGCTATGTTTAGTCAAGGGAAAGAGAATATAAAAATAATAATGGCACTAATTTTTACACTAGATCAAATGTGTTGCACCTGAAATAAATTGTCTAAGTTTGTTAAAGTCAGCTTTTGAGAATTATATAAAATATTTTTGAAAGAACTATGTAACTTAAGGAATACAAAAAATATATACTTTAGTTACCTGTATTAAACAGCAAAAAGATCATAGAGAAAATCCTACTATCAGCAGAGATAGGAATTTTTCTTTTATTAAAGATAAGTCTGAAGCTCTTTTAAAATCCTATATTTAGGAAGTGATTCAGAGTGTATATTATTTTTAAATGCATAGCCTTAAATATTATAGTTGTGTGAGTTCTTCTGTTAATTTAAAATACCTCCTTACACAGGATGTTGTTTTATAACATCTTCTTAATTCTTACATCCATTCCAAATGCAAGAGGCAAGGATGACCATAAGGTAATACCTCTTTGTTCAGTTTTACTCAGAAAAGGTACCAAGAAATCCTGCAGTTCAAACTAAAACCTTCTTAACTTTATTTAATTCAGTGCTTCTGAAGCTTTTTTCATCACTAATTGACCCACTTTTTTCTATAATGATCATTAATTTCTTTCTGTAATATTTTAAGAAATACTGATATAACCTAATGCCCTCATTTGGTGGCTATAATTGCACAAGGACTTGGGTCTTTTACCTCCTATACATCCAGTTTCCCAGCTATCTTCAGTCAAGGTCTTTTAAATAATATGAAACATATTAGTAACTGGTTCACTTTAGTAAATTGGTAAATGGTAAGGGTTATGATACTTCACTGGTAAGAAAGCTTAAAAACTACATCTATATCTATATCTATCTATATCTTTAGGATCTATATCTATATTTAGATAGATATAGATATAGATCCTGTGTGTATAGCATTTTATTAATTTTTAATGTTTCTAAAATGCAAAAGCCGCATCCGCGAGAATACACTTCCATAATAGCAAAGTAGCCAGCTTGCTGAAATAGCAGTGGACCTGAATTGTTTGTTGCCATAGTGAAGGTTACAGGTTACCTTTTGATCAACTTCTGGTTAAAATGTGATGGGCAACAGAGAACAGCTGAGTTCCTCTTCCTGAAAGATTGAAATGGCCCCAAAGAAAAGAGGGGGGCTTTCAACAACCAACTGTAGTATATTTTGAGTATTTTATTACTCAAAGATATTGCAGTTCCATTACTTTCCATATCAATCTAACACCAACCCCAGTTATTTATTAAACTGACTAAAAAGATTAGAGAATGGGACTAATCCTTGTAGATGCTCTGGGACTTCACAAATAAGATAGTTAAAATGTGTGGACTGTATCCATTCAGCTCTGGTTTTAATGAGGTTAATCCTAATCCACATACATTTACAATTGGGCCATGCTATATTTTAAAGTTAATTTAGGGGGAAAACAGGGATAGTTGTTGTTTGGGCCTTTATTGACTCTTGTTACTGTCCTTACACTGGCTTCTATGCTAGCATTAACAAATAGTTGATAAATAAATATACATATCTACATATGTGTGTGTGTGTGTGTGTGTGTGTGTATTTACCTCCTAAGTGCCAAACAGCATAATAGTACCTTGGGTAAAAATAAAACAAAATAACAAAGACGAAAAAGGCCATGAATTTAATTGTCAGAGAGGATAATGTATATAAAAACTAAAGGGATAAAATTTACCAAGTCATAATAGATGTATATACAAAGTACCTTAGAAGTACCAAAGGGAAATAAATAATCATTTCTACCTGAGAGGCTTCAAAAAGCAGTATGATTTAAATGGGCCCATAGACAATGTGTGAGACCTTTTGACATATAGCCTGAAAGAAATCCGAAGGAATGAGGGAGGGAGAGCACAGAGGCACGAAGAGTTTGGTTTAAGGAGATGTTAAAGAAAACAATAGGTGGACAGTAGTTAAAGCCATAAAAACACATTTCATAAGGAACTATTGCAGTAGGGGAAAACAGACCTCAGTGTAGAGCTGGGCTTAATTCTGAATACAACGCGAACAAGTGGTGATTTATAGCCAACAAGCAGAATGTGTGGGTCAGTGGATGGAAAATTACTAAGAGGACATATCAGGGTAGGGGATGCTGGCTAACCCACTCAACAGGATTCTTGCTGAAGGCAGGCCAGGGTGATCAAGTACTGGGGTGGAGGATGAGAAATCTGACCAGATATTGAAGGTGAAAGTATGAGGGTCGGAGGATGCCCTCTGAACTGATCTAGCACTCTTACTAAACTGGGCATGCAAGCCCAGCAAGGGACCAAGGGCAAAGCCTAGTTGAGAAGAGACCTCAGAGGACATGGACTACAGTTTGGTCAAGGAGAGAGTCTTTGTCAGAGCCATTCATAATGTGATTTTGCCAGTGCACTAGGAATGTGGGCGAGATGACAAGAGACCAATAGTGTTTGTCTAGCATCATTCTACAGTGTTTGGACCTAAAGGTTTGGTCTGCGTGTATTACTCTGCTCTGACTGTCATAACAAAATACCACTGACTGGGTGGCTTACAAACACTTATTTTCACACAGTTCTAGAGGCTGCAAATCAATGATTACAGTGCAAGTAGATTTATTTTCTGATCAGGGCTCTCTTGGCTTATAGGTGGTCACTCTCTCACTGTGTTCTCATATGGCCTTTCCTCTCACTCTCAGGGTAAGAGGGAGTAATCTCTCCTGTCTTTCCTTCTTCTTATAAGAGCACCAATTGTATTGGAATAGACCCACCCCTATGACCTCATTTAACCTTAATTACCTCAGTAAAGGCCCTATCTCCAAAACAGATACGTTGGAGGTTAGGACGTCAACATATGGATTTTGGAAGGGAGGGGGTGGAACACAATTCAGTCCATTTCACTGTGTAACTCTCAGGTGGTTTTATTCTTGTATATATAGGTTCAGTAGCTGTAAAAGTACTGGATTGAAATAGTGAGTATATGTAGTATGCACGTTATAAGCTCAAATCTTACAGGGCTCAGGAAGCTCACATAAAATGAATGAAGCAAAAGGGACATGGTAAACATGACCACTCCGAAGAGGGCGGCCACCCTAAGATCTAGAGTTTGTTTCCTGTGGAAATGCACAAGCTTGGAAAGGAGGACCTAGGAATGCCAAACCTTTGATTTTTCAAGGAAGGTCAGAGTCTGAGCTTTTGTGAGAAATAGCCTAATTGCAAAATATTTGTAACTGTCTTAACAGAACTGTGAGACCAATAGATAAAGACAAATTGCTTCAATGGCAGATAATCTAGGAAATCACAGGGAAGCCTATACACGGCAAGAGGCAATGAACATTTCGTGGATGGTTATATAAACTTCCTAGGTCCTATAAAGTCTCCCACAGAGATACCTGCTTACAGAATGAGAATGCACCAGGTACAAATGTGACTGAGCACACTTCCAAGCTTTTAATGAAAAACAGGACAAATCGAAGGTTAATTTCCCAGCCACAGAATCCCTCAGTGGAGCTGGCCTCAGACCTACCTGAGGTCTATTATAGTGAGGACTAATAAATTTTGTTTAAACCACTATGTGAATCAACACTGCAAGCTCAGTGGACTTTTGTATCTGTGATGGATAGTGAGTAAACAAGCCCTTAGAATGAGCACCCTTGACTTTTAAACAGTGAACAAAGGAAGAATAGCCATTGAAGAGACAAAGAAACCAGCTCTAACACAATGTGGAGGAACAAATAGGTTAACTGATATCTTTGATATGAAGAGAAGAGGGAATAGGCAACAGTGTTGAATACCACAAACAAATGAAAAAAGGTTTATGCAAAAAAAAAAAAAGAGTAATATGAAGTTTAACATTTGAAAAGTAGAGATCTCCCAGATGATTAAGCCAGGTACAAGGTACAGCCTGAGTTATCAAAAAAGAATGGTTATAAAAGTCAAAATCTGGTTATGGAGATGATTTATCCAGGTGGTCATTAAGTCAATATGATGACAAAATGAGTCTTAAAGGAAAGGAAGACTAAGTTCCAGGCACCAAGTTCTTTATTAAATATGAACAAAGTTATATAGAATGTAGTAACAAAGACAGTATTCTAGGTCCATTCTGGATTGTCTATTACATTATTCTCTAAATCATATTCCTAAATACTGGGGGTACCAAAAAATGGGTACACATGACTTGTATTCAACTTTTGTTATTGGTATATATTGAGTATTACAAATTCAATAGTTTTTTCCTTTCTTAAAATGTTTATACATTTTTTTGGCACCCTCTGCATAGTGACTGTTGATTTCAATTATAAGCTGGTCAATTTAACTTATTCATATTTTAATTGGTTTTGCATGTTTAATCATGACTTGAAAATATAAAAGCATAATTCATCATAGAAATTATTATTTTTGTATTGTACTAACTGACAGATTGATTTGCTTTGTGATACTAAAGTCCGGATGCTGAAAACCACAGTTGATTAAGGAGTTTGAAAAGGTTCAAAGGGATTGTCATGATTTTACATGTTTCAGGTTATCAATAATTACAACTCTTAGTTTATTAGGGAAGCCTCTGTCAAAACATCTAGTCATACTGAATCCCTTTTTTTTGTGGGGGGATAGAAACTTTTCTTCTACTTTCTTAGGTTTAATGTTTGGGGGTATGCAAATTATACTGACAAAAGACGATTATCAAGAGATAACACAGTGTTTTACTCACGTGTGTCTGTTCACATAAAACGTGACTCAAGAAGGTGGTTAGAATTTCGAGTTAATGTGTCATCTTAACAGAGGAAGGGGAGTGGTAGAAAGGCACTCGTGGGTAAACAGATGACTTCTTGGAATGATCATTGGGCCCTTAGAAGAAGAAATGGGAGATATGATAGTTTTGTGACAATGTCTGTTTAGGTGATTTCTTCTCCCTACTTCTTGTCTCTGGTAATAGGAGGCAATCTTCTCTGGTTTCAAAACTCCCAAAAAGGGGATTTATGACAGTTGAATTATTTTAAGTTACTCTGCCTTTAGGCAAATATGGAGTTCACGGAAAAAAAAAAGAAAAAGAAAAGAAAGAGAGAGAGAGAGAGAGAGAGAGAGAGAGAGAGAGAGAGAGAGAGAGAGAGAGAAATCCTTTCTACAGTGGTATATTTTGGATCCCTTTGCTCTAAATCTACAGCTGTTATCAATGTGCAGAAACTTTCACTGGCTCTACAAAGAAGCGTGATGAATTCTCATAAAATCGTGTGGGGAGTCATTTCTAAGGAGGGAGGCGCTTGTATTTCCATGACTTCATCAAAGAGGAAAAAAGCTAAGGCAACAGAGATTCTCCTGAGCCACCAAGTAAAAACCTCCAGGGTTCAGATACATGATGCTTGTCACCACTAGTCTGTGTACACTCTAAGAATTTATTCTATTCCATGTTGATTTATTCCAGCATAATCACAGAATTACTATATTCCCATATCTTAAATATTTCCTTCATTAGCTCACTGCCTTTCCAGAGTAATTAAAAGCTAATATAGATTAATAGGATGAGATGGAAATAAAGTAAATATAATTATTTCATTTCATAATCAAATGTCCTGCCTTTCCCCACCTCATCTCTTTACTTTAAGTAGAGAGAAACCAATGCAAAACATTGGGGAAGTAGACAAAGTTTTATTTTCCCTCTTGCCTTTCTTTTGGTACCTGCTTACCACCACAAATTTAGGAACTAATGCTAAACTTTGTCCCAGTTCTCAGCACCAACTGACCTAAATGTAAATAATCTTATAAACTTGCAATAGTTTTAAGCAATTACCATCATATAATTAATTCATACCATACACATATTGCAAACTTACTACTTACTCTCTGCCAAGCACTGTGTTCAGTCCTGTGAACCATGTTCTCAAAGGTCTTAATGAGAAGGATATTAGAATAGGGATTATTAAAGTTTAAAAAGCTGTTGAGATTCAAAGGATACTTGAATAATACAACTAACCCAATTTTTAGGTATTTTTGGTTTGGATACCTTTTAATATCTTTCAAAACATGCATACAGATGGTTCTAAGATGTGGTAAACCTCTTTCTAAGACTGCTCCTGACATTAAACGACTAAAGCCAATCTTTACCATTATATTAGGTTGGTGCAAAAGTAATTGAGGTTCTTACAATTATTTTTAACCTTTTAAACCACAATTACTTTTGCAGCAACCTAATAGAATTAATCTCCCAATAGAAGAGATGGTCCCCAGACCTCTTTTTACCTTATCTGCTTCCAAAACAATTTACTAATGAATCTTATCAACATGTTGATGATGAGCCAACATGCCACATTATATAAACACCTTATCTTTACAACAGCACTATTGAGTAGGTTTTAGTGCCACCATTTTTTGAGACAAAGTTCTTAGGTTACATCACTTACCTGTATACTGTTAATAAATGGCAAGGGCAGGATTTGAATTCAGTTCCTGTGCTCTTACTATTATTCATAAAATTACAAATTTGTATAAAAGTTTTTATCATGCATGGACGACGTTTTCTGACTGTAAATTATTTCATTTTTTTTCATTTTAGTCTAGACATACCTATGAAATATGAATAGATCTTTTTTATTAAACTTCATAAGTGTTGGTAAGTTCCTTCCACATGTAATCATGTTCTAGTTCAGATTGTCAATAAATTTAAAAACGCAATTGATAGAACAATATTTTCACATGTGTTAGGTCACACATAAAAGGCTTGTTAGTTTGTTAATAGCTAAAAAAGCAATTTAGCACTGTTTTGTTCATTTTTACATATAAATAAATCTAGCATGATCTTGAAATCAAAATGTCTGTTGAAATATCTATTTCTAACAGGCTCAAGAAAAAAATACAGAAAGGAGGAAAGGTGAGAAATACGTTCAGCTTATATACAGAAAACTACTGAAAGAGTACTTATATGAAGAGAAAAACAATTTGGGCCTTTTATAGTACATGATTTTTTTTTCTATAAACAGCAATAAAACAGGAGAGATGTGTCAGCTAATTTAATTGTTTAATTCGATTTAAGAAGTTAATATCTATACATGAAACAATTGTTTTTCCCTGCAAGAACTAGGGATGGATTCTTTTTTTAATAGGCTAACTAATGGGGTGAGACATTCAACTTTGGATAATTAAATTGAGGGCTTCCGGCTGACCGCTGATAAATTCTGCATTTTCTTCACTCCAGCTTTATAGAATGGATGGCATAGACTCATTTATTAGAGTCATATGTGCTCCATTTGTATTCTTTTATTTCTTGCTTGACTTAATTTGTTTTTGAAATCATTAAAATTATCTGCAATGAGCTGGGTTTTTTTAAACATTCACAGAGCTTCCATATGTTTTTTTCCAAATAAATTGCAAATGAAAGTGTTTTTCTTACAAATAAGTGTTTATTTTCTGAATTAAATAGTTATTTTGTTATTATATAGCTTTTCTGTGTTTACTGAAGAAAATTCACAGAATAAATAAAAATGTAAAGAAAAATCTAAAAATAATCAATAATTCTCCCATGTTCAAAACAACCAAGAATATTGCTTTGATGTGTTTCCTCCCAGCCTTGCTTACCCTCTCCATTTACACAATCTGGGTTATACCACCTATATAATATATTATCCTGCTTTCCTAACCTATCTGACATAATGAACACTACCACATAGTATGAAATATTATTTTAAATTACGACTTTTAATGATTGTATGTTATTCTATCTTATGGAATAAATTATATATAAGGAGGATGCCCCATGTATATTGACATAATTATGTGTGTGTGTGTGTATACATATGTACATTTGGAAGTTGATTTAATTTTTCCATGTAAATCTCATTCTGTAAGATTAAGTTTTATAATTTATTTTTAATTTTAGATTGTTTTTAATTTCAAGTATATATTTAGGGTTTTGTAGACTGTTAGGATTTATGAATTTGTTACAACTTTAAAATATTTTGTCAGCCAGATTTTCCTGCTGACAAATAGTAAAAACTATTGACTGAAACTGTGCATTTTTTCAAACTTAATTAGGATCCAGAGGTGCATATTTCTTACAGAAAAAAGCTTATTATTTGTTTCTATAATGGCATATTCTACTCTGATCCCAAACAGTTTGTACAATCTATATCCACTTGGCAATCCAAATATTTGCTACGTAAAAATAAAAGTAATTATAGTAATAGTTTATTATTGAGTGCCTTGTTAGTGACAGGCATATTTCTTTCTGTCTTGGGAGATGTTAACACGCTCCTTTTAGTCACTAATAGAACAAGAGAACAAAAGGAAAATCAATAAAGGCATAGAAGATTTGAACAACACCATAAAAAACTTGGCCTAACGGGCATATACAGAACCCAGACACAAGACTAGCAGAATTCACATTCTTTTCAAGTACACACTGGATATTTATAAAGCGACTATATATGTTGGGACATAAAGTAAGTCCCAACAGATTTCAAAGAACTGACATCCTTCAAAGTATTTTCTTTGACCACAGTGGAATTAACTAGAAAACCTTAACAGAAAAGATAGACCATTACTCTGTTTCAAAATTAGGAAATATACTTCCAAATAACATTTGGGTAAAAGAAGAAATCACAACAAGAATTATGAAATATTTTGAACTGAATGATAAGTACATGTTCAGTACATATTCTGTTATGTACTGTTAAATTACATACATTAAACATTAAACATTAAACATTAAAATTTATGAGATGTGACCAAAACTCACGCTTGGATGAAAATTTATAGCTTTAAATACTTATTATTATAAAACAACAACAACAAAAATAAGAAAGGCTGAAAATCAATGTGCCATTCTTCTAAGTTAGTAATTCTCCAATTCAAGACATTAGGAAAAGAAAAGCAAATTAAACCCAAAGAAGCAGGAAGAAAATATATAATAACAGCAGAAACTAATGAAATGGTTTCTAAGTATTTCACATGTATTAACTAATTTAATCCTTATAACAAACTTCTGTATTTGATACTATTATATAATTATCACCTTTTTACAAATGAGGCATCCTCAACACAAAGAGTTTGAGTAACTTGCTCCAGGTCACACATTAGTAAATATCAGAGCTGGATTTAAACTCAGGTCAAGTAAAATAAATAAGTGAATTTTTAAAATTATATACACATTATTATATATTATATTTAATACATTATATATATATATATATATATATATATATATATATATATATATATATTTATTTTAATCTTTTTCAGCTTCGGTTTTTTGGTTTTGACTAAGTAATTTAATTGTCCCTTGATGCTTTCTAAGCCAGTTTGATGGGCTAGTGGTTAGACCTGGTGAATCAATAGTGAAAAACATAGAAATGTTCAAATTTCAATTAACTACTACATTTTTAGGATATGTTGGTGCCATATATATTATAGCAGAAATATTTTAATATTCAAGTATTATACCAGCTCCACTGCTACCGAAACTCTCCAAACATATTAGTGAAAAAATATATATTTGTTTAATATACAAAGAAGCCACAAGGGTCATAGTACAGAAGGCAATATTAGCAAGGAAGCTTTGGGCAATACAGGTGACAGAGAAAGAGAGAGAAAGGTGACTAATTTAGTAGCCCCATGAAAGACCTGAGCACACTGTAGGTGAACTCAGGAAGCAGTGAGATTTGTACCACAGAAACCCCAAGGACTTGGGAATTTTAGGATTGGTTACCTTGGGATGCAGGATGAGTGTAAAGTAAACATAGAAAGAATTGGATCAAAAAATTTTTAAGAGGCAGTCAGACCCTGAGATTCTCCAACCCAACCCATGAATAACTGGGCGATTGTCACTTTTCTATTTTAGTAAAATACTAGAGAGTATTCTCTGGGGAGGGAAAAAGAAATGGAATCTGTATGGGAGGCAGGGTAGTGTAGTTAAATGAAGTTTCTAAAATCAACATGGAGATTACCAGCTTTTCCACCTATTTAGATTCTATAACCCTCGCAACCAGGTGTGAGGCTCTCTAATCAGGACTATCATTTACCCTCTGTTTTCGCTAAATATCTGCCAGGTGCTTACTAAATATAAGTCCTTGAATCATTTTAATCAGTATACATTTGGAAAAATATATATAGTATCATGAGATACAATTTAGCACAATTGTTTATGAAAAACATTTGAGTTCCTGGCTTTTGACTCCAGCTAAGTAATAACTGTGTGACTCCGGAAAGTTATTTAACTTTCCGAGTTAAAAGGAGGCTCTGCCTCATTTTTATCCCTACAAAAATAAATGAATTATTAGTAACAGCTAGTTACGCTACTAGGCCTCTTTTGATTGTAAATGACACAAAATCATTTTAAAATTGGATTTAGAAAAAAAAGGCATGCATTGTCCCCATATCTGAGAAGTCCCTCGGGAGCTCTGAATTCGTATGTGGCTATATGTAACGGTATCAGGTCCCCTTTATGTGTTGCCTTGGCTGTGGTATTTTGCATGGGTAGCTTGGATACTCCTCATCACTGAAGCTCACTCTCAATCCTACACAACTCAAGGTTCACGTCCAGTGTGCGAGAAGCAAGCTCCCTCAAAGTTCCTAAGAGTCACTGGGATTGGACCATATACACATTCTTGACCTATCACCACAGCCCGCGAAGCACCTTAACTCCCTAAATCCTTCCTTACATCTTAACATAGTTAATCGATACAATTATCTATGCCCCTTTTTCTAATCCATCCATTCTTGTGTTCCGTACCTGTGCATTCTGGCTTCTGGCCCACAGCTTTATGTCATCTCTTGCCTTACCTGACCTCACAGTGTATGCTTTGAAAATACTGAATTATTTATCCCCCTCTTACCCACCCCCTCCAATCTGCTGTATCATGTCTTTGCTTAGACCTAGAATTCCATACTTAACTTGGAATAACCATTCTGTTTTCCTTCATATTTCTTAGTCATTCTCTAAGACTCACTAAAGTTGCATTCTCTGTGAACTTTCTTCAGTACCTTAGTAGGCTCAGTGTCTATTCTCTGTACACTACGTGTACTTCAGTCTTACAATTTACCACATTATCTTCAAGACTCTCTTTATGTGTATTTCTCTCCCAGAAGCCTGTGATATATCCAAGGAAAGGGACTGTGTCATCTTTAGCCCTGTGTCCTCAGTTTCGAAACTACTTTTTCCATGTCTTATTTGACTTTATATTCTTAGCATCTAGCCCAGAGCCTTATACACTGTTAGTAGTCAATACATATGTAAGTGAATGAATGAATGAATGAATGAATGAATGGATGAATGAAATGCTTTATTTTGTGGAGAGTTTTTTAAAAATATCACGGTAGAAAAAGAAGCAAGTAGATAAACGTATTAACATTGAAAGGCATTAGAGAAGAGAATGTGCTATGTGTCACTGTCTTTCAAAACCATACCATCCAGAATATTGTTATTTGTTTCTTTTTAATTGAGATATAATTAACATATATAGCACTGTATAAATTTAAGATGTACACTGTGTTGATTTGGTTCTAGCTGGAGATCTTTTATAAAATATTCTGAGCAAGACACTCAAACCAGAAATTTAAATAGCAAAATATAATGCTAGGATATCCAGTAGCAATTTTCTTCAGAAATTCTGCTTTAAGTATGTTTTGATTAAGTCTAAAAAAAACCCACAGAACTCATCTCTGAGTGTAGAAATGTATAGTGTGAAACTATAGACTTCTTAAGTTGAGTGTAGTCTATATAACTTATATCGATATTTCTGGAAAAAAAACTATAATTGTATGTGTACAGACCTTTCAACATTTCTTAAGTCTTTTTTTCTCATTATTGAGTGTTTGTTTGCTCCTTGATATTAATTCCATGAAATAGGGAAAGTTGTTAAAAGCCTTATTTGACAAATTAAAATATGAAAGCTCAATGAAGTTAACTGAACTTCCAATCATTAAATGACCAAGTTGGGTCTGAACTCAGCTTGATTCTGATCTAGGCCAAGGATCAGCAAACTTTACTGGAAAGGCTCAGACAGTAAATATTTTAGGCTTTGCAGGGTGAGGAACAAAATAAAAAATTGTTTATGTTCTTAGATAATGAGAAAACAAATTGCCGCCATTTTTTTTCAACTGTGTAAAAATGTAAAGAACATCTGTAACTCATGGGGTGTACAGTTTGGATTTGGTTCACAACCATAGTGTGCTGACTCCTGTTCTAGGCCATTCTTAGACCTCAGATTTATTCTCTGTATTTGTTTGCTAGATCTACCATAACAAACTACCGCCAATTGGGTGGATTAAACAATAGAAATGTATTGCCTCACAGTTCTGGAGAGTAGGGAATCCATATATGGGCAGGTTTGACTCCTTCTGAGAGCCAGAAAGGAAGGACCTCGGACACTCCCTTTGGCTTGTAAGTGGCTGTTTTCTCTCTGTCTTCACATTGTCTTTCTCCATGTGTGTGTCTGTGTCCCAATTTCCCCTTTTATAAGGATATCAGTCATATTGGATTAATGTGTACCCTAATAAGCTCACTTTAATTTGATTATCCCTGTAAAGACCCTATCTCCGAATAAGGTCACATTGTGAGGTGCTGGGAGTTAGGACACTGGCATGTGTCCAGGGGAGGGGAGCGGCATAGAATTCAACCACAACACTCTTACTCTCTTTGTACTCCATCGAACTTGATTGCTATTTGGAGACAAAGTAACAAGTAGAGAGTTGTATCTCACTCTTCCCATCCTTCTAAATTTAAAGCCAGAGGTTCTCTTTCAACAAACTTGTAGCATAATAACAGAAAAATAGAACTGAACTGAGAAAATACAAAGATGACCCTCTGAGACTTGGCACCTCAACCCTATAAAACAGGCAGAAGAAAAGGTGAAATAGTATGAATCATCTGAATATTTAAACAAATTAGCAAATGCGTAGCAATATTTAGAAACATCAAATAACAAGGGAAATTATTAATTTTGATCATGTTTATAACAAATATTCTGCAATTCAGATTCTTAACTCTGTGATTCCCTAAATATATCAAAAATAAAACTCACAAATCACACCCTTCTGTGTCCAAGCAGCAGATAGAACTGACTCTAAAATAAAACTTGCAATTTGAAATCCCCTGCTGTGAATGTGCCTTGTTGTTAGGAAGTGTTTGATGATAGCTAGAGCTGTCACAGCATGAAGAGGTGCCATTGAGTTTTACTGCCAGGGTAAGAATGGGTTAGCAGACAAATTCTAAAGAGGATTTTTTAAAATTTATTTTGAGATGAAAAGACTGTGTGAGGTTCTTAGATATACTTAGATCTGCGGCTTACCTTCCTGTAAGTGTGTTTGGAAAAATTAGTCTATAGTCATCAATTTGAAAGACAGGTGCTTTAAAACAGAACATGGTATTCTATCTCTTAGAAATCTTATTAGCCTGACATTGATCCATGCATTATTTTCATGAGTGTTGACATTTTTATCAACGAAAGGAGGCAGTATATTTTGGTATTTGTTGCTTGCTATTTGACATTTGATATCGGCTTTCTCATCCCAAACCTACTTGAGGAGGACTATTGTAAAGAATACAAAGGATTACATGCAAAAATGATCTTGTACAGGGCCAACAATTGTCTTCTTTAATTCTTTTCATAGAAGACAGTGTTGAGTTCATTTATAAATCACTCACTTCTATACGAGTAAGAAACAAACATGACACTTCTTTAATTGGTTAGAGCATGCACTGGTCATATTTCTAGAATGGAGCCATCTTCAAAGAGATCACTGGGGAAGTGATTAGGCTTGTCCACCAAATGGAGTCCCCATCAATCCGCTCAGGATAAGTGATGATTACTCTCTTGCCTACATGTGGCAGTAGGGGAGAGGAAGGGGACTCACATTTGTTTAACTCTGAGAGACGCTGTACCAAATGCTTTATAGTCATAATCAAAGATACCGTATTCTGCATTTTGCAAACGAACCAACTCAAGCATGGAGAGTGAACGTATCTACTGTACTAAATGTATTTTGTTTATATTTTAAAACCTTATGAACATATTCCTGCCCCCACTTTCCCATTTTGTTGACAATAGAATCTCATACTGTATCCACATGTGCTTTCTTGACTAGTATGTCAGACTAGAACAGTTTAGGCTTAGGGCATAGTTAGGATTTTTCTCCCTTAAAAGTATCTCTTTCATATAGGTACTCACATGGTGTGGGGTGAGGTACAAAAGCACAAAAGACCAGTAGTTAGTGGAAAAGGAGAGTATTTTTGTCTCCTTAGCAAGCAGGCAGCAGGAGGAGAGCAGGCTTCCTTCTCTAATTTTCTAAAGATCAATAGGAAGGAACCCTTTTGTAAAATTAAGTTGTCTGTGTGATATATAGAGTGAGCCTTAAATTGACTTTTAAATGTTTTCTATCTTGAAACATCCTTTTAAAATAAATTTTCACCTGCGTAAATGTCCTCTTTGAATTAAAGGCTTAATCGCCACACTCTGAAGAGATGCTTTTCTTAACCTTCTGATTCCATTGTTACTGTAATGACAGCAACTCATTAACTCCGTGGGTGTCAATATTGATTATGACTTTTAGATTTTACTCCCCCCCACCCCCCGTAGTTTAATTTCTTTCTAAAATAGATCATAACTCTTGATTGGCTGCCGCCTTGGAGGTTTTCTAAGATATTGGATTCATGGTAAGATAATAGTGTTCAAATTGATACTGGTGGTCACTAGGGGACCTGGACTCTTTTTCTCCCACTGTGATGCCCCGTTTCTCAGCATACAACAAAGACTCATATAGCTTGGTTGTAGCCTCAGTGCAGAGTTAATCATTAAAGTCAAGTGCATTTTTCAGGTACAATCAGCACCATCTCATTATCTCAAACTTGTTTGTCTTCTGACTTTGTTTAACGAGCACATGCACATGATAATACAACTGGGCTAATTCAAAATCCTGTCAACCACAGGCCATTTAGTCATCGTAAATGGAGTCTGGTGCATTTTAGAGGTTATATCCACGTGACAAATGAGCAGGTGTGGCGAGGAAAGACAATAAGACAAGAAATTGAAAAGCAGAATTTGTCTTTTTTTCCTTAGGAGAAAACCAATCAAGCTGTATGAGTCTTTGTTTAATGTGTATATGACACATTCAGTCGTACTGTTATAACCCGTCTCTAATGTGTTGCAAATTCTATAGCATTATAACATATTGAGAAAGTGAGATGGATGTTTGAAACTCACAGGATTTTTTTTTCTTTCCTTGAAAGAATATCTACTGGTCAGAGTCGACATTGTTATGCTTTTTATTATTCCTCATGCATAAATCCAGCTAAGGAGCATGTTAGTTCAACTCTGGCCCATGCAGATCTTTGTGCTCAACACAGCTTGAGGGCCCCAAGGTGTTGATTGCAACCTTTTGTAAAATGTGAATGGCAGGAGATGATGAGGGGAGGCTCCTTTCAGCTTGTCAGCTGTCAATCTTGTTGATACTCTTGATCATTGTCAACAATCAATTACTCTTAGGGTCTCTTGCTGCTTTCTCTTTGAAAATCCTGGCTTAGGGACCTATTTACACACCTGGGAAGCCTGATAGGGACAGATCTTGAAGTCGGAGAGGCTTGTCTGAGGTAATCCCATGTAAAAATGATAATATTTCTCCCTGCCCTAAGAGAAGGGCCTAGGGAACCATTTATCCCCTCTAGGGTCAGCACTGAGGATCCCTTTCCTTTTGTCACCCAAACTCTGTATTTCTACCTCTGACCACATGACAACGAAGATAATGTTTCATTTTAAAAGCCAAACTGCCAAAGGATGAGAATGTTTTAGCTGTTTTCCTGGGGGCTATTTCATTTATCTCATTCCTTGGCATATGCACATTTTCCAATATGAATGTATGGGTTGATGAATTATTTATCTTAATTGTTTTGTCAAATTCATAGCCTGTTTTGAAAATATCTTTGCATTGTTTTTAAGAAAAACATGTTCTCTCAGATCAGTTAACTCTTTCTGGCAAGTTTTAACCTGAGGGTAACATGCTATACGTTGACCACTTTGGTATTTTGATTTAGACATGCTGCGTGTGCTCTGTTCATCTATTATTAAACAGTGGCATTGTGTGATATAGTTCTCGTACTGTTACATGCATCAAACATTGAAGACAGACAGTGTGATAATTAAAAGATTATCCCTCATACCTGTACAGTTCTGTAAATCCTCCTTTTTTTAATTCCATTTTCCATACCTTCCCCATACCTGGGCCTTTCACTGTGCTTTTTAGAATTCAAATCCCTAGTCAGCTAAATTGCCTGGATTGGCAATCTCTTCTTGAATCACACGCTTCACCTTCTTTCCCTGTAAACTGCCTCTCCTCTCCAGGCCTGTGATGCCCACAGAGTGCTTCGCCCTCCACCCTTCTATTACTGGCCTGGATATAGTTTACATGAGCTCCTTCTTCTAATGCATTTTCACTCTCTGCTCTTCCCTAAAAACATGCAGTTTTGAAGTCCCTACCATCAATCTAGGCCACCTGCTACCCCTCCTTAGTATTGTCATTCCAATAAACCACTCTTCCTCTGTTTTTCAATATTTTAACTCTTTTTTTTATTTTTGGCACTTTCTCTAATACTGCTCCTGTCATGATTCATTATGGTAGTATCTGCGTATAGTTTCCAATAGCCCGACTTCTCAGACCCTTTGACACCTTATTGTCCAATGACCTAGCCTTCCGTTCTATTTTAGCCACGTGTTCCCACTATTGCATCTTAGAACTTGTTAATAAGTTCTAAGTTAAACAATTTTGAATATCATGCTCTCGCACAACCACTCCTACTTTTCCAGTTTGCTCCTTTTTATTATCCCAGCTTCAAGAATAATATAATCCTAGCAGGATTTCAAACTGGTCAGAAGCTCATACCTTCACTGTGTTTTCATGTTCTCCTTTGTACCAGTTAGATTCCATGATGTGTGTGTATATATAATATTGGATATAGATATTCTCTGTACTCCACTGGCCCATTCTCTCTTTGCATATTTTAATACCAAAATTTCAACCTTTAGTTAAACCCATCATTTCATCTACTCTGCCCCTGACCAAAGTGAATAAAATTTCAAAAATCACGCATACTGACTTCATAGTAAGTTCATAACTAGTGATCTCCAGTGCAGTCCTACTGTGCCCAGAAATTCCACACACTCTTGGTATACTTACTCTTCATTCTCTTACTACATAATTGACACCTATTCTCTCGCCTCAAACTTCTAGTCTCTCCTTCCAATTCTGATTCTCAGCTAGCATGCTTACTATTTCCCTGAGAAAATGGAAGCCGTCCAAATACATCTTCATCACCCTAGCTACCTTCCTACTTACAGCTCACTTATATTACCTCCTGTTACTCTGTGGGAACTGTTGTAGATACAAGGACAAACACTCCAATTGGGCACTGGATCTCACCTTGTTCTTCTGTTCTAAATTGTAGTCCTATTATTTCCAAGCTCTCTGTATCCTGTTGTTTGTTTGTTTGTTTCTACTAGGTTATTGCCATTAGCACACCAACATGTTTACATTCCTTTCTCATGATAAACAAAAGAAAAGAAAGCGAAAACCCTTCCTTAAATTCCGTGTTGCCCTTGAAACTCTACCCCCTTTTTCTGTGCTTCATTACATCAAAACCCTTGAAAACAGTTATAGTTTAAATCTCTTGATAGCTCCAATTTCTCTCTTCCTGTTCTTTCGTGAAATCTCTTGATAGTTCCAATTTCTCTCTTCCTGTTGTTACTGGTTCTTACTAAGGTAATGAATGACTGTCTCATTGAAGTTGGCAGTGATTTTCATTGTCAAATACATGTTTTTAAACCCCGTGGTCATTTCTCATTCTTCTTCTGACTTGGCCTGTTGACACTATTTGATAAATTGATTACTTAGTCTTCTGTGAGACCTTCACTCCCTTTGCCCCTTGAAGGATTATTTGTGATGTTTGAATAGGGAGTGAACTAATCAAAGTTCACTTGAGGAAGAGTCACCTTGATAGATCATAAATGAGAGAAAAAGACAGGCATGAGGAATTGCAATCATCAGAGGGATGTGTAATGATAAAATAATTAAGTGGCGGTGGTATAAAAATAAAGAAAGAAAATGATAGATGATACATTGCAAATGTAGAACTAATGCAAATTGCAATGGATTTAATGTCAGGTGAGAGTAAAATAAAATCTATATTTGCAATAACAAGAAATTAACCCCTTATATCAGTGGCTTACAATAACAAGTGTTTATTTTTTTGTCTACAATATCTGTATATACAACTGTGGGTTGGCTACTATGACCTTCACTTGGTGTTTTCCCATTCCTAGACCCAGACTGAAGGAGAAGACCCTGTTTAGAATATCTTTTCTTGAGACAAATAAGGAGAACAAAAGAGCTGGCAGAAACTTGCAATGCCCCTTAATGGATGTGGCATATGTCATATATGCTTACAGTCTATTGGCCAAAAGCACATCATATTGCCAAGGTCAAAGTCAATGGGACAGACATATGTAAGGGGGATGAAATATTTGTGAACAATAATGCCATGCACTATAATGGCATTTCAAACTAGTTTCTGTCCTCCTAAGTGGTTGTGAAAATAACAGGCAGAAATAGAAAATCTAGTAGAAAGGATGGATTTGGGAAGGAAAAAGAGTAATTCAGTAAGAAACATATTGTGTGTGGGTTGAAAATCCAGGAGGAGATGTCGGGCAGGTGGTTTGAAATGGAAAACCAGCACTTAGGATAAGGTCGGGGCTGGAGATTTTGAATAGAGCCAAGAACTGATCATTTGGAAACACCTACATTTTGGCAAAGGAGGATGATTGTAGGCTATAATTATAGGAACAGAATTACAGAATTCACAAATTACAAAAATCCAATCTTAAATGTTTAGTAAAATCATCCTGATAAAAATGTGGATTGGCGATCCACTAGTAAGTCTCCCAGACTCACTCAGCAGTACGTTCTGAGTTCTGTGAATTCATCAGAGAGACAATATGGCATAGAAATGAAAACCACAAGCCTAGAAATCCAAGATATGGGTTTACGTTCCCAGTCACCTTCATTGTAATCCATTTTTTAACTATTCATGACTGGGCAATTTACTTTACGTCTCTTTTTCCTTCTCTAAGATAGTAACAATAACATTTACTTTAGGATTATTGAGAGGCTACATAAGATTATGCCTGTAAAATGTTCACAAAGTTTTAATATACCAGCTTGTTTTAAATACTGAATTGGCATTAGAGTGTTGTTAACGGAATTACCAAAAGAGAAGATTCACTCTCCCTTTGTTTACCTTTGCTTTTCTTGAAGTCTTTTCTTGAAGCATATGCTCTTTATTTATGGTGTTAAAAATTATTTTGACAACTTAACAAGAATGCCTGGGATGTCTATTATTAGCCAATTATGTGAAAAATGCAAATAAGATAAAATTCAATGATAAAATTTATGCAGCATTTTGAGTAATAACGTGTTTCTCTAGAGTCATTGTGCCTGAATGCTTACTTCTTGTTCCCTGCAAGAGTATAGCTCTGTAGCATGCATATGTATTACCAATATTTTTGTCACAGTGACAAAAGGCTGTTTAGACAATGTTGATATTATTTACCTTTAACCACTTAAGTTTCCATGCTTAATGAGAAGTCATATGGTAATGAGAAAATTTTAAAGGGATTGAACATTACTGAGGTACTATTCCATTTAGCTTAAAGTAATAAATGAAAGTGACCCTTGAAAACTGACTAAAATTAAAAACTTAGAAAGACATATCTATTTCACTGTCAATATTTCTGCAGTCCATTTATAGCACAGATTTACTTTGCATTTCATACTCCACTAGCACTTCTTTAATTGAGATAGAATTTCCATTGAAATATATCTATGTGTTAGGGTTACACTGGTTTCACTCGCCATCTTTCTTTGATACAGTAAAAGTAAATAAACAAAAAAACAAACAAATAAATAAATAACCTTTAGTGAAGAAGGTTCCCTTTATGACTCCAACACTTTTTCTCTTTTTGAATTAATTGCCTTTGAAGTCTTAAAGGCAGTTGTCAGCGAGACAGTATGCATTCTAGATCCTGTAGCCCATATTTGCTCTTTACGCTATCTTGTGATTTTCCTGTGAAATGGATTTTGGTATTGATTTTTCTGTAAGCATCACTGACCATTTGTTAGACTGCAGGGCTGATTAAAACCCAGACTTCCACAAGAGGCTTACAGATGTTGTAGAGTTAAAGGAAATTAGCTTCAGGTCTGGCAGTGATTTTCTAAAAATGGTTCTGTTGATCTCACTGAAATCAAGGATTTCTTTGCTAAGATGCCAAGATATACAAATCTTCTATGAGAGCTGATTTTGTAACAGACCTTGAAATTTATGATCTAATATTAGAAATTCAAATTTTTAGGGGAAAATCAACAGCTTCAGAGAGAATTAAAGGTTATATTGGCATCCACATGTAGATTCTGTCCGGTACTACAAAGATGAGTTTGAAAGTTATTTGATATATTTATAAGGAACCCCAAAGCATCTATACATTACCAATGTAACCTCCCCCAAAATTGCACAGCCAAGAAATGGGTATTTAGGAGGTAGGGTGGTAACCTGGATGGAATGTAACATGCAGTTTTACATTGTTTGACTTTTTGTTTTTAGTTTGATAGTAGCAATTGTAGTGGGTGTAAAGTAATCTAGCCGTGTTCAAGTAGATTATCATGAAGTGTAAGGCCTCATCCTCTTGTCTGCTTCTAGAAAGAATAGCCTACAAAATGCAACCAATAAAGTGAATTGCCCTCTTTTGAATTTTTCTCTGTGTATTATACAAGGAATATTTTAGAATATTCCTTGTATAATAATTTTTTATAGTCCCATAGATATTTGGTATTTAATTAAGGATATATTTATTTGCCCTAGTTTTACAGATGAACGCCTAATAAAAGATTAATTTGAATATTCACTTATAGATCAACATGATTAATATAAACTATTATTTTATATTGCAAAAGCAATCTAACATCATAGAAACCTTTTGCTAAATAGAAAAAAAATCCCTACTACTCTGACAAACACAATTGATGTTACCATTTTTATTTTTCCAGTCTTTCTTCATATGCATATTTGTTTTTACCTATATATGAGGCTCATTCAGTTTTTTTAATACTTCTTGTTTACTTAACATATAAAGCTTTTTTATGATGATAGCTAGCAATACTCTATTATTATGACTATATAATACACATAATATTAAAATGCATTATAATCACTTAGTTAATGATTCCAAAATGCATATGAAGAAAGATAAATCTCTATGTAACATATTATAAAAATTATGTAACAAGTTAAAAATATAAAATTAATTCAATCATTGTCTTTTCTTACCAACCATGTTTCCAACAGAAAATAAAACATTATTATAATAAAATGTGTCAATATCTTATCACTAAAAATGGTATTATCTCAACTAGGTGGACTAGGAAGACCCTATGATCAAGTTCATTTTGTAACTTGTCCTTATAATTCTCAGCGCTTTGTTGAAACACACTATCATATCAACTTATAGGTGAGGCTAATACTGGCCTGTCTAGCTGAGAAAATCAAAAGCCGTTCATCCCACTTCTTCCTCTTTTTATCTTCCTCTTAAGAGAGAAGCTCAGGAAGTACTCTTATCCAGAACTTTACATAAATGCTACTGCCCTTGTGACTACTGAACTCTCTAGAGGTGTCCCCCGAGAATTTGAAGGTGGGACAACTCACCCAGAATCTGAGAGCATATGCGGGATCACATCACTGCATAGTGGGACCGTAGATAGACATGCTTGTACTAGCAAAGGTGGGATCCAAGAAAACATCTATGCATATTATAACCCCCAAACATCTTCTTTTCTTGGCATTTGGATTAGTAGTTTCAGTTTTTGACTTTGCACAAGAAACTATGCAGTTCATTGAACTCTTAGAGTTTGGGGTTTTGAATGGACTCTATATTCTCCATACGTTTTAAAATCAGCATAATAAGCATGTTTGTGCATTGCACTCTCTTTGCAAATATGGCAGGTCAGGTAATTTATATTTGTGAATTAGTCAACCAGCTTATTCAAAACACTTTACAGAATTCATCCCATTTATAAGCTCAGATTTCTTCCATCTGAGTTTTTAATACAAATAGAGATAAAGATGAAACAGGTGAAACAAATGGGAAAGAAATAAATGCTAAACCATATGGTGAGGCCATAATTATTAACAAACATTCAGATGACCATGTTAACATATTAAACAAGCTCCATTTTAACATATTAAAAGAACCATGGTTAAACAGGCATACTGTTTCTGATTTTTCACAATATAATCTATAAATCTTTGGAACACTTAGCCTCTTGGAAGATATACTTCGTGTTTCCAAAGGTTTCCTTTCTCCAGTTTTCTTCCTTTATTTTTAGATGAAATAAACTGCATTTCAATTATTTTACTAGCGTGGATGATGGGTTTTAGATTTATCAGTATGAATGATTTTTGAAATTTTTATCTAATTTACATGTACTGGTTAGTGACAGGGTGAAGAGTGGAAATTGGGACTCTGCAGCTATGATGAAACACTAGGTGCTTTATTGAAAGTTGTTTCCCTTCTCTTTCCTCACTATAAAAGCATGTCGGCTGATACTCGTAATCACCAGTAGACATCTCCTACTTGACAATAATTCCTTAGCCACTATATGTAACTGGTCCAATAAAAAATCATTTCAGGTCACAAATGCCCCAGTGTATTTATCCACACTCGTCTTCTAGTCTCCTTCTACTTAAGTCTTCATTGCCAGCTGAGTTGGTATCCTCTGTGCCTTTGCTCTCACTTCTATATCTATTCAAAATTACCCATCTCTCAAACTCTGGTTGAAGCTCTCTCTCTTCTACTCGGGATTACCTGACTTCTGTGTGATTTCTGTTTACTTATTTTATCAATTCACCTCTATTACCTTTTTGCAAAATTAGAATTATTATCTATCTTTCACCATGTCTTATATCTTCACTAATTAATGGCTACTATACTTTGTAGACAGGCCCATCCAAAAATACGTTGAAAATTAAATTATATTGCAAGTGTTCCTATTGAAACTGGAGGCCAAACGAGACGTGCTCAGCCAATAGACCAACACAGGAGTTGGGTCATAGAATAAGCGTTTATTATCAGAGCACCGAGGGTCTGAGAAGGCAGCAGGTTAACACCTCCAAAAACTGCCTTAACATTCTCAGACCAGCTTGGGACATTTCAGGGAAAATCGGGGTGTTCCTCTAGAGGCTACTTGGCGGTTCAGGGGGTCTGCACGGAGCCTTCTCTCTAGCGACGTGGCTCTCTAACGTGGTCACCCACTCAGGAGCAGTGATGACAGTAACCTAGAAAGAAGGCTAGGACATAGAGACTGTAATCCGCAAGCCCAGGGTTGGGGTGGAGGTAGGGTCAGGGGGGCATTGTGACTAGTAAGCATGTATAAGTTTCAGGGTAATTATCAAAAGCAGGGAATGAGTACAGGGGACATTCTAAGCTCAAGAACTGGGACATGGGACATTCCAAGTCAAACCGCAGGGAGGGTGTTTATCAATTGTTAAGCTCTAGGGCAGGGAGAGGCGAGGCCAGGGACATGGTAAGGCCTCTTTTGTGGGGTCCCAACAGGCCTTATTTCACTATAACCATACTTCTTTGGTTCCAGTACGGTAAATGAATGTGGTGATGTATTAAGCATAGGAAAGGTCAAAAGTGTTAAGATACTTATCCAAGATTCTAATTTAAGCTTGTCTAAATTTAAGCGTCTGCTGCTAACATTTACCACATTGCCTGAAGATGCCTGTTAGATCTCACCATAGAAATTGTGCCTTAAGTGATTCCAAAGTCTTAGATTAGTGTGAAGTATTATATATGATGCGTGCGTTTTTTGGAATTTTACCTATGAGCATGGCACGATTGGCATTAAGTAGAGCTTTGTTGTCAGTATATTGTGAATGTTATTACAGAGTATCCTGGGCACTTCTTTTGGAGGTTCTTTCTTAAAATTACCACACATGTGTTTTTAAATTTTCTCTTAAAAAAACAAAAAAAACTGCTGTAGTTGAGACGTCATAGAACTATCTTTATGACCTGTCTTTACAGCGCTAAAGAAGATGCTATAATAGTTGCTTTCATATGTCTAAAATTCATTGATTTCAGAGATAAAAGTTAAAAAAGATGTGAAAATTCTGTAAGTCTTTTCATGCAATCCATTCTTTCACTTTCAAACTCTAACAATAAAAATGAAAGATGAATGGTATTTTGCAAAGTGTCAGAGCTATTTCTGCACTGTGTGTGTGTGCATGCGTGAACATATCCAAAAAGATACAAATTTAGTTTTTTACTCAAATAACTATTATAATGGAAAAATGGCATAGTATAATTGAAAAGTGTGTCATTTTCATTTTAAAACGCCTTTTTGAAATACTACTGATTACTAAACTGTCTAGTAAATGAGACTCAGCTTGAAGTGTTAAAGATTATAGAAATAATACTGATTCATAGTGTTGTTTTGACATCTAAATGCTCATTTGAAGATATAACATTTAAAACCTTAGTCTTATAAACTTAAATTTGTCTTCAGAAGAAGTTCTTTGGAGGGGCACTGTTGGCGCTTTCTTGCTAAAATGCTTTGTTCTTTGATTAATGTTGACAGTTTTTAAATTGTTGAAAATTAGTAATTCAAGAATTGATCTTATGACGAATCTCCATAACTCAGCATGTTCAGTTGACCAAAAACTTAACTCAAAACAAATGTTAACTGAAAGCAGTATATTAATCAGGATCTAGCAAGTAATTCCTCTGTTGATGGGCTACGTTTCTTATTCAGTTTCTCCTTTTCTTCCTTTTTGAGTTTTAAATTTTAAACTTAGATATAATATAAAGAATTGCTAGTATGCTCAGTCCATTCTCAAAATTGCACTCACTCACTCTAAGTTAAGGAGCAGTCATAACAGTAAGAAAGAAAATAAATGGTAACTTAATTTTCCCGACATTTTTCAGCCTGTAGCCTTCATTCATTATTCTTTAAGGAAATACCCAAACCTGCTGTATACAAAGCACTGGGGATACAGTAATGCACAAGATAAACCAGGACACAGATTCCACATAGCCTAGATTTTTGCAGAATTTCTTGAGTTCATGGAAAGTTCACATTTGAGTTCAGGGCTATTTTCATTAATATTGCAAATTGGTACCGGTGTGGACTGGGTGTCACAGAAGCAGGCAGAGGGAGCGTTGTAGTTATATTGAGGGAGCGTTGTAGTGTATAAAATAAATACATCTTTAAACATGTGCTCATACTTGGTATGGTAATGTTTTTCTAACGCCAGGAAAAAAAAAGCTTACTTCACCCTTTGAAAGTATTCATTATTTTCCACACTGTTTCATCCATATTCACTTGGGCCTTAAACCCTATTCTAAGGCTATTTCATTCTAAGGAGATGCAGACTTTTTCTTTCTCCCTGTTGCATAGCACAGAGTAAGGTATGTATTTAGCTTTTGTATACTGATTAAGTATTAGCAGGTTGTTTGGTCAAAACCCCCAGAGAAACTTGCCAAGTCCTATCTACTGCCTGCAATAATTTTCATTTGGTCAAATCCTAGGTGGCTGAATTTTGTTCTGTTCTTTAAAGGCTGAGTAAGCACCTAGCAAATCCTTGGAGAATGAATGAATAAATGAAAAAAGAAAGTATTTAATAATAAACAATGAGTATGATTAATGATAACATTTTAAAGTTTCTGTAGCTAAATTTGTGACTGCCTTCTGTGGGAAGAAGCAAATTCAGGCATAGGCTTTACATAACCCATTCTTATTTTTTGTTTGTTATTTCACTGAAAATTATCTAAAATTCAGTTTCTCAGTTACTGATCTTTACCCAACTATCTTTTTCTGCATTCTATTTGCTTATTAAAGACAAAAATCTAACTTTCATTTACTATTTTATAATCAGCAATTAGTACAGAGACGAATATAGAAGGTGCTCAAAATCAATAATGGAATTAAAGACCATAGGGGGGCATTTTAAGCTTTGATTAGGAAATCTAAAGTACTGTTAAATCTATGGAACTCTATGGTTTAACAGAGCAAAACAAAAAAGGAGAGCATTCAGCAGAAAAATGGGCAAGTTTCTTCTTTACCAGAAAATGTTATTTCCTACCAAAAATCATCTGTACTTTTACATTAAGGGGATGTATTAATTCCAGTGCATATTCATAAGTCTTTGTTAATTCAGATGAGTCTTAAGAGTAATAATTTTATTTTATTCCTATTTTATTTTTTAAGGAGAAATTCTTAAGTACCAATTAATTCTGAGTGCAATTAGAGGATTAGGTATTTATGCTAGGTCCTTTTATTTAAGTGTTTATCTCAAAACACTGTAGAGATAATTGTTTGTGAAATCTTGAGCCAGATGAGAATTTCCTAACATGCAACTATGAAGTCTGCTGTCCCAAAAGCAAACTGGAAAATGTTAATTTCCAATGCCTGAGATTTAAAGTTATGTCAGGATTGTTAAGTAATGGGTTGTTTATTTTTCATTGAAATGATTCAATGGATGTCATGGTATAATATTTTAATGAGAAGAAAATAATTTCTCAAACCAAAAATATTCTACTTGATAAAGTACAAACAATGCTGAGATGATGGAGAATTATGCATTTAAACTTGAGCATGACATTAACTTGGTCATATCATTATGAACATCCTAAAGCATTTAATCTTTTGAGGCCATACTTATAATATTTTGTGACTATACTATCATAAATCTGTATTGTTTAATTATTCTTTTAAAAGGCCCCAAGAATACAAAGATTGAAGAAAAACTAAAGCTTTTTCTAATTACCAAATTATAAATCAAGAGCATATAACACCTAGTTATAGTTCCTTGCCCTTCAAAGATACTAAAAATATTTTTTGATATGCTAGAGAGAATAATTGATGTGTTTCATAGTACGCGCTAACTTACTGCCACGCAGTGTACAGGACCTCAGTGTCAGAGAGGCTTGTAAGTTATTTAGGCTCCATAAGCAGGTATTCCAAGTGACTTCTACATGCATCTATAAACTTCCTCAATCAATTCATACTCACATATTGAAGGAAGAGGAAGGAGAAGAGAGAGAAAGAGAGAGAGAGAGAGAATATGAATGAATATGTTTGTAAACACAGTTGATGCATTCCTGGTGTTCCTTTCACTACTCCACTCAGAGCCCCTGTACCAGAGAGAGCACAGATGGGAGAGTTCTGTTTGGTAGTTCCTTTAGTCTTCCTTGCCACTTGTCTGTCGTAGAGTGATTCTAGTATTGGCAATAGGTTTCTTTCCTACATTTTGGCCCCTCAATAAAACCTAGCTACTTCATACAGGGCTGAACTGAAGATAGTACAATGTGTTGTAATGAGATTGAATGAGGACCCCTAGGAAGTAATTGCTGTCAAAAAAAAAAAAGGAATATCAATACAAAGACTTTGGCTTAGGAATGCCAAAATACGCATCTTTGGCCTCATTTGAATGCTCTTGATCAAACCAGTTTTTTTATGTGTTAACATTTGAAGAGGAAAAAATTTCTAAATTCCTTCATTTTGTTTTTCGGAGACTATTGTCTAAAAGAAAAGACAAAAGCAGGGGGTTGTAATTTTTAGCTTTCTGAGAATAAAATCCTCCAATCTTCTATAAAACTATTGTTAATGTAACTATGATATTTGTACATGTTCACAACATTTATTATAAATGTAGTCAGAAATCTGTCCATAGCTACATTCTAGCAGAGTATACCCTAATGAAAAACACAGATAAGTAAAATAAGCAATATCAATTTGGTGAGAGAAGTGCTATAGTGAGGATTACAAATACTTGAATTGGATATTCACAGAATCCAAAGGAATGTTATTCAAGAGCTTCAGGAGTTTGAAGAAGGTTTTTGAGAAGGGAGACAATTTAATTGAGGACATGTAACCATTGGGGAAGAATGCAAGTATAGAGAAATAAATTAAGGAATGTATGAATTTATGAAACTGAGAGAACATTGAAGAAATGCAAAGTAGCTCAACGTGACTATATGTAGAGAAGCAATGGGAAACTAGGCTAAAACACAAATAGCAGAGTTTGGAGAGTCTTGTAGCATGCTAAGATTTTGATAATTTATTCTGGCTCTTTGGAGGATGCATTTGAAACCCAGACCAGAGGCAAAGATAACAATAGTCCTAACAATAGTTAGGCGATAGCAATAGTCCATTGAGAAGTGGTGAGATCATTAGTTAACACATTGACAGTGGGGTGAAGAGATGCAGATGGAGAAAATATTCATCAGATTGAGCTTGGTGACCAATTGGACATAGGTTATGGTTATGCAAGATGGAGAAATCATTTTGTCTTTGGCAGGTATATCCATGGTAGTACTGGAGGATGGTCATGTATGATTGTCAGGTTGTATATATCATTCAAGTACAATTTAATTGAGGACATGTAGCCATTGGGGAAGAATGCAAGTATAGAGAAATAAATTAAGGAATGTATGAATTTATGAAACTGAGAGATTTCCAGACTGCATTCTGCTTTCAAAGTCAGGCTCCCATGAAACTATATAAAGACACTTACTACACAGGCTATTGACATCCCTAGAAGTAACCCTCATGTAATGTAAGACATGGAATAGGTTTGGTATAAACCCTACTGATAAAATTCATTTTCTGATTCTAACATTTTAAGCCATATCAGCCCAGAAGAGTATTCCATATTCTTATTCCTGAAGCTGAAACAGAGTGATATTAAATTCACTATTTGGAAAGAGATACAACTCTCAAGATGAATCCCATGAATCAGCAGCACATAACATATACACTAAACAATTATCTGACTGCCCACACTCATGGAATAAAACCTAGTTCTCCTCTCTTGAGAGGAACAAGGAAGAACGTCCTAACCTGCATCCCAAATTACCCAGGAGTTGCTTTTCTCCACGTCATTCTATCATTCTTTTTGTCAGGCCCTTTTGTTTGCCATCCCCAAATCCTGGGAAATTGATTTCTGCTCTTGTAATATAAATGCTCTCTGAGATGAAAGACCTCCCCCTTTCTCAGTGTCTTTTTAGGATATCATATATTTTCTCCTGTTTATGTCCTGAAACTTGTAACCTCCTATGAATCCCTTAATTCCTGACAGTGCTAGAACTCAGTGACCTCTCTCTTGCTTCTATTATGCTCTGACTCTTTCTAGTTGTGTGTGTCTTGCCTCCACTTTGCCTGCCTGAGAGGAGAGATGGTCTCTTTACCAACCATTGTCTCATCTTTTAAGTATCGGTTGCTTTTTCTGAATCTTCACTTCCTGCTGGGTGGGATGCAAAATAAATGTGGTGAGATATTATGGTCCAAGATTAGCAAAAAAAATAATTAAAAAAAAATTATGGACTGAAATCTTCATCTGGAAGGAAAGAGAAATCAAATGGATGTTACTAAGCAGGGCTTAGAAACAGAGACCAGAGTGTCAGAAGTGAGAGCAGACTGGGAGCAGCTGGCAACATTTCAGACCTGGAGATAGTTGAGGCAAAATAAAGGCAATAGGACTACCTGGGAAATACCAGGAAACTAAGACATGGCCAGTATCGTGTCCCTCCTTCCCCTGTTATTCCTTTTTCTTTTCTTTTTTTTTTTTAGTTTCAGGTAAACAAAGCAACATAATAGTTAAGACATTTACACCCCTGACAAAATGATAACCTCCCCAACATATTACCTCTCATACATTGTATATAGCTGTTGAAATATGACTATATTCCTTATGTTGTACTTTACTTCCCATGACTATATACATGTATATATATAGTTATATAAAGTTATATATATATATTTATATATATAGTTATATATTTATATATAGTTTTATATATATGTGTGTATATATATACATATATATACATATATATATATATACACACACACACACACACACACACATATATATATATATATATATATAGTTATAGTTATAGTTATAGTTGACAGTCACTATTATTCTACTTCAGCTGCAGGTGTCTAGTGCCATGCCATGTTCAGGCATCCACACAGTACATGAAGTGATCCCCCTGCTAAGTCCTTTACCCATATGGGACCCTACATAATCTTTATAACATTATTGATTATATTCCCCATATTGTATTTCATATCCCCATGACTATACTGTAACTACTGAATGGGAGAAGATATTTGCCAATGATATATCTGATAAGGGATCAATATCCAAAATTTATAAAAATCTCATACAACTCAACACCAAAAAAACAAACAACCCAATTAAACCATGGACAGAGGACACGAAGAGATGTTTCTCTAAAGAGGACATACAGATGGCCAACAGACATATGAAAATGGGCTCAACGTCACTAATCATAAGAGAAATGCAAATCGAAACCACAATGAAGTATCGCCTCATTCCTGTCAGAATGGCTATCATCAACAAATCAACAAACAACAAGTGCTGGCGCGGATGTGGAGAAAAGGGATCCCTCGTGTACTGCTGGTGGGATTGCAGATTGGTGCAGCCACTATGGAAATTAGTATGGCGATTCCTCAAAAAACTGAAAACGGAACCTTATGACCTAGCAATTCCACTCTTGGGTATCTATCCAAAGAAATCCAAAACACTAATTCAAAAAACTATATGCACCCCTATGTTTATTGCAGCACTATTCACAGTAGCCAACATTTGGCAACACATGAAATACCCATCGATAAATGATTGGATAAAGGAATTGTGGTACATTTATGCAATGGAGTGTTACTCAGCCATAAAAAAAAAGAATGAAATCTTACCATTTGCAACAACATGGATGGACCTAGAGAATATTATGCTAAGTGAAATAAGTCAGACGGAGAAAGACAAATACCATATGATCTCACTTATATGTAGAATCTAAAGAACAAAATAAAGAAGCAAACAAAACAAAAATAAACTCAGAGACATAGATTTAAAAAAAACACTGATGGTTGCTAAATGCGGGGGATTGGTGGATGGGGAGAAAGTAAAGGGATTAGAAAGTAAAAATTAGTAGTCACAATATAGTCATGGAGATATGAAATATGTACTGTATATTTTCCTTGCATTTTTTCCCTCTCTTCTATATCCATGTATATAGTACAAGGAGACAGAAGTTAGCTGTTTGTGATAGGAAATATAAATGGCCATTTTGAAAGTGTGCCAGACGGAATCTGCTACAAGTTTTCGCATTTACTGCTGCCATCTGTTGTTCCTCAGTACTGGGATGTGAGTCTCTTGGCAAACGTCTCTCTAATTCTGAATTATCTTTTCTTCTTTTCTTTGAATCCCGTTCTTGAGATACTCACTGCTGGAGTGGCTTTTTTAAGAAACTTTTTTTTTTTAAACCAAGGAAGTATTCCAAATGTTTTAAAATGAAATAATTTGGAATGCTTTTATATAACATATTTTATGTATCTGAGCAAAAATATTTCTTCATTGGTAATATTTTTCTCATAAAAATAAAAGTGTTTTATCAAATTTTTCTTACTTTAATGTATGCTATTCCAAGCAAGATAACATAGAACAGATTTCTCTTTTCAATCTTATTTTCAGTTAGGTCTGTAGCTAACTGTTGAACTTAATTTAAGCTCCTTTATTTTACATAGTGTTTCTCTTTTTACTCAACTTTGAAATTATAGTAATTTGGGTAGTTCTGTTCTTCTGAAAGTAATGGCTAATGCTAAAAATATTTCAAGTGATAAAGGTGGGTGTTTGAGAGGGCAGACAAGTTAGTTGAGGATTAATACTTGTCATTGCCATTTATCAGGTAAAATGCTTAACTAAATGTTCATATAGCAAAAAAATAGTCTGTGAATTCTCAAAAGAATTACACATTTTCTACATTAAAGTAAAATTTGTGTCTCTATAATACTGTATTTCCCTGAAAATAAGACCTAACTGGAAAATAAGCCCTAGAATTATTTTTCAGGATGCTCATAATATAAGCCCTACCCCCAAAATAAGCCCCAGTTAAGCTCATCAGCCAGACACATTTAGCAGCACACGATGGACACATTAAATTATAGAATAATATTAATAAATACTTAAATATAAATAAATATTATTGACATTAATACTTAAAATAAATGATAATATAAATTATAATTAAATATTTGTAAATACCCAAGGAGCCTTTGAGATGAGAGGTAAATGCCTATGTAAAGAGATGAGCTAGCGACTTATTGCCGAATGACCAATCGGAGTACAGACACAACGCACGAATAACATGCGCACTTGATAAGGAACGGATGTGGTCGCATCTAATATGAATCTTTGTAATTCAATACATCATGTGTTGTAACGGATGTACTTAATGCACTCGTGTGAAATAAAGAAACATTTTCTGAATTTTGGTGCCTGCAATTTTTCGTCGCTTTTGTCTGGACCGTCATCATTCTTAACTGTCATCATTTTAGTTGCCACTCCTGTCTCATAAGTCTTCAATTAACACTTCATTTAATGGTAGATTTAAAGGGAATAAAATTACGACCCCCAGAAAAGATGAGTGCAAAAAGAAAGAACTATTCCGTCAAGTACAAGAATGGAATCGTGGAGGACTCCCGGGGCATGAATCTTACAGCTTTCTGCAAAAAGAAGTTGGATCTCCAAATGGTCCGAAAATGGCGAGCACAGTATGATAACCCCAGTCAACAGGTGGATGAGGGAAATGCTAAGAAGCGCATGTGTGGGTCAGGTTGGCAACCATTATTTCCTGAGCTGGAAGATATCACCTGTGAATGGATTGCTGACAGGAGAGCAAAGGCTTTGGTTGTGCACAGGGCTGATATTCAAGCATTTGCCCTTGCAATGGCACCACAGTTAGAAATATCCCCAGAAGAATTCAAAGCATCACAACACTGCTGGATGGCTTCCTTCAGCGATCTGAACTGTCTCTAACAACATCGACAACACTGTTCAAGCTGGAAGATACTGAAGTTATTAAACGTGCACCTGCATTCAAGTCCTTTGTTGATGGCATCTACTTTTCTAAATATTGGCTCTCCAAAGGATTGCTATGGATGAAACTGCAGTGTTTATGGGCCAAGGATTTCAAACGACAATTGATCAGAGGGGTACCTTGTCAATCTACATTCCCTCCACTGGTTACGAAAGTGCACAAGTTACCTGTATTTTGGCAATTCGTCTGGATGAAAAGAAAGCCCCACCTCTAATCATCACTAAGGGCAAGAAAGATAAGGTTGAACACGTTTCAGGCATTTATGTTCTTAAACCGAAAAGCCTGGTGCACACAAGCAGTTATAAGGAAGTGTGTGGATTTAATGCTGTCACTTGTTTTGCGAGGTGGCCAAAGATGTCTGCTAGTCTGGGATTTAGCCAGCACTCACTGCACTAAAGACATGAAGAACTTCCTTGCAGAGAGGAAAATGGATCAAATAATGATTCCCTCAGGAATGACTGCCTATCTCCAGACTCTTGATGTTGCAATAAGCAAGCCATTCAAGGACCATTTGCGCATGGAAATCAATGACTACATTGAAAATAGAATGGAGATAAATCAGCGTGGAAACTTGTGAAGCCTAGCCTGCAAGAGGTGGTAACTTGGGTGAAGAATTCATAGGATAAAATCACTACGAGCAGCTTCCATGGACAAGAAGTACTCATTTAAGGAGAGCTCTATTGCTGGACATGAGAGATTGGGGCCAATGGTTTTATAGGAAATGGAGTCGCAAGATTCAAGCCAGAATTTGGGGTTTGGAAAGTTATGACGATGTTCCAGAAGAAGATGACATGACTGTATTTGAATAGATGTAGATTCTTGTACGTGAATAAATGAATAAATGTAGATTGTTGTACATGAAAAAATAAGACATCACCTAAAAATAAGCCCTAATGAATCTTTTGGAGCAAAATTAATATCAAATCCGGTCTTATTTTTGGGGAAATACAGTGTCTTACTAATTTCTATATTCTCTATGGCAGTATCTGCCATAATGATACCATTCATTAAATTTTCCTGCACTAATAAATGAATAAAACTATGCATGGCAATAAGTTTTTAGAGTAATAGCTAATTTCTGCAATTTTGGAAATATTTTTAGAAGGCTTGAATTCTTAGTTAAATATATATTTTTAAGTTATAATCTTCCTTTTAAAAACATCTTCTAACCATCACTGCAATAGTTAGAACAGCATGGTACTTACTGCAAAAATTAACAAATAGGTCAGTGGAACAAATTTGATAATCATTAAAAAATACTAAAATGATTCATATAATTCATATATTAAGACTTGATAATGAACCATGATGAAAAATAAAAAGGAATCACTATCAATAAATGTACCTAAGAAATTCTCCAGCTGTTTGAAAACAAAAAAGTTTTCCACTTTACCGTAACATAGAAATATAAAAGAACAAAGAGAAAGAGAAATCAAATTATATGTCAAAATTTCCTGGCAGAAGATATTACAGAAGAAAAGATCAAAGATTAATCGAATTGGCAAAAACATTTTTTGAACACTGTCCATAAAAATATGATGAATAAAAAGTGAAAGTCAAGAAATAGATTAGGAAAATACTTGAAATAATTGTAATATGTAAAAATCTTATATAAGTAAGTTATTTAAACTCTATTGAAAATATGCAAAAGACATAGACAATTTATATAGACATACAAATTAATAAATTTATAGCAAATTTCATTTCACTTGTAATTTGATAAATGTAAATTAAAATGAGCAACTATTTTACATTTCAAAACTTTAGATTTACTGAAAGAAAACATATTACCTTAAAGTATCCAGGATTTTGTATGATTGGCACTCTCATATATCTGGCAGGAGTTTAAAATGACATGTTCCTTAATTGTGACACAGGTTCTCCAATGTTTCAAATGCTTATATCCTGTGAATCACTAATCCTCTTTCTAGGAACTTGTCCTAAGATATAACCTAAATGTGTATATACAGAGGTATTCATTGCAGTATTATTTGGAATAGTAAGAAAATTGTAAAATACTGCATGTCTCCTGAAACAGAAATGGTTAAATATGTTATAGTTTATATGATATAATTCTGTTGAAGAAATTTTAAGGATAATAAAAATCATTCTAAGGTAATATAAGGAGTGAAATAAGGTACAAATACTTTAATCAGAAATATCTCAGCCAGGTAAATTTGCATGTATGTATGTATAATCAGAAAATGAATGGATAGAAATCACCAAAATGTTAATGATGGCTACTTTTGCATGGAATTACAGATGATTTACCTTGTCTCTTTTAGGTATTTCTGGAATGCCTAGTTTTCAATAATAAGCATCTATTAATTTTTAAATTAATATAAAATATACAAGAATACCAAATGGACTTTAATGAATCCTGAATTAACTTTCATGTTTCAGATGTTATATCCTAAGCTTATTACTAATAAAATACTTTTTAAAAGACTTGTATATATTTCAACCATACAACAACATCATGAAAATGAGCATTGGAATAAACTAGCACAACCATGAGCAGTTTCAATAATGTGTTTCAACAAAATAGTTTTCAGTAAGATTATTTTATCTGTTGTGATTTTAGCCTATATAATAATTTTTTAAAAAATAGGTGTTTCTCATCTGCCTACGATATCATTAAAACATAAAAATCGGCCTAAACTCATTTTAAGCTAACATTATTAATGCATCAAAGTTAAGCAAACCTACCTAGGGTTTTCTTTTTTAAAGAACAAGAGCTTCAATTTTGTTTATCTTACCCTATTGATGCCACAATAGAATCACTGTAAATCTTCATTATTTGTTTTCTAGAGAAAAGAAAAGTGAATGAAAAGGTCAGTGCATAGAGTTTATTGATTGTTCTTCGAACCCAAAATCCACATGGTATTAATAGTAGTGTCCATAAATATTTCATGGATAAATATATAGCATTCTGTACACACTAAGCATAATGAAATGGAAAGACAACCTTATGTTTGCGTGAATTGCCAGTTTATTAAGAGTTTCACACTTAAACTATAATATCATAAACTCATATAGGCTTCCCTTGATACATGAAAACAATGGTCTAAGTGCAAACAGAACATGGGATTAAAATTTTGTTCTGAGTCCTGTTGATGGATTCTTTATTTTTCGAAAACTCCGTTCATGCCTCTATTGCCAGTGGAAGGTATGCAAGACAGCTAGAGTCATTTTTTTCTCATTTACCACATTCCAGCTAAAAGAAAAACTTCTGATTTCTATACACTGTACTCAGTGAATACTTCTGATACCAAATGTTTTGGTTTCTTCCCACACCAACCAATTCTCTGACACCAACTAAATGTTCTACAGTTCAATACAACTCAATTCTGACAGTGTCTACTTAGAGTTAGCATTAGATCCCACAAGTTAAGGGTTCAGTCTCCCAACACTGCCCCCATTTTAGATGCTACTTGCAAGCCCGGGCCTCTTGTATTTCTGACTGACCAGCTCTAAATTGGGGATTCCTATAACCCCCTTCACATGTTCAATAATTTCCTAGAATGGCTCACAAAACTCATGAAAGCATTTACTTATACTTACTGGTTTATTATAAAAGATATGACAAAGGATACAGATAAAGAGACCATTGAAGTGGTACAAAGTATAGAGAATGGGCTTCCAAGTCCTCTCTAGGCATTCCACTCTCCTAGCAACCCCATCTGTTCTCTAACCTGGAAGCTCTCTAACACCATAATTTATAGACTTTTACGGAGGCTTCATCAGGTAGGTGTGATACATTATTAATTCAATCTTCAGCCCTTTCCCCCTCCAGGAGAATGGAGGTGTGGGATAAATCAATAAATGATCTCATCTTATATAGTCACAAACTAAAGCCGCAATCTACAAAGCATTCACTCATTCTAACACTTAAATGTACAAATAATCATGAATCATAATTAAAAAAAAATCAATGAGCTATCCAGGAGCCAATCAAGAGTTGCCTTATCAGAACAAAAGATGCTCTTAACACCCAGGAAATCCCAAGAGATTTAGGAGCTCTGTTAGGAGCTGTAGTCAAAGATCTAGAACCCCTATCGCTCAAGAAATTACAAAAGTTTTAGGAGCTCTGTATCAGGAATCTAGGGCAGAGACCAAATATATTTATTCTTATGTCACATCAACCAACAGTAAATCCTACCATCCCTACCCCCAATATACCTTGAAACTGACTTCTTTAATTTACTTGTAAGCTCCTTATCGCAAACTAAAGAATTTGAAATAGCCTCTTCATTGAGTTTCTCACTTCCACTCTTCCTTCCCTCTAATATGTTCATAATACTAATAATAATTTATTATGATTATATTATGTTCATAATAAATAGTATTTTTAGAACATATCTGCTTATGTCATTTCATTGCCTTAAACCATTTGATGAATTTCTGTTGTTCTTCTAAGGAACTTGAATTTCTTACCATTGTCTATAAGGTCCTTCAAGGGTTGCCGTGCCTTCCTTTCCAATCTCAGAACGTAAGACTTTCCCCTTTGCCTGCTGCACTAGTCTGCCTGGTCTCTTGACTTTTGTTGTTTCCAGGTCTTCACACTTGGTATTTCCTCTTCCTCTGTTACTTTACCCTTTCACAAATGACTTCTCTTCACTTTTCAGTTTTCTACATAATGCCTATTTAAAATTATCTCCTCAAAGAAGCCATTTTTTTCTCATCCAAACCTAGTAGGTTCCTCTCATTGGTTTTCCTCTCAATTCACTGATTTGTCATTTATTGAGTTATTCCACAAACATTAAGAGCTCGTCATGGGCCAGATGGCAAGCTGGGCATTGAGACTACAAGAGAGAAGCCACTCTCCTTCCCACAACCACAATCCTGTGACCTGAACAGATTTGTAAGTAGACACACTACAGGACAATGGAGGCACACTAGTAGTAAACACAGACATGGAAAAATTAAAATTGTCTTGGAAATCAAGGAAGGATTTGTGGAGGGGATGACATTTCAACTGGATCCAAAGCAGTTATTCAAACTCCACTAGACTGAACAGTTAATGAGTGTTGGCAGGATGAAACAACTTTGAAGGTAAAGGAATTTTTAAAAACTGCAGTAAAAACCATATGCATGTTTTAAGTTGAAAGGAATATTTTTAGCAATTATTTTTAGCATATTAATGTTTTTACTAGTATATACTTAGGTTCTTCCAATTCAGAAGTCTCTTTTAATGCTTTTCTTTCTTTCTTCCTTCCTTTTTCTGGGTGATAGAATATTTTTCCAGGGAAATGCTGAATAAATCATTGTTGAAGTACACTATATTGCTTTCTATCAACAAACCTGAGGTAATACAGAATTTACACTTCAGTAGCTGCAATGCTCAAACTTGACAGGTAGTGTATTGTGTTTGATGATAAAAAAAAGGTACAGCATAGGTCTAGGTGGTTTTGTATCCATTTAGTTTTGAGAAGAAAAATCATTCATTTAACATATTGCTCCCAAAGCACAAATCCTAGACCATTGATTCACAGTATTTTATATTATTATTACTGCAAAAGTCATTGTGTTTAAATAATATTTTAGATATCTATATCTTTTTATGTTTATTATTATTTAACTTGCTATACACAATGGAAATGGACAACAAAGCTCTCCTGGAATGTGATAGGATATTTTTTAAATGGTGCCTTCACTTTGTTATGTAAATGTTATCTTCTTTCCCTTAGAAACAAGATACATATCCAGAAATTTTTATGAAATGATCTCATAGCTAAATTTATTTCTTTTTTCTTTTTTATGAAATAATTATTAGTAGTATAAGAAATATTTACTAAAATTCTTAGAATTTATACTTTGTCATGTATTAATTGTGTTTGCCAATTTTTAGATTGGAAGAGAACAGATTATTTGTCTCCGTATGTCTATCTCATGAGAATTTTTATATTGGACCTCTGGTGAATATTTTAGGAGTGTATACCCACTTTTCTTCCAGCCTCTAGACTCTTTCTGGTTGTGCTACCTCACTTGTACCTAAAAACATATCCATTTTACAAAAGACACTTGTGGAATAAATGGAAACCTCCATATTTGTCTAAGTGTCTGACAGTGCCTAAATAAAATACATCTACTATGTCATCCTATATATTTGTTGAATGTTCACAGGTCTCAAGCACAGGAATGACCACTTTAGTTACATCATCTACCATTACCTACATTACTGAACCAATGGCATACTTGACTCCAGAATTTGCATTTAAATCATATTTGTAAAATGTTGAATTTCCTCAACACTTCTAAACTTTTTGTGTTTTTGAAGTTCTTGAAAATGGACCCAAGGATAGGTAAGCTTTAATTGTGAATTCAGAATGAGGGTGGGAGGAGGATTTAGGTTCCAGATCTGTCCAATAAATCAAAGGGATGTCTGGAGGACTGGGACATAAGTGGCAGTGGCATCCAGGAATCAAAAGCAATATGTACAACAAGCTACCCACGGTTGGTGATACAGAGTACATCTAGATGATTATTGTCAGCATTCAGAGCTGAGTGGAGAGTACAAAGGTCATAATGAATAAGGGAATGAGACACGCTGGTGCCCTGGGGAAGAACATTATGCTCTTGGACCACTCCAGCATCCCTCAATGTGTTCCACAGTGTTCCAACAGCACTGGCCCAGGAACACTCAGATACTGATAATATTGTAATACCCACAGTTATGTTTTCTAAGTAACCATATGCTAGATAAGCAAAGTGTTCAAAAAGATACATAAGCATTGCTTATATGGCTATTTCTTATTTTAACTTTTTTTTTCTTATTTTAACTTTTAATAAAACAAGCTAACAAAAATAAATATTATTATTAAAATCTGAGGACCAAAATGTTTTCATAGAAATCAGAAATAATTTCTGAAGTATAGGAATTAGTTATTTATTGAAAGATCATCTCTATGTTTTACCTCTACATGTATAAGCAGGTCAGCTGATCTGGCAATATGAGCTATTAAAGAGCTTTATTGAATACCTGCAAGATGAAGTGCTACCATACCAAAAAGCAGGAGTCTGTTGTAAAAAATCACCTACAAACAGAACTAGCATTTTCCTCTGGAGTTATTTTTACGTCGGCAAAATTATTTTAACAGTTATTTAGTTAATATTTCAGGGTTCCTCATCATAAAAAGCAAAAAGGAAAAACAAAGACCTTGAATATATAACACATTTGTTTTCAGTTAAGTCTGTTTCTAAATGTGAATACAGAGGTGAACATGAGGGTCAGAGCTACAAATGCACTACAGATAAATGAAATTGATCCCTGGCCCCAGTGAGTTATTGAGCATTAAAAATATAAATAGTAAATCGCATGCCAAAACTATACTTTTCTTCTTAGAACAGTTAGTAATCTAATGTATACCCAAATTGTAAATTTCCAACAAGTTAATTGGCTATTTTGTTTCTAACTTTACAAACAGTATTTTTAAAAGTTTTTCCACAGATATGAATTTTTGATATACATATCAAATGATGTAATGGACACCACAAATCTTCCCACTCTCCTAACTACTAGCAAATATTGATCTGTCCTACATATCTAGTTTTGCCTTCTCTATAATGTCACGTTAATGGAATGTATGCAAATGTTCTTAACAGTTTTATTCATAGTATTTCAAAACTGGGAACAATGCAATGTATAAATTCAAGCTATGTGGATATGATATGCAGATACGTAATTTATTGAGCTGTCCTAGATTGTTGAGAAAAATTCAGCAGAGTGATAAATCCGTAACTTGAAGGAAAGAGTTGCCCTTTTTAAAGAATATATTGAAGAATTTTTAGCACATTTTAACAAAATTAAAAATGAAAGGATGGCAAAAAATATATTGATGAGGTTTGAGACCTACTACTCAGAGTTAATTATGTGAGTAAAAATTTTCTTTTTCAGTAAAAATCTATGGTCTATGAAGCTTAATTAAATGTGCCATAATAAACCAGATTAATTGCCTCTTGGATAGGGAGAATTCTGGTCTCTGAAAAATCAAAGATGAATGTCAAAATCACAGAACTTTAAGATTAGCAAAATAATGTTGTCATCAATCAAAATCTGTTCCTTTAAGATTGCTTAGCAAAGGAATATGTTGAACAAAATTTTCTCAAAATCTACATTTATTGGGTGCAATCCAGTCGAACATTTCTGGATAGAAGCAGTATTTTCAAAGGTAAAACTGTTTCATTCATTTACCAAACATCTACCAGTCATCTCTTGAACAGTAGGTACCATATTATAGGCTAGGATTACAAAGATAAATGAAACACAATCCCTGATGTCAAGTAATTCAGATTATGACCAAGAAGATTAAAAAGCACACACTAAAATGGTTATAATAGATGATATATACTACACTACAGTGATCAACACAGACTTCATGTGATCACTCCACAATGTCCCTATCATGAAGAAATATTTTAACTCTTCAAATAAGTTATAATAGCTCTGTCCTGCCATACATTTAAGGCTCATCTCAACCACAACACTTGCCATTTTATATTATAAGCATTGGTTTAAATTTTTGTCCTTCACAGTAAACACTGAGTTCTTCGAGGAGCTATAATTTATTCATCACTTAATGAATAAGAGCAGTTACTAATAGCTCTTGTGAAAGGAAGGACAAGCATGGGAGGTTGAGATGTGCAGTAAAATGTGGCCATGTTACATACAGCTGAGATGGAGTTACAAGAATTAGAGACAACTTGACTAAGAGTGGAGCTAAGGGGTGCCTGCCTGTAGGCTGCACAGAAAGAGAGCTCAACAAAGGAAAGGGATAATGGTGGCTGTCCCTCTAGCCCCCACCCTGAGGCCACACACCTGTCTTTCGGTGTTTGCCTCTGGTACTTCTAGAATTTCCATCCTGCTGCTGGAGCCCAGGATGGTGGAGTAGGCCACCTCAAAATTACAAGTAAACTATAGAACAACCGTCACTGAGAATCACCTAAAGTCTAACTGAGGATTTACAGAAGAAGCCACCTCAAGACTGGTAGGAGGGATGGAACGAAGAACAGGCTGGTGCTACATCCACATGTGGCAGTTAAAAATCAGGAGGGGTATCTAGGCTGTGGAGGTCCCCCCTGAGGAGCAAGGGGTCCCAGCTCCACACCAAGCTCCCCAGCCTGAGGTTCCAGGACCAGGAAGACAAGTCACCGTAACTTCTGGCTGTGAATAACAGCAGAGATTATGGCTGGGTGAGATGGAGGGTGTCCTGAATCCCAGGTGCATCTCTTAAAGGCGTATCTCTTAAGGAAGTCCACACATGGACTTACTTGCTAACAGCCTCACCTGCTCTGAGCTGCAGTGCTGAGGCAGCAACTCAAGGGGTGCTGGTGACACGTGGGGTGGAATTGGATTATCTGGCTCCAGGGCGAGGATTGGAGGGGCGGCTTTCTCCCAGAAAAATATGTTGGTATAAGCCATTGTTCTTTTGTTGAGCACTTCCCCACCCAGCCGGCTCACCAAGGCAAGCGCCACATCTGGACATCGATCTGGCTAACACCATTCGCCCCATGCTGGTAAATCCCTCAGACCACACCCCACCCAACTTGCAAGTCCACTCAAGTTGCTTCCACTGGCTTTTCCATACAAATGTCCTGTCTGAGCTTATTATGCTGTGGACTTTCCTGAAATCTCTCAAAGCTTCACAAAACCCAAACAAACAGCATCTAGCTTCAGCATGCCCCGTACCTTGCTAAGCAACCTCAAGCCCTGCACTAGTGGCAGCCAGCCTCAGTTCACAGCTTAGTTTGTCCCAGGAACCTCCAAGTCCAGCACAAGTGGGCATGTGCACAAAGATCACTTTGTAGCAAATACCCTGTGGCACCGGGCAGGACACAGGAAGCAACTGACCTTGGTCTGCAACAGAGCCACTCTGAAGAGACCCTAGAATCAACACCACCAGTGGCCAGCTTCAGACCACAGCAGAGCACTACCCAACCACCGCCACAAATAACACACACACAGAGCAGACTAGGCAGGCAACAGTGCCCTGCTAGAGCAAATCCTGAGCTGTCGGGTCAGCCGCTTCACAATAGCTACTCAATAGTAATCACAGTCAGTCCTCACACCCAATCAGCCTAAAGGTCAATCTCATGTACTGATGTATAAAAAGAAGTCAAGGTTCAACTGCAACAGGGAGGAACATTCAACCCACACAAGTGACACACCTGGAGAACCTTGCTCAGTTGACCATGAAGAAAGTGCCATTGGACCCCACAGTATACCTGTTACATAAAGCCATTATACTAAGACTGGGAGACATAGCAGCTCCATGTAATATATAGAAGCCAAAATGGGGAAACAAAGAATCATGTCCCAAATGAAATAACAGAACAAAGCTCAAAAAAAGAACTAATAATGGAGAGAAGCAATCTATTAGATGCAGAGTTCAAAACACTGGTTATAAGGTTGCTCAATGATCTCAATGAGAACTTCAACAAAGAGATAGGAAACATAAAAATGAAGATTAAAAAACATAAAAAAAGAATCAGTCAGAAATGAAGAATACAATAACTGAAATAAAGAATACATTAGTGGGATTTACATTAGATTAGATGAAGCAGAGGATCAAATTAGCAATTTGGAAGATATGGTAGGAGAAAACACTCAATGAGAACATCAAAAAGAAAAAATAATCCAAAAAAATGAAGATATTTTAAGGGGACTCTAGGACAACATCAAGTGTATCAACATTCAGATCTCAGTGGTACCAGAAGGAGAAAAGAGCGAACAAAGAATCAAAAACCTATTTTAAGGAATATGATGGAAAACTTCCCTAACCTGGCAAAGGAAATAGACATACAAGCCCAGAAAGTACAGAGAGTCCCAAACAAAATGAACCCAAAGAGGTCCACACCAAGACACATCATAATTAGAATGCCAAAGGCAAAGAGAGGATCTTAAAAGCAACAAGAGAACAGCAGTTAGTTACCTACAAGGGAGCTCCCATAAGACTGTCAGCTGATTTCTCAACAGAGAATTTGCAGGCCAGAAGGGATTGGCATGAAATATTCAAAGTGATGAAAAGTAAGGACCAACAACCAAGATTACTCTACCCAGAAAGCTATCATTTAGAATTGAAGTACAGATAATGAGCCTCTCAGACAAGAAAGTACTAAAGGAGTTCTCAACCACCAAAGGGATTTCTTGAAGAAGGAGAAGGAGGAGGGGGAGGAAGAAAAGGAGGAGGAGGAGAAAAGAAAGAGAAGAGGTAAAAAATATGAAAAATAAAATGGCAATAATTACATATCAAAAATTACTTTAAATGTAAATTGATTATATGCTCGAATCAAAAGATGTAGTGTGACTGAATGGATAAGAAAAAAAGACCACTACATATGCTGCCTACAGGAGACTCACTTCTGATCAAAGTACACACACAGACTGAAAGTGAAGGGATGGAAAAAGATATTTTAAGAAAATGAGAGAAAAAAAGCTAGGGTAGCAATACTTATACAATACAAAATATACTTTAAAACAGGAGACAAAGGACCCATTAATCCCACTTCTCTGTATTTATGTGTGTGAAGAAACCCAAAATACTGCTTCCAGAAGACATGTGCATCCATGTTTATTGCAGCATTGTACAATATGTATTATGGATGTTACTCAGCCATAAAAATGAAAAATAAAAGAGTGGAATCTTGCTGTCTGTAACAACATGGATTGGCCCAGAGGGTATTGTGTTGAGTGAAATAAGTCAGACAGAGAAAGATGAGTGCCATATGATTTCACTTATATGTGGATTCTAAAGAACAAAATAAATGAACAAACAAAACAGGAACAAACTCATAGATACAGGGAACATTTTGATGGTTTCCTGATGGGAGGGGGTTTGGGGGGGTGGGTGGAAAACAGGAAGGGATTAAGAAGTACACATTGGTAGTTACATAATAGTCATGGGGATATAAAGTACAGCATAGGGAATATAGTCAATAATATTGTAATAGCTACGTATGCTGTCAGGTACTAGATTGATCAAGGTGATCGCTTCATAAGTTAAATAAATGTAAATCACTATGTTGTACACCTGAAACTAATATAATATTGTATGTCAACTGTTACTGAAAAATTATATATGTGTATGTATATATATATATATGTGTATATATATATATATAATTTTTTTCTTAAAGAAAAAATTTGCTAAGTGAGGAAAAAATATCATTTATACTTTATGGCAGAGGAATTAACAGGTAATGTAAATAACTAAAAGGGAGAACAACTTTTAAAGAGAAATGATGTGTTCTAGGCAGAGTGAATTTGAGATGTTGACAGGACATCCATGAGACACTGTCCAGTATAAAGCTGGAAATGCCGATTTTATAGACGGAAGAAGTCTGGTTTAGAGATGTGAATTTCAGTGTCATGATCGTAGAGGTGATATTGAAGTAGTGGCAGACTAGGAACTTTCCAAGGAAGAATATCTAAGGTGAGTTAAGATGAAGTTCTGAATATTGAGGAATTCAAAGGAATCCAAAGAAAAGGAAAAAGTAAAGAATTCTGAGGACTCTAGTGAAGTTGACAAAGAGACTTTAAAGGCTCGTCATTGGTGAATTTCAAGAGAGAAGGGGTGAGAGAATGGGAGAGATGGAACATCGTGCTAACTAAGCTTTGGGACATAATTCCTGAGTTCAATTTCCAGCTCCATCACTGGATCTTGGGCATGGATCTTGGTCATTTAGCCTACCTGAAATTCTTTGTCTTTATAATGCCTGTCTCAGATTTGTTTGAGGATTAGAACATATTAGAAGAGTAGGACAACATAGCACATGTTCCTGTCATGGATGTGTTTGACCTTTGTGAAAGCAATTTTAGGAAAGTATTGAGGAAGATCTTGGAGTCCAGAGGAAGAAGAGAGGAATAACACTGTGCCTTTGGAATTTGAAGAAAATTGCTTTTGAATAAAAGAAAATTTCTAAGTAGCCCTGAGAAATCACCTGAGGTTAGATAACTTGAACTTTCTTTTCATTTCCCAAAATGAGAATGGAGAAAAGGTATATTTAATTACAGATATGGAAAATTATTAGGGTGGCAAGAACTAGAATATAATACTGGTTAGACTATCGTTTTAGCACTCCTTTTTCTCTGGTATCTTTGGATGCTGGATCATTTGGTAAAAAGTTCAGTGGAGTAAAATACACAAGAAGTCTTAAAATTAGGTAATAGAAAGTAGCTATATATTAGATGTGAAAATTAGGTATCAGTAGATGTTAGAGTACTGAAAGTATAGAACGTTGTGGTCAAAAAGAGAGATTGCAGAATCTGAGATCTTAGAAGTAAAACAATTTCATATGTGATCTCAATACATCACTATTTTTTTGAATTTATGATGTGACTCATAAAGTACACGTACTAGAGTGGTAAAAGTGTCAGTTCACCATTCCTCTGTGGTTCGCTTTTGCTTTCATTATGGACATTCTCTTCAACGTGTGGATTATTTGCAGGAGGTTTCATAAACCATTTATCCATTTTATGACACTTAGTTTTTGTCTGTATCTAATATCTGTGTCCAATGTGCATGAATTCATTTAATAATGCATGGGTAAGCAGCAATACATCACAGTAAATGGAGAACCAGCCAATGAGGGAACTTTGGTCTACCACTTTGCACTTCCACTCTCCTTGAGGTTACCCTACTCATTCTATATGAGTGCTGCATCATATGACATACTTAGTGGGAATGCCCATGTTAGCTTGTGCGTGAATATTAATGTAGCACATTGTATTAATCATTCTTTAGGTTAAAACCAAATATATTGAGAATTTCAGGTTTTTTTATACCCCAATGGACTTCCCGTGTGCCCCATGGGATGGGTACATTCCATTTCGGAATCTACTGTTTTGGCAAAGAGAAATTTTGGAAGGGAGTGACGTGACCAGATGTGAATTTTTGATCATTGATCCAAGTTTAGTAGGTGAAGTTGTATTAAGAAAGACTGAAGGCAGGAAGACCAGATAAGGGATTATTATTTGTTGGCCAGGCTGGAAATTACGAGGTATGACAGGAGGGATGATATGATAGAATGAATCTCAATGTTCAAGATTTGGTGAATGATTGGAAGTAGTTATTGAGGTGAAAGAACGAAGGATGGCTTTCTGATTCTTGACTAAAACACAAGTTTTGTTTGTTTTGTTTTAATATATTTAGAACAAAGGGTAAGTACTTAAATGCTAAGTAACTCCTCGTTACTTTTTCAGAGGGGAAAAAAAAAGTCACCAGTATTGTTACTCTTTTCTGATACCATGCAATATTTGTAGCAGTATTTCCATTCATTCTATAAACGTCCCCCCTGGAACCTGGATCTGTGCCAGACACTGATTTTTGCAAATATCAGATAAAGTTATTCTCAGGTCCATATTCAATTCTTATTAATATTATTTTCCCAAAATGTAAAGTGAATTATTTTTCATCATAAGATGAAAAGAAAGGATTGTCTTCTCAAAACACCATAAATGTTACACGGAAATGAGGTTGCTTGCATTGTGTCTCATGCATGGTGTTCACGGCTGCTGCACGTCTTGCCTTTAGCTGGGATGACAGCAGTTCAGTGAGCAGTGGTCTCAGTGACACCCTGGATAACATCAGCACTGATGATTTGAACACCACATCCTCAGTCAGCTCCTACTCCAACATCACAGTCCCTTCGAGAAAGAGCACTCAGGTGAGAATCGCCTTCTTACTTTTTCCGGTGCTTCTGCCAGGTTTTTCCCCCAAATTATTTTATATTCAGTTGAAGTGTAACCCAACCTCTTCATCTGAAATAATCACCTAAATTGAAGCAGCTTGTATATGTCTATTTTTTCTACGGAATACAATCTAACCCAGAAAGACGTAGGTTGCCATATCTCTCTTTATAATATTGATATATTTGTTTAAGATCTAAGTTATTTTACATGTCTAATTTTGAATAGTTCTTGATTAATTTTATGTTTGTCTCTGAAATAAATTCCTGAAACTCTTGAGGATGGTAAATCAAGAATAGATATGAGATAATTAAGTTTTATCTTGTCTTATTTTTCCTTCTTAAATTCGACACAGAAAATTCCTTTCTCTCTGGAGTATTTAATGGGGGTTTTCTGCACGTATTTATTCTGACATTCTCTAATATGCACAAGTGAGAATTATGTGGCTAAAATTAAGGAAACCTAAATGAAGACGTAAGTAAAAATAGAGGGGTCTTTGGAATTCTTTTGAAATATGAATCAGTGCGGTGTTTTTTTTTGTTTGTTTTTTTGGGTTTTTTTTGTTTTGTTTTTTACCATTTAACTGAAAATACATTCCAGTGCCTTATTCACACTTTGTAGATGTTTTTCTGCATGAAATGTTTCTGTATTATTTTCCTCATAGCTGAAGACAGATTTAGAGAAACGTTCTGCAACAGATGAGACGTGGGATTGTACTGAGGAGATGAAGAAAACAGAAGAGGACTTTGACAGTCATGGGGATGGTGGTGGCAGGTGGAAGGGTGTTCCCTCAGGACCTCCTGAAGACCCCGAGAAGGCAGGGCAGAAAGCTTCCCTGTCTGTTTCACAGACAGGTTCCTGGAGACGAGGCATGTCGGCCCAGGGAGGAGCCCCCTCTAGGCAGAAAGCTGGAACAAGTGCACTAAAGACCCCTGGTAGGCTGGTCCCTTGGCAACCGCTACTCAAAGTGTTTTACTTTATTGTTTCCATTTGATCTTTGTTCTCTTTCATAATATCTTTCTTTTTTCATTAAACCATATTCCTCTTCATATGGTTAAATGCTTTTGCATATGCAAATTTCACATACTTTATCATATAAATCCACATGAACATATCAATCTAGGCATTCTCTAGCAAGCACTGGAAAAATTGGGGGCGATTGAATGTCTATTTTGTCACAATGATTTCTGATCCCGTGGACATAGAATAAGGCTGCTTAATAAAACTAAGATTGTTTTCGTTCTGACTTCCTTAGGAAAGTTTGGAATATTTATGTAAAGTATGCCACAAACTTTCACTACTGATTCCGAGAGATGAGATCAGTCACACTAACCTAGTGGGTTAGATTCTGTAGATTTGTAACATCATTTGTGAATTGGACTTTGTGAAAGAATTCTGCCAAATTGTACCATCCTTAAGATTGTCTCCCTATTTTTTACACGGTGCCTAATTTTAAATAGTGCCACCTGAAGTACTGATATAACAAGGTACTCCAAAAATAATTATTTCACAGATATTCAAATGAATTCTTTTTAGCTTTCAGTTGATAAGATTACATGCTATCCTTATAAAGGAAGAGTTGCAAGATATAAAATAGTAATAAATAGCAAAATTATGTTTTCATTTATCTCCTTGATCTCCCATCACATTTCTCTAACAGCCCTATTTTTGTGGCTTTTTACTCAATATATTAGAGTGCACTCCTATTTAGATCTAAAACAATAAATAGGTACTGAAGTAATATAAAGATATATCCACATTTGGCACATTTGTTTAAAGAAATTTTATGAAATCAAAATGTGCAGACAAGTAAATTTGTGTATTTCTCATTAATTAGGGAAAACAGATGATGCCAAAGCTTCAGAGAAAGGGAAAACTCCCCTGAAAGGATCGTCTTTACAAAGGTCTCCTTCAGATGCGGGAAAGAGCAGTGGAGATGAGGGGAAAAAGCCCCCCTCGGGCATTGGAAGGTCCACTGCCCCCAGCTCTTTTGGATTTAAGAAGCCAAGTGGAGTAGGATCATCTACTATGATCACAAGCAGTGGAGCCACCATATCAAGCGGCTCAGCAACGCTGGGGAAAATCCCCAAATCTGCCGCCATTGGTGGGAAGTCAAATGCAGGGAGAAAAACCAGTTTGGATGGTTCACAGAATCAGGATGATGTTGTGCTGCACGTTAGCTCAAAGACCTCTCTACAGTACCGAAGCCTGCCCCGTCCGTCGAAATCCAGCACCAGTGGCATTCCTGGCCGAGGGGGCCACAGATCCAGTACCAGCAGTATTGATTCCAATGTCAGCAGCAAGTCAGCTGGTGCCACCACCTCGAAACTGAGAGAACCCACTAAGATTGGATCAGGGCGCTCAAGTCCTGTTACTGTCAACCAAACAGACAAAGAAAAGGAAAAAGTAGCAGTTTCAGATTCAGAGAGTGTTTCGTTGTCAGGTTCCCCCAAATCCAGCCCCACCTCTGCCAGTGCCTGTGGAACACAAGGGCTCAGGCAGCCAGGATCCAAGTATCCTGATATCGCCTCACCTACATTTCGAAGGTAAGAATGCATAAAATGATGCTGGAGCAATACAAAATGCTGTATCTTAGGATATTTAATGTGTGTCCTATATTCTATGTATTATATGCATATATTATATACATATACATGACATGTGTATAATATGTACATATGTATTATATATCTTATTATATACATGTAATGATAGACTATATATCTTCTAAGATACATATATCTTAGTATCTTTTATTCAGTTTCTGAGAGCAGTGAGTTTTAAGAAGTTGATTGTATATTCAGCTAGCAAAAATAAAATGGTGCTCATTTTGAGAAATGAACAAATTTTTCAGATTCACTATTATTTTACTATTAGTAGCACAAGCAACATTTGTAAGAGACTTAAAAGCAGATGGCAATTCCTAGACATAGTGAAAAAATAAAATAATAGCTTGTGCATATCCATAGGTTTCCATCTCTTCTTCCCACAATTAAAAATAAAGCAAAATAGAGATTCATGAACACTGGCTTTCATTTCCAATGTTCATTATCTTGCTGGCTCTTAATGACTTGATGATCCTTAAGGTAGATGAAGTTGTGTTCCTTGTAATAGATTACATTGCCTGAATTTGTACAGTATCATATCTTGACCTATTTATGAAAATCAAGGTACTATATGGTTGACAGAATTTGAAAACTATAGGATGGTCGGTACAGGATAACAACTAAGGAATGGACTAGGTTTCTAACTCTTCATTAGGTTTCTTTGACATGACTCTGGTAAGAAGCATGACTTGATTTCTACACTGAGACTGTCTTTCGTACTGAATATGTGGACTTCTGCTCTAAGATATTACAGTTTTTAAATACCAGTATGTCTTAAGTGACAGGAAATTACATATACTTAAAGACTTGGGACAAATAGCTAAACCTCTCTGGATCTGTTTCCTCATTTGTGAAATAATAAGAGGATGATTTATAGTTCATTACATGTTAAGTATTTTTAATATTTGTCTTCATTATACTGATTAAACAAAGAACCTTGATTTCTGGGAAATAAAGAATTTTAAACATTTATTTTTACATTTGAAGCAATCTCAAATACATGATTGTTTAAAAAACCTAGAGGGTATATTCCTCAGTAGAAATATCAATCCTGAAGAACTGGATTTTTGAAGTGTTGATTCTCATTGGAAAGAATAAACTATGGCTTGTAGTGAGAGTAAATATTTCTGTCGCTTAAGTAAAAGCAGCAGTGCCCTCCAGTGGCCCATTACCTATGAAACAATTTCTCATATTCGTCGTAAAATATTTCACTATAGGAAATACGGATTTCATTGCAACTTACATAGTAATCATTATACCATTCCTTCATATCACTTTATTTCCATATTTACATAAATTTGATTATATCATCTTCATTACAAAACTAAAATGTTTTCTGAATTAAGCACCAACAACTAACTTAGCACCAACTATGCTTCAAATCACTGATCGAAATACGTATTTGAACAGCACTGGAAACTGGCATAAAACTCTTGGCCTTTCTTGGAGGAAATACACATAAACTGACTTGTTGCCGGTAGTGTCTGATACTGTTTCTAACCACAGTCACTCAGGCCACCAAATACGCAACATAACCTCCCAAACCTTGCCTTAAGCATTCCTTTTAGATTTTGAACCAAATGTGAAAATGAAAAGAAAAAGAAAAATGAAGAAGAAAGACAAAATGTTTGTTACATACCGAATGCGTAGAAGTTGTTTCATTATAATGGTTCTATAAATAGGTAACAGCAAGTTCAAACGCCTTGATCTTTGTGAAAGATTCTCACGATCACTTAAGTTAAGAAAGCCAGGGATTTTCATGCTTGATTTACTTTTGTTTTGCCCACTTCCCCCACCCCCTGCGAGGCAGCCCAGTATTGACTTACCCTTAGGGTGCTAGGAGAGATTTTTAGCAGTAGATGAACAAAGTCAAGCTTATCAAGTTCATTAACATAGAGGCAGGAAGTGCTTGGTCGCTGGGTACACCAAAGCACACTTGGCTCTGTGTACTGAACCCTACATAGTAATGTGGATATTAGTTTCTTGGAACAACTGAAGTTGTTATTTGTTTTTCTTTTAGGTTGTTTGGTGCCAAGGCAGGTGGCAAATCTGCCTCTGCACCTAATACTGAGGGTGTGAAATCCTCCTCAGTCATGCCCAGTCCTAGTACCACATTAGCACGCCAAGGCAGTCTGGACTCACCGTCGTCTGGTACGGGCAGCATGGGCAGTGCTGGTGGGCTAAGTGGCAGCAGCAGCCCGCTCTTCAATAAACCCTCAGACTTAACTACAGATGTTATAAGCTTAAGTCACTCGTTGGCTTCCAGCCCAGCATCGGTTCACTCTTTCACATCTGGGGGTCCCGTGTGGGCCGCCAATCTGAGCAGTTCCTCTCCTGGCAGCAAGGACACTCCGAGCTACCAGTCCATGACTAGCCTCCATACGAGCTCGGAGTCTATTGACCTTCCCCTCAGCCATCATGGCTCCCTGTCTGGACTGACCACAGGCACTCACGAGGTTCAGAGCCTGCTCGTGAGAACGGGTAGTGTGAGATCTACTCTCTCAGAAAGGTGAGCTTACCTGGAAGCACTGATGAAGCCCCCACCCCCTCGTCCCCACTCCATGCCTATCCTCTCCCCCATGAAATCCCCATGATTTCCTTTAGAGTGCCCATTCTCAAAGGGACATAAAATTGATGAGACTGGGCCTTTTCTTTGCTCCTATTACCAAGTTTGCAGAAGAAAAAAATCATTACAGATAGGATAATTGGATAATTAAGTTTCTCCATATGAAGGTATATATATATATATATATATATATATATATATATATATATATATATATTCAATAGGCAATTTGAATAAAATTCAAAGCATGTGTTCATATATTGAAGGATATTTCCTTGAGTCGTTTTAATAATTTGGCTTAAGCTCCAGGACAACACAGCTCTTTATGATAAGTGAAGCATTTTTAAAGACCAAATTTAAATGGATTCTACAATTATGCTGTGAGCAATATGTGAATTTGCTTTATTAGCACTTCTATGGAAAAATAGCACATGAATCACTGGGGAATCCTAGTTGAATTGGAAAGGAAAAAATCAATTGTCTGATATGAATTCTTAGAGAAAATTATAGTAACACCAGTGGCATTTTTAATAGGCTTCTTGAAAATGTATCACATTAAATGGATTTCCCATTGGTTTGCTGAGTTATTGTTGTTGTTTTTTTCCATTCAAAATGGAAAACATAATGAGGCATTCCTTACCTAATATACTTAACAAAAAAATCACTGTTGACCAAAATGGCTGTAGCTTTCTTCCCCCCAAATTCCTGTCTCAGATATTTTAGCACTGACACTTCCTCCCAGGAAAATGTCTTAAAACTGCCACTCCTTTTCCTAATGAAATTAATGCTGTTTGTTTCTTGGCACACTTCAAGTTTTCAAAAACGGTCTTGGCCACATACCTTAATTGTATTATTTGTGAAAGCACTACTAGTCCCTGAAAATACTTGATAGCTTTCACTAAACTTTTGTTCAGTCTATTATTGATGCTGACATAATGCCTTTTTTCCAGGCTTCTAGCCTTACTCCTGAAATTATTTTTTTAAAATATCAACTAAAGCCCTTTCCTAGACTCTCACTCCAGTGTATCAGTTGTCCCTTAATCTAAGATTTCCCACTGCTCTTCCCTGTTTCTCTTGCCTTTGCAAAATGCAAATCAGCAAAATATTGCTGCCATCCCACCTTCCTTGCCACTCTCCTAACAATGGTACGTGGACAGCCATCCAAATAAGACTTGCTCTTGATAAAAGAATTTTAAAGCTAACTGTAACAATGATATTTTATACTTCTTATGGTGGACTGCTAATTACAAAATACATTTTCCCTCATTAAAAAAGAAAAAAAAAAAACCTGTGTCAGGAGAAATAAGACAAACAGCTAGGTGTCAGAAACTAAAATGCAGGCACTTACATCTATTTCCCTTCTGATGTTGTCATTACAGACAGCATGTATAAATATCAGCTGTATATACAGAAACACTGATATAAATACTGTTTCATTTAATTTTTTATCTAAGAAATTAGGCTTCCTACGGTAGCTTAGAGTTTCAGCACTTTCAAGGTAAATGGGTACCTTCATATGTGATTTTCAAAACTTCTAACAAACCAATTATACTGAAAATATATTAACAGCCTATAGTTTTAATGAATGTATCTTAGAATGTGTACTGATATATGAGGAATCCAAGTAACATTTTTATAACCAAACCAAGCACATTGCTAATAGGTTATTCTTTATTAACCAAAATCACACTCCAAAATATTGATTAATTTTTAATCTTAAACATGACTGCAACAAGTTGACCATTTAACCAACAACATATTTCTTTGGCATTCAGATTAAAAACTCAAGTAACTATTTGTAGCCAGGTAACCCACAAATCAAATCAGATGATAAATTGATAGTTTTATAAATATAAAATAAATGCAGTATTGATATTTAACTTGATTTATATTGTAGCAGAAATTAATATACATTTTCAGTATATTGATTGGCAAATATACAGTTATCCCCTTTAATCAATCTTTTTTTATTGTTGTTCAGTCTTTCAAATAGACTAGTTTTACAAATGGGAATGTTCTAATATTAAAAATAGCAAGATAAACAATTTTTCTAAAATTAACTTTAATTAAACTAATTTTGAATAAGTGAATATTTTGCCCTTGATTCTTAGCAAAATGTATTAATGAATATGAAACTGCAAAAAGTAAAATACCTTCATAGGTATAGTATATAAGTATTAATTTGTTCCTTCCACTAAATTACTGTGTTGAAATAATTTTTGATGTAAAAAGTTGTACTTTTTCTTTCTCGCGAACAAAATTGAAAGCAACAGCAGTTTATTCTAATCCTTTAAAGCACAGTTCCTTTAAAGCACAGTCAAGAATGCTTATGAACTCTTGAAGAGAAAATTAGATCGTATCCAAGATCCTGGCTTAATTATAATTAACCGGTCACCAGAATGTTGGGAATGCTAAGGAAACCAAAGAGCCATACCTGAAAGAAAGTGTGCTAAAAGTGTAAATATTTAAGACAAAGTAATTACAGAGATGTCATAGATAACCAAGTAACAATTTCAGAATACTTTATTGATATTCATATCCTAGTACTATTAAATCAATAGTTTTTCATAAAGATTTTAATTTTTGTTGAAATTTCTCGTCAAATTATCATAAAGTATAATAAAATAATAAATAAATGACTGAACAAATAATAAAATAAGTTCATTAACAATTTTCCCTCTAGTTGCTCTGGATCATTGGTGACCCTTGGGCCATAACCAGTTCACATGTGTTTTCTTTGCTGTTGGGGTGTGTGTATGTGTGTGTGTGTGTGTGTGTGTGTGTGTGTGTGTGTGTGTGTGTGAGAGTGAGAGAGAGAGAGAGAGAGAGAGAGAGAGAGAGAGAGAGAGAGAGAGAGAGAGAGACACCTAACCAAACTTGAAAAACAATTTAAGTAGTAACTAACTTCAGAAGGTCTGGTTTGTCTTTAAATGTCAGATCTGGTAACCCTGTCTTCACTTTCCTGCGCAGTATCTATTGGCCTGAGACAAACAGGAAAGTCCGCTTCAGACTATTGACCAAAATCCCCACTTCACTCATTTCCACTGCCTGCCTGGCCTGTGCAGGTGTATGAGTTTGTGACAGGTCAGGGTTTGTGGAAATCGTCTACAGGATAAGCCAATAATATCCAGATTCAAAAAAATATTTCTACTTAAAGTTTTAACTTATGTTGGTAAATTTAAATATATATTTTTTCTGATTTTCTTTCATTAAATTATCTGCATCATATGCACATAATTTTATACAATGGACCACATTGGCAAAACAATATCTATTTTCAATTTCCTCTGCAATATTAAACTTTGATAAATTCACACACATGAAAGATACGCTTTAAAATGACTTATAACCACATTAATGCTTGAGCACAATTTATTTCAGATTTAAAGGTTCCTCCTATTTGTTCAGTGTGAGTCCTTTTTGTTTGTTTATCCACACTACTGAAGAAAATATTTCTATAGTCAAGATATCTACTATAACTGGCCACCACAGAAAATAGTAATTACCTTATATGGACTCTCCCAATAAATAAAATTGTATAATACCTTCTTTGGATGCTTTCTGTTGCAGTGCTCAAGAATGGAGTAACACAGAAGAAAACATTTTAGCTTTGATTTTGAGTGATTCAATTTCAAGTCAGTTCGTTTGCGCTCATGTTATATCATCCCCATTATGCATAACCGGTGTATTTCATTTTGATCATTTGAGTTTCTAATAGAAGAGAACTATAATTCTGCAAACTTAAATTAATTTTATTCCTTGGTCGTCCACATGGCGGAGATTGTAATGTAAAGGCCTAAACTTGTCCCACCTGGTTGTTGAAAACCTCTTTCTTTATTTTTACAGAGGCCATTTCTCCTTTTCTCCAGACACATTCTTTCACCCCTTTCTAGCAGCAATTGAGAATTCTTTACAGAGAGACTGATAAAACTTATAGCCTGTTAAACACCTAATTTATAATTTCTGAAAATGTCATAGTCTAATTTCATTCAAATAGTCGAATAAATATGGCAGAGACATTTCCAGCAGATATTTATGATATATTACTGTTCTCTTATTGTGTAAGTGGGAATAAATCTGCTTTTACTTTTATTAAAAATAATTTTAAGACAAAAATAAATATTACACTGAGTTTACACCTTCTTTGTCCACTGAAACCTGTCAATGTCACTTAAGTAGAGCGAATCTGCCTCATTGCCACCTCTGTGTGGAATCGTAGCAGAAGTCTAGTCAGTTGCATAGGGAGGGAGAAACCATAACATTAGGTAAATAGAGTCTAGAGAGGAATTCTGCTAAATATGATTTAGTCTATCTTCTAATAATTCTGTCTCTATAATTGAATGGAACTAGGTTAGAAAGAAGCTCACGTGTTGCAACAGTGGACATCTGGTCACTTTTGGTTGCCCTTTTCCAAACAGTGAAGCATTAAACATGTGTTACAAAAAGTTTATTTTGTGTAGTTCATACAGAGAACCATTTTTATTGCATGTGTAATTTGGAAGTTTTGTTTACATTATGTCCTTAGGGGTTTTCTTTGTTTTAACAGCATGCAGCTTGACAGAAATACACTACCAAAAAAGGGATTAAGGTATATATTTCTCTCAGCACAATTGCTGCCTTTCTCTGTTGTTACATAAACTTTGTGTGCTGTCTTTCTTCCTCTTTCTTTGTGTGTTCGCAATGAAGCACCTGGCATTGAGGATGAAATGAAATCACTTTTAATCTTGATGTTTTCTCAGGTCTGAGGAGTAGGTGAGATAGCCCTCAGGTAGAGATGCTCATAGAGACCAAGCCTCAATAAATTAAATCCAACAAAGTAAATACCATTTAGGGGACAGCAACTTTTGACAGAATGCAGAACTCACTTCTGAAAATTAAAATTAACTTCCCTAACTTTTCCATCTTGGAGGCATATGCTTGCAAAACCTCAAAACCCATATAGTCTACACATGTGGCCAGTTAATGTTGAAAGGAAGCTCTAATTTGAGTCAAAGAAAACATATTTTCATCATCAGAGGATAAATACTGTATTAAGGTATGAAAACTTAATCCTTTTGGGAAAAAACTCAAAAGAGTTTTGTTTTTCAAGACTGTAAGTATCTATCCCATCAGTTTAAATATGAATTAGTCTAGTCTCTAATATGACTTACATAATCTCAAAATAACTTTTCAGTTCATCATTAAAAAATGAAATGAAAATTTAATTCATGGCCATCCTTTATTGCATACTTTTATCTGAGGAGAAGATATAGAATGAACTGCTAATAGAGCTAACACATGGTTTGAAGTCGACTGCTCTTTGGTGCTAAGAATTTACTGACTCTGGTGAAACTGAGTACTGGCCAAATAGGTCTTTCCACATTATCCCTTTTCTCTTCAGTTCCTTAGCAATAACAAACAGCTTGCAATTATTCCATTTCATGATTTTGTTCCAGAAATGCATTTTCTAATAAAATGAGAACATTTCTCCATCCTTTTTTAAAAATAAAATCCAGACATGATGTCAAGTGGCATTTTAACCAAATAAATATTTTGTCTTTAAAAAAAAAAAAAAAAGAGGTTAATTTATGTCCATTTCCTATCCTTTCTGTGACCATCGCTCCAATTCCATTGCCTTTTTGCCCTACCACTGTCCACCATTTTTAGTCTGTTTTTAACCTTTTTACATTCCTCCAAGCACTGTGCTTTTGAGTCCTTCTCAATTAACTTGGCTGCCTGCTCATTGCTTATGATTTTCAACTATTTGTATCTCACAAAGCATAATTTTCTTTTCAAAATTCTTTTGTTTTTCCTGTGAGATTCAAACAGATGGTGTCAAATCATCTGGAAGAACTAAGCAATTATAGATTCAATCTGTTTGAAAATGTTGTTCAGTCTGAATAGTAAGCTCCTCTCAATTGTTTTCTTGTCCTGGTATTGCCTTGCCCTTTTAGATATGCTTAAGTGTCTTAGCTGTGCTGTTTTGCAGATATACCCCATCATCTCGGCAGGCCAACCAAGAAGAGGGCAAAGAGTGGTTACGTTCTCATTCAACTGGAGGGCTGCAGGATACCGGCAGCCAGTCCCCTTTGGTCTCCCCTTCTGCCATGTCATCTTCTGCAACAGGAAAATACCACTTTTCAAACTTGGGTAAAATATTCTAAACCTCAGTGTCATCTCGTTCCTTGCACCACCTACCTTCACTGTGTTTACATCTCTGTTATCTCTCCATAAAAATTATTGGAGCCCTGGTATTGCTCCATAAAAAAAAAATGACTCATTTAAAGAGGAGATAAAGACCCTAACAGTGCTTTCCATTTGTATGATTGCTTACTGTTCGTGAAATAATTCCCAACACTATGCAGTTTATTGCTCGTGACAACAACTTGATATAGGTTATTTTATAGTTGGGGATCCAGAGTGGTACAGAGGACATGTGACTTGAAAAGAAATCCTACCACTTTTAAGAAGCAGAGGCAGCAATTGATTCCAGAACACCTAACTTCAAGCCTAAGGGTTTTCTCAGAGTTCTTCTTCAATGAGTAAAACATCTCCTTATTTTTTTCTTTAAAGTATTTTTTTTTAATCCTTGTTACAAGACTAATCATATATTTGTAGAAAAATAGAAAATAGAAATAATTATGAAGAAAAAATATATGATTTTATGACTCTGAGATCATTGCTTTTACCATTTTAAAGTTAAAACTCTCCTTAAAATGAATATGAGAATTTCTATTAAGATAATACCTTGTGAACATTTTTGGATAAATGCAATGAAAAATAAATGACTAAGTAGCTTAGGCATTGCATTATTTTGTGCTTAATAATCATTTGTATGAAATATAAAATCATTTGTATAAATGTCATAGAAAACAGTAGTGACAAAAATGAAAGAAGTCTCAACATTCTAGTTATCATTTCATAGATCCAATGCTATTAAAAATAGATTTCTATCAAGTAATATATAAATTATTCGCATTATTTTTTTCTTTGCACTTGAAATTTTTTTTTTCTAATAATGGACCCACAGATTATCCACATTCTTCAATAATTTGGACTTTTCAACTTTATGCTCTGTTGGAACACTCAAGGCTATTTCTTTTCTGTTTTAACTCTTCCTGCTATAGAAACCAGAGCTTCTAACAATGAAAAATAATAACTTTTTTCATGGTTCCACATGAACTAATTAATTCATATCAAACACTAAGTTTTTGTTGTTTAAACCTACATAGTGATGAGAATATTTTGCCTCATAATGGCAAAAGATAGTATAACTTTTATTTACTGTGAATTGTAGTTATGAAAGAGCAAGAAACTTAAAACTCTAGTGTCAAAAAATGAATTGAAAATATTTTATAAAGCCATAGGAATATTAAACAAAATCTAATTTTATGCAACATCTGAAACAAAACCAAATTACCAAAATGCTGAGTTTGGTAGGTACGTCACGTTTCCCGTTAATGTTCTCATTAATTGCCAATAATTTAACTAACTGACTCTTTACTCCATTATTTCCCCATTGTTTTTATTCTGATTAAATTCATCTATTCCATTATTATCTGGATAAAAACCTTTATTTTCTATGTCTGACCTTCGCAAAGTCATTTAACCTCGATTTTCTTATCTGTTGAATGGATTCGTAATACCTAGGTCGTGTTATGAGGAATGACTGCTCTGATGTGTGCAATGTCTGAGCAGAGTAGAAGACTTGATAGTCTCGGCTACATCATCATGTTATTGGAAAGCATGTCTTACACTATCAGACACGATTGCAGATTGCAAATTGATCTTACTGCCTGTATTCTCATAGCCCCCAACATTTTCACCGATTGGGACGTATGAAGAAAGGAAGACATTCCACACACATCAACATACTCTCATTTGCCTACCCAGACTTTATAAGTATATTTGGTTTCAAATCAGATGTTATGAGATCCCGATGCTATGTTATTTTACAAAAGAAAAAAATGACCAATTTTAAAAACACAAAAATTATTTTTGAAGAGTTTTGATTGTATTTCTATGTCCCCTGAACTTCTATTTATTCGGTGAGAAAGTGGGTACTATAAAATACAATCATAAATACAAGTTACTTTATTATTAATTTTTTAAAATAAATCATCTATTTGACTTGAGTATGGATAGCATTGTTTTACATTTTACTTAGGTCATTGCTTGTTTTCAATTTGGTAGTTATCTCTTCAGATTGAGCAGTAGATAAATGACTATTACTAACACTTAACAGTTGCAATATCCATGCTTTCTTTATCTTTATAGCCATTAAAATGTTAATACGTAAAATTTTTAGAAATATTTCTGTAAAAGAAATCACATATCACAAACGTTAGAAATTTAAGATCTTTATAATTATGTCTCTATCAGAAAACTACTGTAAGCTACTGCCAAAATAAACTGGTTTGTGTGTAGTTACTGGAATAATAGCTATAATAGAAACCATTTCTACTAAAGAAACCATATCTGATATACCTTATGTAAACCAAATACATTTTTGGATGAATCTTCATTTACTATTGATCACAGTTCTGGTGAGGCATCTGAAAGCTGGCGAGACTCATTGTCATCTTTTCATGAGTGATCATAATTGCTCAGATTCATTTTTCCCCTTGCCACAAGGGTTGCCATATAGAAATATTACTATCAATGTGTACTACCAAATTCTATATATTTGATGGACCCTTTTGCATCCCAAGTGATGTTTAAACACTTTTGTATGGGAAATTTCTGTGTTTTTGCTTATAAGGTCCTTCCACACCTTGAATGCCCTTCTATCCCATCTCTATACTCACACTTCAAAGTATTCAGAATTAACCCCTTTCTTCTATACTCATGGAAGCATAGAATCTGAGTTGGGAGAGGCCTACATCAAAACTCTATAAATGACTGAGAGTCTTTGCCTGGAAGCTTCGAAAGGATCTTCTCGGGAAATTGAGATTTCTTGTATTTTCTTTCTTTTTCAATTTTGCTTTTCGCATTAAAGTAATGGTAGTCTTCTCTTAAAAGAAACCTGCAGACCCTATGATGACATTCTTGTCTTCATATAGGTCAGCAGAAAATACCAAGTTATTATATTTCTAGCATGAACAGTAGTGGTGGCTTGCAGGTTTTGTTTAATATTGCTTGAGAAATTGATACAGTGCTTGTCATGAAAGTGCTAGAAATAAAGAATGACTCCACTGTAACTTTTATTGAACATTTCAGAGGCAGACTCTTGGTTTTCCTTAAATAGCAGCACCCTATAAATTCATATTTCGATAAGAACTGGGGTCACGTTCTCACTTTCTAGCAACCTACTGTTTTCATCATCCAAGCCCCAGAATAACAGGCTATGTGTGCTTTGTTTTTCAGTGAGCCCAACCAATCTATCTCAATTTAACCTTCCTGGGCCCAGCATGATGCGATCAAACAGCATCCCAGCCCAAGACTCTTCCTTCGATCTCTATGATGACTCCCAGCTTTGTGGGAGCGCCACATCTTTGGAGGAAAGGCCACGTGCCATCAGTCATTCGGGCTCATTCCGAGACAGCATGGAAGAAGGTAGGCGTGCGGGGGTAGGAAATAAAGACGAAGTTACTTTATTTAACTCTGAGATGAAAACTGTCACATCACTCACAGCCCAAGGATTCCTGAAGAGTAAATAAATGAGTAAGTATAATGCTCATTTGAGGAGCCCTCAATGAAGCCTAGAGACAGTTTAGTCTGCGTTACCTTTTGTTTCTTTATGCATTTGGAAATATGCCACAAATTGTTTAGGTGAATACTTGGCTATAGAATAGTTCAGAATAAATTCAGTGTTCACATAATTTTAGAGAGCATTTGCCCTGATGGATCAAATATCAGAGTGAATGTCTTGTTTGACACTTCAGTGAAAGAACCACAGAGACATAGGAAGCAGAAAAATTATGTTATGAAACTACCACATGCTGCCAACTTTTATTCTCAGAAACTCTCTCTTGTGTTAGTTTTTATCATATTATCTTCAAATTCACATTGTATCTACGTTTTGCTTTATAAGTGACATTTCCTTATTCAGTGCAATAAAATTCTCACTTGTCCTAAAAAAAAGTCTTTGTAATTGTAAAGTTCTAGGTGAATAATTTATAATAAATCCATTTGAAAAACTCAGGAGGCTTAATTAATGTTCGAATGCATATAATTTCCTAAACTATATAACCTCAAGTATCAAATTTGACAATATTTGAGAGATTTTCCTCTTTGATTTAATGAATGATTTTTAAGGACCCATAAAGGAAAACTGTGGCAGCCATAAAGCATATGAGCTAAAGATAAAATATTAATAAAAGTAAACCTAAATGTTCAAACTGATTAGAATAAAATCAAACATAAAATCAGCTTGACTATCCTAGTCCTTAATAATTATGTATAAAAGAAAAGACTCCAGATCTTGAAACATACCAGGGCTTACACCTCTGGTCATCCATTTATTTGTAGTATGAATTTGGGCACATTTTCCTAACTTTATTACCCCAATCTCTGCATCTCTAATTTCATAGGTTTGTCATGAGGACGAAATTAAAGTCCAGGATATTTTGTTCCCTCTCTTTCCTCTTCTTAACTTCTTATTTAAAGTATTTTCTGACTAAAGGCGTAGAAAGCTTTGAAAATGAGCTCATGGTTTTCAGGTCATCACGGTACGTATAAGGTGCTTAGACTAAATCAGTTAACCACAATTGCCACTACTTTGGGGTATATTAACCCAACCACCAAGTTCACCGTGACAGAGAGTGAACTCTACCCTGACAGTCTGCTGATTGATGTATTGCAGATAGACAAAAGTATAACTAATCTGAAATGTTAAGTCATTGTTTTTCTGAAACGGTTCTATCACTCTCTTCATGGATAGGCCTCTTATAATACTGTAAAATTTTTCTAAGCGTACTGAAGGCTTTCTCGAGTGCCTCATTTATGAATAGAATGCTGGGAAATTCTGGCTTGCCATGTATGAGGATTAAATAATCTGAACTGTTGCACGCCAGGCTGAGTGGGCAGGATTGCTTTTGGATGGCCACTCATGGAATACTGAACGATTATACTTTTTTAAATTGTGGTCTAGAATCAAGGAATTATGTGGACTAGAAAAATGAAATGGACTTTACTGGCGGCCCCTGACCACTGCTCACAGTGAACAATGAGGAAACTAAGCCACAAATTATAAAGTCATAGACCTATAAATATTAAGTGATTGTAAGTAATACAGTAAATACTAAGCATCGGAAAAAGACTGAAAATGGAATCTCCTGATTCATTGTCTTTCTTACTTCTTGTACGATGTACTAGTTCATACCAGTGTTATTATCGGTTGAAAGAATGTGCTTTTTTTTTTATGATTGGAATTGTGCACGTCTCATGGAATAGTAGTATTGCACAGACTTCCCAGTTCTCTGCTGACCAGGTTATATATAAGTATGATACTTCCCGTGTGCTCTTGTAGTACCCAATGCATTGCCCTTGATAGTACTTGTAGTACTCTATTGTAATTATCTTTTTAGTTGAGTACCTTCCTACTTCTTCTTGAGCTCCTAGGATAGAGACATTCATTTTTGCAGTCCCAGGATCTAGCAAGGGCCTGTCATATTGTGAGTGCTCAACTAATATTTGTTTAATGGATGAATAGCAGAAATCATTTTCTGTTGTCCCACAATGAAAAGAAGGACTTTCCTACAAATATAATCAAACACAATTTTATCCCGTTTTTGGGCTTAAAATATTGGATGTACAGAAACATAAAGTAGTCCATTAATAGTTTGAGATGGTATTTTGATTATCGAGATAAAAGACAGTATGCAATTTTCATTCTTAACGTCAGTGACACACCACCTTGATATAAGTATTTTTCTATTAATATGATATAAGTATTTTTCTATTACTGAAAGTACAAAAGAAACTGTAATTCTGTATTTTGAAAAGCATAATCAATTCATCACAGATAATGTTGAACTAGCAAGTTGGGTAAAATGCTTATTTTCCAGAAAGTACATGGGGAAAAATATTGAAAATTATCTTTGTTGTATAAAAATGAAATCAAATAAATAAAATACATAAAGTTTTTTTTAAGTTTATGGCAATTTTAGTTCAGATTTTCATAACTTTCTGATTATTAATTATGTGGGGATGTACTGTAGTTTTTGGTATGTGCAAAGCAAGCTTGAAGAGCTTGTACTTGTCAACTTCTCTCTATAAGATGATAAAGAAGGTACTTTAGGGGGAAGTATGGGACCTTTCCATGTCTCAACATTTGACCTCCCAAAAATGGCAACGGACTTATTCTCAGACTCTCATATCTAGCAGCTATTATTTTATTACTCCATTCTTCACTTTTTAGTAAAGGCCTGGTGTTTCTGAGCAGACTTCGTTATTTTCCCTCTTGTTCTTTTTCTGCCTTCTCCAGTTCATGGCTCTTCGTTATCACTGGTCTCCAGCACGTCTTCTCTTTACTCTACGGTAAGTATTGGCTGTGAAGAAAATGTTTCTGCCTTTGCCATGCACACACATGATTAAATAGATTGACATTTACACAGAAGTTTCACAGTGAAATAAGAGCGTACTCTAAGCTACTGCCTACCCAAAAAGCTGGCAGGTGCTCTGCCAGCTCTTTTGTGGTCCGCGTACTGTGCTTCCACTTGACTTTTGTGTACTCGTTATGATCAATATGTGGAAGGAAAACTGAATTCCATAAAACCTATTGGGGTATAACTTGGAATCCCTGAAATCGTGTCCTGTACTATAATTTTATAATATTGTCTACTATACTGTACTACTATAATATTCTACTATAATTTTATAATATTGTCTACTATACTGTACTACTATAATATTCTACTATAATTTTATAATATTGTCTACTTTTCCATATTTTCTCCACTTTATTTTTATACTTAAAAAATAAGTTTTGAGAGGATTGTGCCAAAGGATGAAGGCCTCAGAGGCTTAGACATTTTTTAACAATCTTCTGAAACAAAGTACGATTTTTCAAACTTTATTTCTTAAGAGAGAAATGCCAATGTGTTAAGTTACTTTCCTAGTATGTTAAAATATATTTCATTTTTTCCAATGTGAGTTTTATGCCTACTTAATATAGGTCATCTTTAAAATAAAATAGTCTACACGAATTTATGTTTTGCCAGAGGTTTCCTTTAAGCTTAGGTAAGAGTGAGGAATATTTAGTTTACTGAATTTTACTGAGACTTGGGTTCTATGAGTAATCCTTAATCCTTAATCCTGCATTGAAAGATTCATGAAAAGTTCACATCCTCAACTGTTAACTGAGCAATTAAGCACTAAGGGAAATATTAATTTTTTTCATTCATTTTCATTAGGTTCTAATGTTATGTCCCCCTTTTTATAACTTTATCTTCATATTTATTGTTTTCCATAGTTACTCAAAATCAGACTGTCATTGGCAAAGACAACATTTTCCTTACCATCTCTCTCCTTTTAATAACTAAAATTGCCAAAAGATTCTATAAATGAAGAAATCACTGTTAATGTTTAGATAAATCTACTGTGTTAAGCTAATGGATAAAGAAGGGAGAAATGTGAAAATGTATTGGAAAAAAATAATGAGAGAAATATGTAAAGACTTAGAGTTCTTCCAGTTGGGCCAGTGCTGCTGCTTATCTGGGAGATGAAACTATTGCAACTGGAGTCTTTATATAATGTCAAAAGATGTAACGACATTATAGTCATATTTTAAATATATACAAATGCAACATTTGGATAAAACTACCTTCATGAAGGCTAAGAAAGGTCAAGAATTAAAAAAAAAAAAAAGCATGGGTTGAAGAAAAACAGATGGCTAATTAGTATCTACCAGAGGCCAATAGACCTTTCTGTAATAATAGAAATGTTCTATATCTGCACTGTCTGTTACTGTCTAATACAGTAACCACATGTGGCTATTGAGTATTTGAAGTGTATCTGATGTGACAGAGGAATTGAAGTTTTCATTTTATTAATTTTAATTTAAATAAGCACATGTGCCATGCAGCTACTGTGTTGGATATTGCAGGTTTATAGGGAACAAAGGGAATACATTTAAAAAATTCTAGATGTGTTATACACACACACACACACACACACACACACATGGCATATGTAGATAGGATATATACGTCAAAATAATAAGGATAATGAGGAAGCATAAATGAGAAGTATTATGTTAGTACAATATGAAATGAAAACAAATTAAAGGAGAGAGACTATAAACATATTTGTAGGCCAACATTTAGAGATGAATTAGGTTCTTGTGTTAAGTGTGAAAAAGATGGATAAGGTGATCAAGCCACATCAGAAGGTGATATTATTAGGAAATTAGGAAATTTAAACAGCATTAGAGATGATGGAAATTATATACTTTAATTGACAAATAACCTATAATAAAAACAATTCAAAAATGCATATTTGGAGGACTAATAATGAAAAAAATCAAAGGTGATTGAGTCATTCTGTCTCTAACCTCCCTTATCTTGCACTGAGACTTAATTGGTAATGATAAAATACCTGTGAAAGTGCTTTCCAAACCACGAAGTGAAAAGCCAATGTATCATTATTTTTCATGCCTTCTTAGGGACTATGGATAAAGAGTCCATTGATTTGCATTCCTGGCTTACTGTATTAGTAATTATTGTGTGATATCAGGCAAATTGCTAAATTTGTTTGGATTATACATATAACATAAAATTGGAAAACAACAGACACATCTATCCCATGGTTGTTCTGCAATAATTAGAGGAGACCAGGGGCATTATGTGGTATAAATTATGAAATAGTGTCAAGTGTATTGTTCTAAGATGCACCATGTTCATCCTAGTCTACATGTAATTGCGTTTTTTGAAGTTACGCAGTGCACAGCTAACAGCTGTGTGTGGTGTTCCTTTATAAAATAATTAGTGTTTGGGGGGAAGTTTCCCTTTTCTGCAAGAATATTGGGCACTATCTCTTCTTATTTGGTAAAATATTGCTCTTATTAAGCATGAGTATAAACCATATTTACTCTAACACTCTCATTTATGCAATTTATGAAATTATATATTTTACTTAAAAATATTACAGCACACTAATGAGGATGGGTTGCTGCAAAGAACCTTTAACTTTAAAATCACCAATCTAACAAATCCCATGGAAGAATTCTTTCTTCATATATAGCTCTATTAAAGTCTCTACCAGTAAACTTTAATTTAAAAAAAAAAAAGTCTCTACCAATTGTAGTTTGGTAAAATTTTTACAATGTATCTTGCAAAAAGTTTTGTGAAAAATCACCTTCTACAATTCCCGAGCAGAAAGATTCAAGGAGGTTGTACATTGCATAGAAATCATAGGCCCAATATTATATTTGACAAACTTAGAGTGTGTGTGTGTGTGTGTGTGTGTGTGTGTGTGTATGTGTTTAATCCAAACCAACACTGTGCAATCTGGAGTTTTTATCTAAAATTACAATTTTAAAATTGTATTTTAAAAATAACCAGAATATGTAAAAACACTGAAATGAAATTCCTCCAGGTTTACAGTCATCTGGCATTGCCCCTTTTAGATACTGACATGTGCTTTCAGGCAATTAATTCCCAGCCTCCACCATCTCTTCTTTTCTTCCGGAAGTTGAGTTTGGGTTGTTAGCTATTATTGTATTGTAGCATTTCTCATAGGAAAGACATATGTCTCGTTATCCATATGTCTATGAAATGTTGGAATAGAAAAAATAACCTGAGAAGGTTATGTGATTTTATTGTTAGTACTCAGAATGCTTTTTATTTTTTATATACCTGGTCCTGTTATGTATGCATTTACATTTTTTATTTTTGTAGTAGTTTTCTGATTGACTGTGTATTAACTTTATTGAACCTGATTTGTACTTGGAATCTAATTTGTGTTGGTTTAATAAGAGCAAGGGCCATGGTTAGTACACTGTGGATCTCTTTAGCGTATTTACTAACACATAGCTAATACTAAAGTAAATACTTTTTAATTAGTAAGTTTGAATGGATGAATGAATGGCCAATTAATAGCTTACAGAATAAAGAATCATCTAATATATTTTTATTTAGAAAAGATGTTTTATATTGTTTACCATCCTTCGGGACATTTTGCCTGCTTCAATACCATCATTTAAAAATAAAATGCAATCACAGTCCATCATGATATCTTTAATTCCACGCCTAATCCACTGGAAAAAAAACAATATTACTATTCTGGTTCAATGCTTCAACATTAGGATAACACCTGCATAGCATTCATAACCGAGGCTATGAAAGAAGGCAAAGATGAAAGAAAAAAAATAGTTCTGAAAAATCAGCAATGAGTAAAGTCATAATATATAGTATATATGGAATTAATATGGAATAATTATGCTTATAACTAGTATATGTAACTTATCCAGGGCATTCTTAATGAAAAAAATGTGATTGTTTAAAAAAAATCATATATCGTTTGCTTTAAATACACAGATTGTTTATTAAGTATCAGTTTTATATAATCTTAGCAAGCCTAGAAGGAGAATTTGGGCAGAATAAACTGGCAATAAATATGCAAATTACTAGGGAAACCCAAAAGTCATAGTTAATTGTCTTTGTAAATATGTCTTAAGGCAAACAACCTCCAGTTGCTTTTGATTTTATGAAATTCTTATTTTAAAATCTTTCCTACTTATGATTCAAAAACCAAACTATATGAAACCTTGAAAATATTAAATTAAAAGAAATAAAACCTTCACTTAAAAACTAAATTTGCGATTTAAAATATGTAAGCTTTATGTTAGCATTTATTTTTAAACACAGTTTTCTTATAAAGCCTATTAGGATTCTCCTACTTAACCATTCTTTTAACTAACCACTGTATTACTAACTATACATTATTTTTTAAGAGTAGAGAAAATATAGGAAAGACAAAACTGCGAAGGTGCTTATGCATAATTTCTCGATGTTTACTTTGTTTTATTTTATGATTTCCAGAGGAAAAGGAGATATAAAAAGTAGCTCATGCATATGTGCATCAATTAATCAGGAGGTTGTTTTTCAGCTTTGGATCTGCTCAAGGCGATGATCAGTCTTGTACCACTCAGCGATATCATACATTCTCCAGCTTTTTCCAGAATGAGAAAGCTTCCCTAATGTAATGGTGCACATAACTCATATTCTGGCATTTCGCAGCCCAGCACAAAGAAGAAAAAGAGAGCTGGGAGTTTTCGGCAGCTGAGGCCAAAACACCCTGCAAATTCCTACAGCAATCCTTATTTCCATAATCGGCGTAGCTAAAGATGTTTGTTGGCCACTTTTATCACCACCTTCACACTGTATGTTTTAGTGTTTTGCTGACTTGCAGCCAAATAAATTTAATTGATTATTATTAGGAAAAGTAAAAGGAAATAGAAACTAACAACGTGATTTTCTGCGGTTATCAATAGAGGTCAATATTGTCCCTCAAACTCTGTTTGGCATTCTTTATGATCTTTAAATTACAGAATAAAATTCTGGTTCCTAAGTCTTGGCTGAAGATCCCTATAATTTAATGGAGTCCGTTTCCTACAATTTGAATTTTTAAAATCCAATATTTTATTCTTTTCTATATCTTTTTTAGAGCATAATTTTAAAACTATTTTGTTTTTTGTTGCTTATGGTCCGTATCTTAGAGTAACACTATCTTTTAGTTATATCCTTTGTTTTTAAAGCATATTATATATCCATGAATCAAATACTATATATTTTAAAAATACTATATGGTTTATACATAAAGAGTATTCATCTGCAATCCTAAAGGTTCCTGTTCTTACTGTTTTAATTTAACAATATTATGCATTTTACTATATTCTTATGTTAGATCACATTTTAAATACACAATATAATTATTTACTCATATATACTTGTGAAATGAATTGAATTTAATTATTTATATATTTTGCATTCTCTCTTTTACAGGCCGAAGAAAAGGCTCATTCAGAGGTAAAAACGTATCATTTTTATATTTGCTCTAATATCCATTTATGATGAAATGAGTGTTTCTGCCACTAGAGGGCTCTGTGATACAATAACATAACTACAGTGCAAAGGATAGAAATAAGATAGTTAATAAAAGGTCTTGAATATTTCCTCTTAATAGAAAATGAAAGGTAATTTTCATAAGCAAATTCTCCTCTCACATTTTAGTTTGGAGTTTTAGCTCAACAGCTAATAAATAGTGTTTAGTAGTAAGCAGTCATTAAATCTTTGATGAATGAATGAATGCGCGGGATCTTTGTTTTTTATGAGTTTCTTGTCCCCACTGCGAGACTGACTGCATAGAATTAAGGAAACTTGGATTTAGGCATCAGACCTCCACAGCACAAGCTACCAGCATTCCAGTTCAGCTGTTTGGTGCAGGGCTTTGCAACTTCTAAACACTTTGTCTGGGTCTAATCACACACATTTCACAAATACGCACTTGGTTGCAGTCATGTGCAAATCAGATTGCAACCTGAAGAGAATATTCTTTTTTTTTAATTTATTGGGGTGACAATTGTTAATGATATTAAATAACTTCAGGTGTACAATTCTGTATTACATCGTCTATAAATCCCATTGTGTGTTCACCCCCCAGAGTCAGTTCTCCTTCCATCACCATAAATTTGATCCCCCTTACCCTCATATTCTTTTTTCTTTCCCTTTGTATAAGAGATGCCCTGGCCAAAGAGAGCAGGAGGACTTTAATTAGGCCTTTATTCAAAATGCAGTAATGACTATTTGATTAATTTACACTGAGGCATCAGAGCACAGAGAAAATAAATGTCTTGGCAACAGTCTCTGCAAAGAAACTCTTTCCTCTGAAGTCACATTTTATTAGCCTTCAATGTAAAATTTGTGCTGTGTTTAAAAATATTGAAAAAAGTATTGATTGTACCAATTTGATCTTTATAATCGCTAGACCAAAAAGTCAATACGATTTTTTTAAAAACCAGTTTTATTTGCATCATATGCATATGGCAAAACTTCTAACATTGATCATAATGTAGCTACTGAGGTATAGAAATGCATCTATTTGACTTATTAATAGGTACCCAACTCCCCTTTTATCACTGATGCCCCATAATGGGTCACGATTTTTAAAAAATCATTGACAATACTTTAAATTTCCCTGGATTATATTTTAAAGGCAATAGGGTCACCTGATAGGCACTATTAATTTGAGAAAGCCTCTTTGAATTTGGTTTAAGAATAAAATGGATTCTTTGCTTTCTGAGACTATTTGTGATCATTATCGTATGAATATAACTCAAAAGTTAATTGGAGCTGGGATGTATCTCTTTTTAAAAGACAAAAATGAAATGGAATTACATTTGCTGAAGTTATAAAAATATCCTCTATCTCTGCTTCCAGTTTTCAGTTCACTTCCTTTTTAGAGTCTCTCAATATCGACCACTATTTCTTCTCTACAAAAATCTCATGTGAAGGGGAAGAAAAAGACAATTAATGAACTGTGTCAAGAATGCTTTTTCAAACTGAGATGGTATTCCAAAAGTCCATATACAACAAAAGAAGACTTGTTTTTGAAGAAATGAAAACCATCAGAGTAGAATGTTTGCCATCTAAGTAACTAAAATCCCTTAAGATCAGAAGCACGCTTGTCAATTTATAAATATTTTACTTTAAAGTATTAATTACTTTATATTTCATGGCAACATGAGACATGCAGATTTAACTGTGAAAGTGCTTAAATTAAAATTTTCAGTATGATATACACCCTTACCTTTTTCTGGGTCAGTTTTCATCCAGTGTGAACTTAACTAAAAAGGAAAACATTTTAGCATATTTATTTTGTTGGTTTACCTACTTATTTGTATAGTATTATTGATTTCCCCCTTATTTTTAAACTATGGATAATCTATAAAGCACTTCTGCCCTGAGTTTATAGTAACTCCCTGAATAAAGCGTGTGATAATAAAGATTTGGAAAAGCTTCTCTGAGTGTTAGTCATTAAAAGCCTAGCCAATGCCATTATTTTCAAATGTGGAATCATTAAATGTTGAATGAGAGCCAACTTTCAGTGACTACAGGATAATCTACAGCTCTAAGGAGTTGCCAAGTTACAGAAATTAAAATAAGCATACAAAAACAAAAAAAAAAAACAAAAAACAAATGAATAAAAACAACAAAAAATCTGATAGAAAAATGACCTGGAGTACTTTTCACTAAAAAGACTCAGAAAAAATGTATATGCACATTTAACTTTTAAAAAGAAAAGATTTTACTACCTGAGTTTTAATATAACAATTTGCTAGAGGTAGAAGAATCAATAAGAAAGTAAACTGATGCTTGAGTCAGCCAGGATGGCAAATGGAACAAGGAAACATCCCTTCATTGGCAGAGTTGCGTCCCTACTTTGAACATGGGACTTACTCCTATTCTTATAACTGGCCTTTGATTGTCACCGTGCAGCCAGTTTGCACGTTGCTTTAGTTTTCAAGAATTGGTGCTGATGCAGTGGGCATAGCATGAGCTGACTATAGTATTTGCTTTCTTGGATTGAATTCTGGTGTTAAGTTAAAATCTACTAGCATATTGAACTGATTTTTTGAAATTACATTCAGCAAATCCATAAACTGCGGCGAGAGCTGGTGGCATCACAAGAAAAAGTCGCTACCCTCACATCTCAACTTTCAGCGAATGTAAGTCACGTTTTATTTTTTTTGATATATTAAAACAGATTTTTATATAGCAAATGGGATAATTTTAGTAACAGTCTTACAAACTTTGAATGTCGAAAATTGTACAGCGTTAAGTCACTAAATCATAGAACTCATATAAAGATAAACTTTCCTACAGACTGGATAATAAATTGTAAACCCAATTGACTTATGAGGATTCATAATGTGGTTAAAATGGCATTTTCTTTCTAATAAGGTTGGAATATTGGGAACAGCTACAAGGATTCTTTCTTTTCGTATTTTCATTATTCCCCATACATAAGACTTTCTACGGTTACAGGACTATTAGGATTGATAATGATTAACTTTGGAAGGTAAACAATTCATGCACCTTGCCTCCCTCAGTACCACTTATAAGCCAATTAGTTAAGCATCCAGTTCATTCTAAAACAAAAACAAACACACAAACAAAAACAACTTAGGTCTACATTTGGGTATCTTAGCTATATTGTAAATGAGATGTAGTTCTCTCAGCAACATTGGCAGCCTTCTCCTAGCTGCTGAGAAGGGCCAACATGATGATAAAGACCATCAATTATATTAACATTTGTTGAAGATCTCTCAATGTGCCAGGGAATACTCAAAGTAGATGAAGAATAAAAAAGGAGAACACGTGGCATTGTGCCTAGTCCTAAGGAACAGTAGCGTTAGAAGCAATAGTGAGGGGTAACGATGCTCCTGCTATTTTGCCATATGTCCTGTCACTTTCACTCAACGTGAATCTGCTCAGTTCCACTAGTGTAGCTTGGGCCTGTAGCCTGCCTCACCACTCGCAGCTCTCCATTCAGTTTTCCTAGCTCCTAGACTAAGCTCTCCATAGCAAAACTGAGCAGGTGTAGACCCCCTGGGTGTGCCTTGAATACGAGAAATGTTAAGGCTAAATATTGTGGTGTAATATAGCTTTCACAGTATGTAAGTAAATCACTTCACTTACAATGTATTCCGTTTAGCACTGTATTTGGATTGATCTTATCTTTTCTACTTTGGGAGAATCAAATTAATTTTGGATGGACTATATTTGTTTTATATGGATGTTTTTAGGGTATTAAACATAATAAGAGGTTTTAGAGAATTGTTTAGGCAACACTGGAACACTGTTATTTAACCTACATTTTGTATCTAAGAATAACTCTTAAAGAAATAGTTCCAAAGCAACTGTAAATTGTATACCATAGGTTAGATATATAGTAGTGTAAAACACTCCTGTCTAGGTTCCTGAATTTGTACCTAGGACATATTACAAGGACATATTACAATGCAAATGCCAAAACACACTGGGTTGTATTTATCTGCAGTGAGTAAGCTTCGATGACAGACCTTATGCATCGGATAGTCAAGATATTTATGGGAGTCTTGAGCAGTTACTCATGGTTTTATTTTATCTTGTAAATGTTTCTTGTGTGGATTTATATAATCAGATACTGGAATAATAAGTGGCTGCTATCAATAATGGAATTTGGGTTTTTGCACAGTAATTTTTAAACTATTTCTATTTAAAAACTAATATGTGTAGATTATAACAAAAAGAAAACATGAAAACGAAACAAGTGTTTAATAAAAAAGGAATTATTTGTTTTTCCCTCTGAGACTCCCATTCCCACTGACGGTTATTGATGTCTTGTGTTCCCGTTTAACATTTTTCTTTTATATACTCATAAATACACAGATACAATATATACTTGCAAAGGCTTACATACACGTGCATGTGTGAAAGAACCTAATTCTAACCTAGGGGAGCAGTCCTGTGGTCTACTCTGTGTCATTGTTTGGAAAGGGAGCAAATATTTTAAAAAGATGTCAGCCATTGGCTACTACCACTTTTGCTCTAATCATGCATGCCACACTATTTTCACAACTTTGGAATAGGTATTCTCAGCTGGGTATTGATATGACCATCAAAGGGTGAAAATTGGTTCTTGTGCTGAAAACAAACTTATTCTTTTTATGTATAAAGCACAGATATACTTAGAGTGTATAACCAGGTATCCAGTATTCCTGTGGTACTAAAATATCATGGAAGAAGGGGGCAACTGGGAGAAACAAACAAACAAACAATGCACACGCACACACACACACACACACACACACACACACACACACACACATAACCTCTTCCTAGGAGGCAATAATGAAAGAAAAAAAAAGGAAGAAACACAGAATAAAAGGAAGTAATTCCAAATAGCTGATATAGTTTTGTTTAAAAAATGCTAGTCTTGGCGAAAAACTCCAAATATCTTCTGCTTCCGTAATGTGTATCTGTGTTATCATTAGTAGTACATTTTGTATATGCATGGAACTTAATATATATCCTATTTTGCATGATTTTTTTTTTTTACTTTATAATGCATTTGGGAAATCTTCTCAAATCATCCTCAGATTCACACGATAACCTTTACATAGCAGCTTTATTTTTTAATAGTGGAAAAAAAAAATGGAAACTACCAAAATGTCTGTCAGTAGATCAGTGGAGAAACAAACCAATGCATCCATACCGTGGACTACTGCTCATCAGTGAAAGGAAATGAACTTGATAAGCGTCACAAATTGGATGGATCTCCAGGTTCACGTTAAGCTGAGTGAAAAAGGCCAATTTCAAACGATCACATACTACATAATTCCCTTTTATAACCTTCTAGAATGACAAAATCAGAGAAAGGAAGAGTAACTTAGTGGTTGCCAGGGGTTAGGGATGGTGGTCACCTTTCTTCCTGAGAGGTGAGTGTACCTATAAAAGGATATCAATAGGGAGGAGAGCTTTGTGGTGAAGACATAGTTTTGTACCTTGATTGAGGTGATTATTTCATATGTGAATCGACGTATTTGTACCAGTATTGAATTCCTGGTTTTGACATTATGTGATAATTATGTAAGATGTAACCATTGTGGGAAACTGAGTGAAGGGATACAAGGGTCCTCTCTATACTCTCTTTGCAACTTCTTGTGAAGCTATAATTATTTCAAATTAAAGAAAAAAAAAACCCTAAAAGTGTATTACAGTTTTTGAAAGAAATGTGTACTTTTTAATTTCTTAGGTGTTTCAACCTTATTTTACCATTTAGTGCTTCTTAATTCTGTGGTGATATGGATTTTTCAAGCTTTTTACCATTGTGTAAATTTATTGTTTTAATGTCAAACGATGAAAATTAAGAAATTCAGATACCGAAGATATGCATGATCTTCTACTCTTCTACAAAACAGCCTATTAAAATGTACTTTAAGTCCAAATATTTCAGTAGCTCATAACTTTTATAAATGGATGTATATATGAATGTTTATAAAATAATTTTAATGTCAATCCTATTTTGAATATTTTAATAGAATCATAATTACAAGGGATAGAGTTTTGTAAATTTATGTCCATTTGTATTTTTAAAGATATAATCTCCTTTATACACTCAGAAATTTGAATTATTCATAAGTTACCTGTTAACTACAAGTCATCTTGAATTTACTCTGTTTAGCATTTGATTTATAATATCATTTTAGGTTGCATAGACCATAACGAGCCATCACAGAATTGAGTTAATACTTGCTTTTTCCTCAGTTCTAAGAGATACTGCATTTAAATTTTATTCAGAGTGTGTTTCATTTCATTGTCTCTGAGGTAATGTCTGGTATATATGTTAGTTATATATATATGGATACACACACACACACACACAGATTAAATTAACCATAAAATTGAATAAAATTATTATTTCTGTATAGAATTTCTTCAATATAAGTCAAACAATTTTTTAAAATTTTGTGCAGTTCCTATTTGGAGGTAGAGATAAGCCTTTATTAGTTTATTCAGACCATACATAAACTTTTTACGTTTTGGTTAAATGGGATCACTGCAATGAACATAATATAGAAGTGTAATAGCCGTGATTTATAAGAGTGCATTACGAATTTGGTTCTACAGAAAATGTCAACTTTTTAATTAGTATTAATTTTAAGCATATAGCTATTCATTTTTACTGAATATATGAATAATTCTATCAGGACTTAATTGTTTTTTTTCATAATTTGGGGTATGTTTTATCATTTTTAATGATAAAATATCATTTTATCATTAAAATATCATGGAAGATGAAAACCTAGCATGATTGTATTTATATGGGGTCCACACAATAATCCATGTTTTAATATTTAAATTTGAAACTTACTACATGCTTCTCTACTAAAACTTTTTTTTCACCCCTTTGTTAAATGGGACAGTGTTAAGTCAGAAAGGTATCCAGTGAGCTCACCTCTCATTTGACCGGCAGAGTCTAACCTCCTTTCAATAGAATGTGCACTGAGCCTTCCTACCCACTTGTGAAATTCTCTGATCAGAGCTGCAAAAAGCCCTAGGAAGACTCTTTGTAAAGCTGTTTCTACTAGAACGTCCTTAGAAATCAGGGAGGGTATGTTGGCAAGCACTATTCCTGACCTTCCCTGAATTAATAACTTACCAATCAACAGAAAGGAAACAGGATCCCCAGAAGCAAAGGCAACTGCAAATGCATAGTTGCATGATACAGCCAGGTGTCCTCTCACCTCTTGCCCACACCTTCATGCAGCCAAGTCAGTTGGGATGCATTTGTTTGTGTTTTAATATGTTTTCTTTACACATCTCAGCCCTTGAAAATGGGTACTAAGGCTAGTTATCACTACCAATTTTCAGAGACATCACTAAATTAATATATATCAAAACAAAAGATATTATTTTTTGCCTTTCAGCATGTAAGTCTTTGAACCAAATATCTCTTGGGTATTATTTTGTTTGGGACCGTGTCCTATTTCTTTGCTCTTTTTAATATTTTTATATAATCTGGCAGTTATTCTTGCTTTTCTGCATCTCCTTTAACAGAAAATTATTTTGCACATATTAACATGACAAACACTGAAGGGACAATTTTATACAGTGAAAGAAATATGAAACCTTATAATGATAGTTTCAAAGTCATTTTCAGTTCATCTAATTATTGATTTTCAAATGTAAAGTCATATCAATCTATCATCCTTTCTCATATTAATCTATGTATAGAGTATTTTTTATTTGGTTGACAGGCTGTCACTGAATTCTAAATGAACGAATACAATGCAAGCATTTTCATAATGAGATTTCATCTTATTGTTTAGGAGCACAATAATTCTCTTTACATGTCTATTCAGATTATATTATGTGATTCCAAAACTTAAGATAATGTCTGTTAAAAATACCTTTTCTTAACTAATATTTGGTCTTGTCTATTATATTACCTGGAAGACTTCACCTAATAAAAGTTGGGGAATACTTATCATCATATTGATAAAATATTACTCTGGCTTGACGGTTATGCAACTGCTAAAAGAAAAGCCAGACCCAAGTAAACTTTGATTAATAGCCCTCCAAAGAATACATAATTTTTAAAAAAATCATTGCTTTATAAAATTTTTCAGAAAAGATACATTGTTCTATAATTTAATCAGTATTACTTTCCATTTTCTCTCTGTTAAGGTGACAAAGATTATCCCTGGTAGAAATGTTTTCTCTTATTTCCTTCTTGTGCTCCTTATCTATTAATCCAATTGGTGAGAAATTCAACCTTTTATTACCTTCTAGGTAACAAAGTTAATCTGATAAACTGACCCACAGAAACATAAATTCAAAGCAATATTTCACTAACATACTTTTAATATATTTTTCATTGAGAACAATGTGACTCAGCATGTTCTTTTGTAACCAGTTTTCTTATAAATGATTAATGAAGAGCAATTTTCCAAAGATTGAAAACTAGTATTCTAATGGTGAATATTTTGTATTACTCATAGCTTCAAAATATAAGCAATATATTAATATAAAATATTCTTCATAGTCTTGCTTTCTTTGTCATATTTTAACTCCTTTGAACTGATAAAATAAACACAGAGGTAAAGTGAAGGAATTTTCTTCAAATTTATACATTCAAGGACTGACAGTCTAGCAATTAAAACTTATAATTCTTTGGGAGACTTAAGACTTTCCAATATTGAGTAGAATCCTGCATTTCTTTTAGTAAATTTTAACATAGATTTCTGCCAGAATTTTCCCTGTTTAAACAGAAATCAAGCCATTTTAGTTTTAGGATTTATTAGCCCATTGTAGGGTCATAGTGGGACTACTTCTGGTAGTTTAAACTGGAATCAGCACAAATGGTTATCATGGGCAAACCGAGCAATGCTTTACAATAAAATCTAACTCCTGCTACACACTACATGGATGAATCTCAAAAATACAATGTTAAGCAAAAGAAAAGTCAGTGCCATTATGATTCCACTGAATAGTGTTCAAAATAGGCAAATCTAAAACAGTGTTTAGGGATGCAAGCTTAGGTGGTAAAACTATAAAGAGAGCAAGAAATAATTACTGCAAATGTTACAATAGTGGTTATCTTTGAGGAATGGCCAGGAGACAGTAACAGGGGAGGGGCAAGGAGGGACTTCTGGGGTCTTCAAATGTCCTGTTTCTTCACTTGGCTGGTTAGTGCATGAATGTTCACTATGTGATAAAACAATGACCCGTACATTTTCATTTTGTTCATATATGTGTATATATATATATGTATATATGTATTTGCAGTTGAAAAAAGGTTGAGTATAAAAGAAAGTGGGACATAACTTTATGCTAATTTCTGAGGGTACTAAGTCTGATGTAATGACATTCCTTGTCATTGAACACATTTTAAACAATAAGATACTATTCCTTTTTTAAGAGTGTCATTTATCCCATTACGTCTACTAACAAACCTTCTAGTATAATTTTCAAAATGTGTGTGTGTCTGTGTGTCTATGTGTATGTGAGAGAGAGAGAGAGAGAGAGAGAGAGAGAGAGAGAGAGAGAGAGAGAGAGAGAGAGAGACAGAAGGGGAAGGGGGAAACAGGGAGGAGAGAGTCGAGAAAGAATAAAGAGTTGTGCTAATGGACTGAAGATTAACAGGCATATTCTCTACTAATTATCTTTCTCTGTATTACAGTGTCAGGAAAAGAAAGGCAGCCCAGGATAAATGTAGAGCTAGGAACAAAGACACCTTTGTATCATGATGTTAATGGAAGGGATTTGTACATTCGAGCGGTGACCAGTAATGGAATAAACTTCTAGCTGTTATTAATACTAGAATAAGCATCTAGTGCCCTAATTCTTGGGACTCCTATGATCCATTTGATAATAGGTACCTCAGCCTTTCAGCCCTGCTAGACTTACAAGGGGATGTATTTTAATTGTGTCTTCTCACTCCCCTCAAAAAACTAATCTTTGGCCAAGGATTGTCAAATTTTTCCCCACACATAGTTTATTATAAATGTATGTAGGTGGTAAATTATTCTATCTTTATATCCCTTTAAGAGTACAATAAAATAAACCAGTTAGTAATAACATACCTGTAGTTCTACCTCAAGCTACAGTGTAAGATTGCAGCAACTTTTCAAGATTAATATTTTGTGGGTCAAGCTGTTCAAAATGGCATGTTAATAATAACTGGCCTATTTTAGAACTCTAATAAGATTATCAAATACTTAATCATGAGACTTGTGGTTATGTACTGCAAAATGTGTAATTCTGTAAGATTTAAAATAAAACTCCAAAACCACAAAAACTTAATGTTAAATACACTATGACTGATTATTATTTTTAGCTGGCCTACCTATACTTCCTTAGTTGAAGGGAATAAAGTTGAAATCAAAATCCTGGTAATGAAAAGAGTTTGGAAAGTGAAGACAACTCTTTTCGATTCAATTCTTTGTAAGTAGAAAAAGGAAAGAAAATGCTAGAGCTGTCAGCAGATGTCTGATTCTTGAAGGAAAGTGTCATTATAATTGAGGAGCTAACAATATCTTCAAAGGTCATCATACCGGTATCAAAATGAGGAACATTTGCCCATTGACCATTGAAGTGGCCTCTGCTTGCACTTTAAGTCTAAAAACTTGGCAACTCAGAACTTCAGTCACTGTTTTATGTGTCAAATCCTCTAGCATGTGCAAGTTGGAAGGTGTTATTATTTGCAAAATATCATCCCCTTTTGGAAGGTGAACGCACATTAAATGTCAAGAGACTGAAACACGGATTTGAAGCTGAAGTTTAGAAATGAAAAATGAAGATCTGTGTTAATAGTCACCATTGAAAGCTAACTATGTTGGTCATTATTTAAAGAGTTAGAATACTTGGAGATCAGCATTGCTTAAAGGTTTTTCATCCGCCCTCCTAAGGTTCTGATGTGTAAAATGTGTTCTTTCCATTTTCTTCACAGGCTCACCTTGTAGCAGCTTTTGAAAAGAGTTTAGGGAACATGACTGGCCGTCTGCAAAGTCTAACCATGACAGCAGAACAAAAGGTATGTTCAGGAATTGCCACTGGGGCTTGAAATAAGACAGCAAGTTACATAGGATGTTTAAACACTACCTGAGATACAGCTCCTTAAAAAGCATACTACAAAGCATCCATTATACGCTAAATTGGAACAATGACAAAATAATGCTTTTTCTGATTTTAATTTAAGGACTTATGTTTCAGACTAATCCGCATTGGAACACACACACACACACACACACACACACACACACACACACACACAGTTCTTCCTAGGCTATCTATGTTGTTTTTACTTCTGACTATAACTATTTAAAGAATACCAAATGTTAAGAAATAGTTGTATAGAAGAGTTAGAATATTCTAGGAACAAGTGACAATTGACAAGAATGGCACTCTGACAAGAATTTTCACAAATGCATGGTCTATAAGCCACACACAAGGATTATGGCTGAGATACCCATGAAAAAGGCCTAAAACAGATGTTATTAGGACTCTACAAAGTAAGGGCTTAAGGTCAGAGCAACTACGGGACAAGGGACAAGCCAATATAATTTTTGGAGTAAAAAGGACTAGTTGGCATCTGGGGATGCTGTCTTTGAAGTAAGGTTAAATTATATCAAAGGCTTTAAAATAAATGTGAAGGATTTTATGAACTGGAAGAAGGATACCAAAAAGAAAGAAACAGAATTTATTTCACAAAGACAGAAGTATCAAAAATGTCCTCGCAGCAACAGTCTAGACACTTTCCATATGATTACCTCTCTTCTATTAGTTTGGAAATGCATGGTCTAACCTGAGACCGTGGATGGGTATCAGAAACAGATGACATCTCTAAAATTATATGGAAATATTTGTAAAAACTGCATATGTGCATGATATAGCAACAGTCTACAGTTTTTAATCTAATTCTCAGAGATTCATAATCTAAAATGTTTTGGATATTTTCAGAATCAATAACTATAGCTGTCTATAGGGATGGATTCAATTTTGTCCTTAGTTCTGTAAAGGGTGTCATTAGCTTGAAAGAACTCGCATGTATTATCTGGTTTTGTCAGTTTACCATTTTTTTTAAAAGTTAGACAACACTGAATGAACAGCTCAATTAAACCAAAAGAGAAAATTGAATAGTCCTATAATTGCCTTGTATAATTAGCAAACTGTATTTGCCATTATCTTCCATTCTCCTATTTCATAGGTTTCTCCTGCCCATGAAAGAGGACACTATCCATCAGTGTCAATCCTGTTCTATAAGGGAAGATAACAACTTTTGAGCACATACATTTGCCTTAATCATTTTTTTTTTACTTTTTTGTGTGGGGAGATCAGTTTACCATTTCACTATGTAACATAAGAACTCAGCGAATAGAATTACAAGGCCTTTCAGGGCAGCTGAATGGGAGAGAATATAAACGGTAGAGCCTAGTAAGCTTGAGTGTAAATCTCAGCAGGGTCTCTTAAGACCCGTGAAATATTCCTTTTCTGACCTTCAAAAGCATCATTTTAAAAATGGGGATTATAACCTTGTAGAATCATAAGGAGGAATAAGTGAAATACTCTAATAATGTCACATGCAGTGGGTATATAACAAATGTTACCTTCCTTTACATGTCTCTACTTTTTTTCCTTAAAAAATGTAAGCTAAACAAATTCATCACTGGCCATAAGCCAGACATATTGCTGGAAAGCATGGTTAGTAGTTACGTATCAGTGTCTTTAAGAAGTCAAAATTAATAAATTTTGCCACCTTCCATGTTTCCTTCAGTTCTTCTTTATTTGTGAGTAACAACTTCACGGGAATTGGAAAAAATATGGTTGTTTGTTAATTTATAGTGGCTACGACTAACACTTAAATATTTAAAAATACATCTCCATAATATAGGGAATTTCATAATGATGTGCACATTATCCTTGAAGAACATTCCTTAATTTATTAAACATTCTCAGAAGATATCATAATGTCTGAAATTGACCTTGCCATTTTTTTCAATAATGTAACGATGTTTTATTATGGCTTGTATCACTTTGCATTAACATGACACCTTTAATTACATAGTTTCCACATATTTGTTATTTTGCAATTATTAATCTTTTTAGAAAAGGAAATTAGATACACAGATAAAACAGACAATTCAAGTTTACAGAGCTAGTGAATAAATTACAAATATTAAACAAATGTCTTTTCTAAGATTTTTAAACATTTGATTGAGAAAGGTAGAAATTATTTGTCTATTATTGAATACTAGAACTTTCATATATTGTGCTGAAAGTGTTCCCAATCTCTAAGGCACCATCCACTATGTTTTATAAGATGTAAGTGATTATCCTTTTATCCATTATAAAAGTTGAAATCATTGCACTCTGTTCTCAATGTCACTAAGTACACTGTAATACATTCTTGCCAGTTGAATGCCAAATAAAGAGGATGATGTTCTTTGAAACAAACAACTAAGAACATGACTAAAAATATTCTAGCAACAATAACAAATCTACAAAGGAAAGAAGATCATAGCCTGTACCATTTTTTAACCGATTGTTCTAATTGCAAGCTGCATGCACACAATATTTTATTAACTTGAAATTTATAACTTGCCTATCTCCAAGTGGTTTTGAGATTCTTATGAAAGCAATATGTTAGATGCTATAGCACAATTTAACGACAGTCTAGTGAAATCCAGTAGAGGACTATATGTAACAAGGTGCCTGAGCCTGTGCAAAGCGCTGAACTGAAATGAATGTCAAGCTTGCTGAGGCACAAAGGGAGTCTGCTTGGCATGTTTAGTTCTCATTTTCTGACACAAAGAGCATAATTTAGATTGAAGAGACAAACTTTTCAGCATTGACTTCAAAAACAAATTTATTGTAAAGTTTCTTAAATTGGGGTCATGGAATAACAAAAGACAAAAATCACTGTTCAAATAGACATTTCTCTAAAAGCTGAGGGCATAACACTAATCATATTTCAGTAAAGCCATTTCTTCAGGGAGCTGAGATAAAAGGATATATTGCTCTCTGGTGATCCAACAATCCTGGGGAAAAGATTAGAGAAGATAGAGCAGAGGTTTTAAAACTGTTCCTGGCATTCCAAGCTTCATTTGTCCATTCAGTCATTCACCAAAGTTATATTGGATTTCTACTCTGAGATACTGTTCTAGTTACTGAGAATTCAGTATACTCATATATGCATATACACACTGAGAATACACACACACACACACACACACACACACACGCAAAAACATTGTTTATATCCTAGTTTATAACTAGTTATAATATCAAATAGAGTTGATATTATAGTAGGTGACAAATTAGGATAAAAATGTGAAAACATATAGGATTTCAGTTGAAGGTAAGCACCTCTGAAAAATTTAAAGCTGAGAATGAGAATATTGGGGAGCAATGTGGGGTGCTAACACATAAAGAAACCAAGACCAAGGTGGCTACATCTTCTTGGTTACACGCTTAATAGAGAAACTAAACTAGGACTCCAATCCAAGTTTTCTGCCCTCTTCTGCCTTTAATATGTGATTTTCAAAAATCATGTGGCATTAATACGTGTTTCCCCGAAAATAAGACCTAGCCAGACGATCAGCTCTACTGTGTCTTTTGGAGCAAAAATTAATATACGACCCAGTCTTATTTTAATATAAGACAGACTCTTATAATATAATATAAAATATAATATAATATATAATATAATATAATATATAACATAATATAATACATAATACCAGGTCTTATATTAATTTTTGCTCCAAAAGATGCATTAGAGCTGATGGTCTGGCTAGGTCTTATTTTCAGGGAAACATGGTAGTATGAAAACTATATCACAATTTTAGTTTCATTTATAAACCCAAATCATTCCCTTGAATACTGTCCTAAAATTTTTCTTGGGTTCTAGGAGCCAAATCGCACTGATTCTCTTGCCAAATTTATGTTCTGGAACACTGCTTTTATACTTTCATAGCGTGGTAAAAAAGAAAAATACATGTATGAATAACTCAGGAAGCAGAACATTTGGGGTACTATTAGAAATACAACAGCACAATGTTCTGAGCGTTCTCACAGGGAGGGGACCACTGCATCTTCACACTGGTTTCAGAGCAGAGGAGGCACAAAGGACCCTCCCCTCCCCAGGCTCTGGGAAGAGGAAGAAAATTAATTCCTGGGAAATGGAGGACAGTATGCCGAGGAGGAAGGAGCACCATGAGCATGAGCAGCAAGGAGGGAAGAAAATATTAGAGACATTAAGGGAAAAAGAAGGACTATAGAGGGAAATTGTGGGCTAGGAAACTGTCTAAAGAATCTGGTCTTTGAAAACAAGGAATCCCTCAAAGGTTTTGGACTCTGGGCTAACATGATCAGAGTTAGTTAATGAAGCCTGACCTACCAGTATTTCCCAATGGTTTAACAGCATTCCCAATAGCCACTAGAAGACCACATGTTATATAACGGTAAGTCCATAACTAGGATAATTATCAATAATGCTGTCTAGAGGGTGAAAGTATCTCTAGAAATTGGCCTATACCTAAAGTAAGACTCAACACATTGTGACAGTGACATAATTGGATCAAGAATTCTACCTGGATTTCAGGCTCGTGTCCTTTTATCAGCACTTCTCTACCAAGATTCTTTGAGAGAATTCAGACCGAATGTCCTGTGGTGTCTATTACATGTGATGAAATTACTTCTTTTCTCTCTATCTAGAGTGGTATGAGCTATGTACCATCCTTGTCAGAATTGAAAAAAAAAAAAGTCACTCAAAGTCTTGTTCAGGGCTTTATTTTTTTTATAGAATGGCAGATGTGAAAGGCCGCAATACAAGTTGATGAAATGGCAAGAATTCTGCAAATCTATATTTTTATGATATACAAATCTACATTTTTGACAGAAGTACTGCTACATCCTTGCAAATTTACTAAGGCAATCCTTACTGATAATTAGAAGCCTTTCACATCAGTTTCCTGACAGTTGTTGTGCCAGAGATAATTAGAACATATATTAACACTTTCGCTGTCACGTTTGTCTGTAGTCGAGTGATATTTCTATGCTGCTGACTGTGGCGTTCACCCTAACCCCACGCGCTCAGTGTTCCAGAAAGGAAGTTTAGGAAAGCAGATGTACATTTTTTCTATCTTTTTGTGTTTTTCAAGAATGAATAACAACAGGAAATTTTTATACTTTAAAGTAATCACTTATTTTAATGAAATGTAACCCCTTAACTGCATTTACTTAAAAATATAAATACTGTAATTATTTTCTGTGGAGTTTTGACACACTTTGGAGAACAAACTTGAAATAAATTAACGCAGTGAAAAGGTCAAGGTAGGCTAGGTCAGTCTTGTTAGACGGCCTGAGCATGACAGAGGAACATCTTTTTGTATGAGTAGTGGAGCTCAGATATTGATCCTTATGCTAACTATAAAGTCTAAGGTTTGCTCATTTTTACCTCTAAAAAAACCACTTTTTGAGGTGACTAGATAAATAGAAACTTAAACCTTTAAAATGAAAACATTCAAAGCCAAGTTTCTGGAAAGAGATAACGTAGAAGCTAAAAATTGAGTAGTTGAATTGGATATTTAACTCCTCCCAGTTCAGGTTAAAATATGTTTTATCTAGAAGTGTTTTTAAAAATTTATCACTAGAGTCAGAAAATGCATTCATTGGCCTTTTAGGGCATAGGTTAATTTGAAATTATGTTACTTATGGATTCAAGTTACACTGGGATTTAATGAATTTAGTTTATTTAGTTAGAACCAGGGCTAGCCAGTACAAAATTTCACAAGATCACAAGGCACGTACAAAAGGGTAGGGGAGTGGGATATGTTCAAAGAAATTACACCTAGAGAGTGTGATAATTAACTGAGTGTGAATGTGAGGAAGCAAACGACAAGTTTAGTAGAAATTTTTAATAACCTAGCCTAGAAGGTAAAGTTGGTTGAGGAAATTTGTTGTCAAGATTGTGGGATTCTCAAGTCCTGTGTCCAGAAGAAATTCGGAAAGAGGTCAGATATAGTTTGGAAATTAAGTTGTAAACAATATCAAGCAAGGCTAGTATAATAACACAATATTTGATCATTTTGTTTTTAAAGCATTCCAAATCTGACCTTGACAACTTGTTTAGCCTCAGGGATATGTACAGAACAGAAAAAAATATTGACACCAAATAACTTCTTTCACACAAGAAACTCTAATGGAAAACTGGAATCTTACATAGTCAGCTGATGTTTGGGGCATCATTATCTTGAATGGATCATTGTAGGTAAATGAAATTTTACTTTTGGTCCTCAGGTTTTAAAGTGCTACTTGGGCTTTAAAAGTGAGAAAGGATGTTTAAAGCAGAGGGAAAAATCATAGGGAAAGACTCAGAGAAAGAGATGGTTCTAGTTTGAGTAATGGTGAAGGTGGATCTCAACTGAAATAAGAAAGAAGGAAGGAACTTTTGCATAGATGGAGAGATAATTAGTTCAGGCTTGAAAAGATTTTTAATGTAAAACAACTATATTTTTAATTAATGACAACGGAATATTTTATAGGTGCTTGTTTATACTTATAAAGCTCTCCTGAAAAAACTAGTAATATGAATTTAGTTAAACTAATATTTTCATAGATGATAAGCTCAAGTTACATAATGAATATATTTCTTACCTAGTTATTCTTCCTTTGGGTTTATTGTGTCACACTGCGTAACAACTGACTTGTTACCATGTTTCCCCAAAAATAAGACCTAGCCAGACAATCAGCTCTAATGCATCTTTTGAAGCAAAAATTAATATAAGACCAGGTATTATGTTATATTATGTTATGATATGATATGATATCATATGATATGATATGATATGATATGATATGATATGATATGATATGATATGATATGATATGATATGATACTGAGTCTTATGTTATAGTAAAATAAGACCCGGTCTTATATTAATTTTTGCTCCAAAAGACGCATTAGAGCTAATTGTCTGGCTAGGTCTTCTTTTGGGGGAAACAAGGTAATACCTGTTGTTTTTAAAAAGATTCTTAATATTAGAAAGTGATCATTCTTCTATCTCACATTAGCACAATTTTCTGAAAAAACAACATTCCCTGAACATTCCACTTCTAATCTGTTTAAGCGGTTTCTAAGAGAGATTTCTCAAGAAAAGATTAAATTTTGACATGAGTCAGCTAACTCATAAAATTAAGTGAAATTTTTTAGACAGTTAGTTGCCTGAGATGCAATTTCCATTTTTTCTCTTTAAATCTAAAGCCAATGTTTTAGCAGATTTTTAATTCACAGTACAAGCACCATTGATTTTAAATTCAAAGGCAAAAATCTGATTTTTATTAAAATTTAAATGCATCCCAGTCTATATGTTGTAAATTACTATTAGAATTATGATTCATTAATTATGCACCATAGATATTCTTTTGCAAATACATTTCTAACAAAAGCTATATGATTTTTCAGTAAATATTTTATCTCTTGGGATATTTGTTTTAAATGGAGAGTAAATTAATTTTGGTAAACATATCTATTACCTGTTGGGCAAGGATAGAATATAGATAAACTTGGAGAGACAGAGAAATTATGATGAATTGGATCTGAATTTTGTGTTATGACATTGGAAACTTTCCACAAACATGATCTTTTTCTTTGTGATAAACACATGCAAATGAAATTACAGTCAAGTATTTGAAGGTTCATCTACGAATCCAGGACGATGTATTGACTTTTCATTATGGGAACCTTTGACCTACAAGTACTAGAAGTCTATAAAAGGGTTTGTTTAAAAAAAAAGAAATCTGTCATCTGTTAGGAATATGTCAACTATCTAATGAAAATAGATATAGGGTGTGCCAAGTATCTATTCCAAACTTGGATTTCATTTCAATTAGCATTGTCTATCTTTTTTTAAAAAATGTATAAGGTTAGAATAGTCACTGGACATTCCCATGTATGAAGAATTTTCCTGCAAAGATAGTTGTCATAATCCTACTGTGTTTTCTGTATTCTGGGAGACATTGAGTAGGGATCAACTATTTACTAGGGAATAAAGAACCTAAGCCTGATGCTTTGGCTTTCTGCCAAAGATGCTACAGAAAATGATAAATGACAAATATATTTCGAAGGGATTTTACCTCTAAGAGGCTGACAGAGATTCTAATTTTTAGTATTGCCATTACTGCCAAGAAGGATACTCCTTGTTTTCAAGTTCCTGATGGAAATATTGCCTATGCTGAAAAACCACTCTTGCTTTCTTTATCATATCTTCCTCATAGTGAGTAATTTCTGGTAAAATAATTTATTGAAATAAATGTGAAAGATCAAATTTATATTGGGACATTTTTATTGGGACATATCTTAAAATTACCCTAAATTCAATAATAAAATAGATATTTTATAAAAATTTAATTTGTAAGCATTTTTTGTAATTTAACTATTATTTAAGGACTGTATATTATATATATTTCTATTTACTTTTTAAAAATTCCTGTGTTGCTCTGCCTTGGTGGAATTGGGTCTCCACACTAGGAATTTTATTGCATGAAAAGTGTCAGAATCTAAAATGACCTTGGTAGGCCAGCAGGATTTAATAAGATTATATTTAATAGGCATGAGTTATGGATGACTTCCAGGTTTTATACTTGATATGAAAAAAAATCAATTTCCCAAGTGTAAAATAAATGAGATAAAATCTGAAATGACTTATTTGACAGAACCTCGGGGTTTCCAGTTGACACCAAATGCAGTATGACACAATAGTACAATACTGATATCTATGTGGTGGACTCGTAGGTAGTATTGATAAGTTTGGTATACAATGAGAAATGTGATATCTCACTTTATGTTGTATTGGTCAACTCTGGGCTTTGAAAAGAATATGGGCTATTCAGATCTTATTTATAGTAGAATAACCAAGAAAAACAAATTTGTTTTTTAAATTCTCCATTACATTTAGCAAAGTAAGGAGCTGTTAGGTATGACTTGACAAGGTCAGCCAAGTATCCCGATGTCCCAGGACGTTATCACTACGTAAAATCAAACCCATTTGATAATAAATTTTGAACAACATGGGCATTTTACTTTTTTCTCTCTAGGTACTGAAGTTTTATTAAAGCTTCTAAATTCTGTTTTTTTCACAGGAGTCTGAACTTATAGAACTCAGAGAAACCATCGAAATGCTGAAGGCCCAGAATTCTGCTGCCCAGGCAGCTATTCAGGGGGCTCTGAATGGTCCAGATCACCCGCCCAAAGGTCTGTTTAGAAGGATTGCCATTTTGCAACAATATAATAGTCATCTATTTTATTTACTAATTGGAGAAAAAATGCTCTTACTCAGTGACAACTGCCTTTTATAATAAGTTGGTACTCATGCAATCAGAATCCCAGAATTTCAGAACAGTAGCTGTCATTATCAAATCATTTTTAAATTGACCTTAAGCAATTTACTTCTACAGTCATATACACATTTCCCTTTACTTGATTTGCTGAATTTGGGAATGCGGGCTTGGGTAATACATTCATATCTGACTTCAAGCAAAACCAACCCAGTAAAGAGTACAAAAATCTAGATCTGTGTCAAAAAAGTAATCAAAATGGTGAAATACAAAGTAGTGGGGATGGGGAGGAACTTATCCTAGGTGGAAGCAACTAAAGGGTACACTTCTTGTAGAGAATTTTAAAACAGAAGAAAATGCACTAAAAGTTGGTCTGATTTTCATTTTTACTATGTTTCAGCAATTCCAAACAATGTTAAAATAATTTTCTCTGCCACCACCCCAACCCCTCAGTTTGCTACTGAGAAAATGCTCTGTATCAATGTCCTGCTTTTTTTTTCTTTACATAAGTTCTACGGATTCATGTCCTAACTCTTTTCAATAGATTCAATATGTTCATCTCTTTACCAGCTTAAAAATCCTTTCCTAAATCCTGAATGCCTATCATCTCTCTTCCCATTTCCAGATGAATTCTGGGAAAGTTTTATGGACTTTTTCAGTGTCTTCAGCAGCCAATTACATGTCAGACCATTAGACAGCCAATCACATGTCCCACCACTCCACCAAAACTGTCCCCCCTAGGATCAATAATGACTAAAATTCTATACAAACTCTTCTACTCTAGCTTTAATTATCATCTTTGTGTCAATAACTATCAAATGTATTTTTCCATGCCTGCCTCATCACCTGAGTTACAGATCTGTATGTCCAGCTGCCAGAGAGAATTTCGTTTGGTTATCTTTGGATGTCTGTTTGTCACCTTAAACATCTCCAAATTTGACCTTGTCATCTTCTCTCTCGGACCTGCTTTGTCTTTAGTGTTCCTTTCCTTGGCTCAGTGAACGGAAAGGAGGGTTTATAAGTAACATTTAGATTTCATATAGCCAGAAATCTAAATGTTATTTATAAACCCTCCTCTCCTCCCTCAATAAATTGCCAAGATCTGCTGATTCCACCCTTTAAGTATCTTTCGAATCTGTGACTTTTTCTCTGATCATGCTATCAGCATCCCTCATCTCTTCCCTGAACAATGATCAGAAACTCCTAAAACCTTCTTGCTATTCATTTTATACCACTTTACATCATTGTTTACACTGAAAACTAGAGCAATTGTCCAACAGAATTTATCTACAGATATCCCATATTGCCTTTAGGATGAAAATACAAACTCCTTAACCTGAAAGAATCTCTGTCTGTCAGCTTCATTTATTCATGAAATATTTATTGGTTTCCAATTATGTGCTAGATACTGTTCTAAACCTTCTATGTTGCATTTTTGTCACATGTTATAGCTCATATTTCAGTTACCCTGAACTTCCAATTCTTCAAAAGTTCTTTATATACTCTTTGTATTCTACTTGGAACTTTCTACCCTGTTTATTCAGCATAAAACCTTTGAGACTTTACAAGAGGTTGCCTAAATATGCCTCCTTTAACCTCAAGCTGGATTAGGTCCCTGTGTGATATGTTTCTGGAAATAACTGTACTTCCCCTATCAACATTTACATTACACTTTGGTGGCTTAATTTATTTAATGTTCTGCCTTTCCTGATCTATGGTAGGATGTTTGTTTTGTTTTGTTTTGGTTTTATTTCTAGTGGCTGTGATGATGCCTTGCACATAAAAGGAGCATATTCAAATTTTATAGAAAAGAATATTATTTTAAAAATACATTTGAATTTAAGTTTTAGGAAAACAATTACATAAAGTGAGCTATGTTTAAATTGAAGGACAAACTATTTCTCTAGGGGCTACTGCTGTTAACAATTTAACAACTTTCCATGTGGGTGAGTTGATTTATGTGCTGCATGGAAAATCACTGCATGTTTAAAGCTTATCTTAGTGTTATAATAAAGCGGCTTATGTTCTAAGGCTTCATGTCGTAAATAGTTCCAGAAGGGATTTAAAAAGGCTTAATCCTTTCTTTAAAACAGTGCAAGTTACTGAAGTAAAACTTTCTGAACAGATTCCTTTTTATCTTAGGCAACAGGTAGCTTAATGTATCTACTAGAATTAAAGAAACAAGAATTCCTTTGCTCGGAAATGTGGGAGAGGAGCCTAACATAAAGAAAATGATAACAGTTAGTATTCAAATTGGTCAAGAAAGAGTAAAGAAAATTCACAAGATTAAAAACTAAAACAAACAAAGAGTTGCATGTATATAGGGTATTTAGATTGCATTTTTGTAATATTAAAACTCAATATTACATCAGTGAACACAAACTGATCCTTATTATATTGACCATTGACATAACATGGAGAAAATAAACAGTCAGTTGGGCTTATTATCTGTCCATGGGCTATTAAGGCAAATGTATAGGCTGTAAATTTGTATTCTGAAATAACATTGAAATTTGTTTTTTTGAGACCTTTAAAATATTTATATCAGGTAAAGTTTTAACTTATAATCTTAAAATACATATTTAGAGTGAGGCAGCACATTTATAGACATATCAAACTATGGCAAAATAAGAAAACAATTTATTAACGGACCTTTCTACTTTATATTTGTGCATCACATTTACAAAGTCTGATAAATAATAGCAGTCTGTAATAGAATACATTCATTTATTTATTCACAAACATTGTTTGAGCTCCTGCTATGTGTTAGGCACTCTATTCGATTTTGAAATTCATAGATATAAAAAAAGGGGCAGCCGGTTAGCTCAGCTGGTTGGAGAGCTCTTAACAACAAGGTTGCTGGTTCGATCCCTGCATGGGACACTGTTAGCTGCGCCCTTTACAAGTAGATTGAAACAACTACTTGACTTGGAGCTGATGGGTCCTGGAAAAACACACTTCAATAAATAAAAGTTTAAAAAATAAAAAGATATAAAGGGGGGGGGCTCTGTACTCAAGGGCTCACAATCCACTGCAACAAAAGGTAATTTATGTATATTATGTATAACAATTATGACCTTATAACAAAATAATTATTATAAGGCTGAAAGGCAAAGGTAATTGGAACCTTTATTTATATTTTTCAAAATCTATTGTTGCCTTTTAAGTCACTACCTCTGTGCATAAACATGCAATAGTTTTTCCTTAAGATATACCAAGTACAATTCAACAAAATCGCTGTCAATAGTAAACGCTTTTTTAAGAATGTTAGGCAAACATAGTTGTGTTAAATGATTAATGAGAATAAATATATTCAACAAGTACTTGATGTAATTTCTGCACGAGGCCCTGAATATAAAATGGTAAACAAAATAGACACAGTCTTTGTCTCGATCAGTTTTTAGTCTCTAGGAGAGCAGAAAATAAATGATTGTTATAATCATTGGTGTGGCTGAATGTGCATACCAAAATAGTTATAAATTCTAAAATGGACAAGAATAAGTGTCATAGAGAGCGAGGGCACCAGGGAACCTATTAGAGGTGGCATAGTCAGGAAAGGCCTTTCCGAGATAGCAACACTTAAGGGGAGATCCAGGAATAATTATCAAGTCATATCGTAAACATTGAGAGAGGAGCATTCAAGGAGGCTCTAGAGACCGAAAATAGATGAATGCCTTTATAGAACAAATACAAGGACGGTAATGAGCACAGGTGAAATAAATAGAACCAGGTTGAAGAGATGAACACTGACCATATTACTGAAGGACTTTCAGGTCATGTTTAGGAGTTGAAATGTTTTTTTTATTCTTATTAAAATGGGAATCTATTGAAGTCTTAAGTTAGGGAGTGATGATGGAGCTTTTCTTTTAAAAAGATTTCTCCTTCCATCACCATATATTTGACACTTGAAACCTATAAAATTTTACTAACCAATATTACCCCAACAAATTGAAAAAAAAAGATTTCTCTAGCTAATGTTTGTAGAACGGTTTGGAGGTGAGTAAGTTGGACAGCTATTCTCACTATAGAGCAGGTAAGTGATGGTGATATTAATAGTTTGAACTGGGGCAGTGGTGGTGCAAAGGGTGGGAAGCGCAAAAGGAATGCATGAACAAACACAACTGAAATCTTTTAAAATAAGCTTCTCCATTGTTCGTATTCATTTGGTCCACCATTCTTTACTGAGCTCTATGATGTTCCTTGTACTGATTTGAATATTGTGCTAATCTTTATTGGAAATACAGTCACAGTTGAACTAAGACCTCCAAGGACTACTTTTGACCTATGATTACAAGAATTTATCTATCTTTTTTTTTTGATTTAACATTCTACTTGATTCTATTTTTTTTATTTTTTTGTAGTTTTTTTTATTAGTTTCAGGTGTACAAAACAGTGTGATAGTTAGACATTTCACCCCTCACAAAGTGATAACCTCTTCCCCGAATCTATTACCCCTCTGACATCATATATATCTATTACAATTCCATTGACTGCATTCCCTATGCTATACTCCATATCCTGTGACTATTTATATTAAATTATAGTCGACATACAATATCATTCAGCTTCAGGTGTACAGTGCAGTGTTCAAGCATCTACACCATCCATGAAGTGGTCTCCCGAATAAGATATGTGCCCATCTGACACCCTATAAAATCTTTATAACAATATTGATTATATTCCATAAACTGTCTTTCATATCCCCATGGCAATATTGTTTTTAACCGATCTTTTTAAAATTGAGGATTAGTCAAAGTCAAAGACAATTTATGAATTTTGGATATAATAAAAACTCTGGAATACTTTAACACTTAATACATCTGCGCTATTTGTGAAAGTCAATCATTAGAGAAAAACTAGCAAATACTACATCTTGTTCAGAAAAGCTTATAGCCAACCGCAGCAGAAATTTAAAACACAAATAAATACCTACACCTATTTTTCTATTGATTATTGATATAATTTCTATATTAGTTGATTGATACGCTCCTTTACTGTTGAATCAAAGCTATATATATATTTATCTTGATTTAGCTTTTGGTATTGGTGATGATTTTGGCATGCAAAAACAATGAATGTTCTTCTTATTATTTTAAAAAGTATTTTAAGAGACCAAACTCTAGGGATTCTGAAAACATTTTTTCCTTCCTATAAAATTTGTCAGCATGTTAATATCTTAATGGAAAAATTAAAGTGCTATTGTTATGCACGTATATATGCGAGTGTAAGGATGGAGATATGTGTACACATATTACATACCTCCATGTATATTCATTTATTAAATGTTTTGAAAGTAGCCAGTTACAGTTTCATTGCCATGGGTCATTTTACTGATAAATAATTCGGTCAACTGGAAAGCTTTGATTTTATACTATTATTTCTATGGAAACTATTTGAAAGCTATGTAGTAATTTTTGACATCTTATAAGTTCCACCGAGACTTTTTTTTTGCTTGGCCGGTCTACATTGATGCTAATTACATACAGTAATTGAAATAGCCTAAAAGCAGATTTGACCTTAAAAACAATTTTATAAGCTATTAGTGTCTCCACTAATACTTAACATCAGTTCACTGTGAGTAGATACAATTTCAGTTTTAATAACCATAAATAAATCTTATAAGCTGATTGTATGGAGTAAGTGAATATATTCAAAAAGTGACTAAAGATAAAAATTTATCCTTTTCTATACATGTAACTAGAGCAGCACCATATGCTTTTTAGAAATAAAGAGAAGCCATAGATATGGAAGTTTAGCATGTAGCTTTAGCATCAGTCCAGGTCTCTGGTTAGTTAGTTCCACTGGTTTCCAGCTGTGTAACAACGGACAAATTACATTTAAGGATAAAACTCATTTCAGTGGTTTACTTTAAGATTAAAATTAGATATTCCCAGGGCATAGTATAAGCACATAATAAGAGCTAGCTTTATTATTACCTGTTGTTATTGTTACTGTTATTACTGTTCCAAGTCATCAACAGGAATTAGGGGTGTGATGGAAGAATTGCACTGTCCTAAATATGTTTTCTGTTTAATGTGCAAACGCAGTCTACCCAAACTCTCTCTCTTAAGAATTTTCCCCTCGTTGGCTCTTGGACCTTGGTCACATTACTTAACTTTTTTGCACTTCAATTCCTCATTGTGAGATGAAGTACTTAGATGACTTTCAAAGTTTGTTTTGGCTCTAACATGGTAGGGTTCTATGAAATGGAAAGTTAATATATTTGGCTTCGGTAACTTTATTCAAAGCACAGATATTAAAAAGACAATTAATTCTCATGCTATTAAGAGTTTCCATTGATTCCCTGGAACTAATCATTTGAAATATATCATATTTGAAGTGCAGTTTGATCCAGGTATTCAGTAGAAATTACTAGCATAACATTTCATTTTTGGACAAAGCTCAGAACTCATTAAACCACCAGGGCTAGAGACTCACGTGAGATTCTCATTGCATCTTAATGCAGATAACCCAGTTAATTAAAGCAAATATGGTTGTACGTTATTAAACTTGTAAAACCAAAGCTGCATTGAAATGATCTGTACAAAGCCATGTTGACTTTTATTTTAGGACTTCCTCTGAGAAAGCCTCAAAGTGTTATTTGTTCAGATTGAAAGTCTTTATGAGCAAATGTGATATTCTGTCTGTTGCTAGATCTCCGCATCAGAAGACAGCATTCCTCTGAAAGTGTTTCTAGTATCAACAGTGCCACAAGCCACTCTAGCATCGGCAGTGGTAATGATGCTGACTCCAAGAAAAAGAAGAAGAAAAACTGGGTAAGCCATCATCATTCATCTAATGCTGAAGCTTATTGTGGCGCAGTGAGTCAGACTGTTTTCCCTTGGGGCTGTAGAGAGCTGCTGCTGTTTACAAAGAGTCTCAGTCAAGTGATTGGCACCTTACATGCTGCACTCATTGCCAAAATTACGGTGGCATGGTGCTGCAGAGCATATGTTCCAGAGTTGGAACTGAGCCTGGGTTTGAATCCCAGCTCTGCCACTTACTACTTGGATCTTAGGCAGGTTAGTTCACCTTTGGGTGGAGCCTAAATTTTCTCATCTGTAAAAATCACTAATATTGACTTTGTAGAGGTTTTGTAAAGAACACGAAGATACCATCTATAAATGAATCACTTAGAGCAGGGGTTTATGGTGCAGAGGAAGAAGAAAGCGATGATGACATGATGATGGTGATGATGATAATGATGGTGACATAATGATGGTTATGGTGTGATAGGGGTAGTGATGACGATGATGATGATGATGGAGGAAGAGGAGAAGAAACGGAGTTGGGAAAAGGGAAAGAAGAGAGCTTGAAAGCCTCCCCACCCCTCCCCTCAACAGATCTTATAGCGTACATACAGTTTTGCCTTGTAAGAAATCAACTACATTAATGTCTGCTTTGTGTTGTTGTTGTTGTTTTCTACCAAGAGAATAGAGCAGAAATATAGAAATGCACTGTAACAGAACTCTGCTTTAAGTTTGCTAGAAATATATTGTATAATATTAAGCAATTGCTAAAAAAAACTGAGGGGAAGGTGCTATCACTGCAAAATTAAAAAGCAAACAAACAAAAAAAACAGTGAAGTAAATGATTTCTTTTAATACCGTGAAACAAAGATAGATTTGAAATAAGTACAAATCTTGATGGAATCCAAAACATAAGTATCAGGATTCTACGAGAGTGCCTCTACAAATAATGAGAGAACTATCTTTCTTGTTTTAAAAAATGTGTATGCAGGTAATATTTTAAAGTACTGATCAGCCTTCATTCCCTTGATTTGTAATTGCACACTCTTTCATGTTTCTGCAAGGTGAACTCTAGAGGAAGTGAGGTGAATATAAACTGTGGACAATTTGGCATGCATCTATAAAAAACACCCTACCTTGGCATGAATGCTATTCATTTTGGCAGTAGGCTTTTATACCTTTTAAAAACAGATTACCTTGTATGTCTTTCCTTTGTGCCTTTTTCATTTTAATCTCAAATTTTAAAGAAAAGAAGTAAAAACCACTTTCTGAATAGAGCTGTAGGGGATACCAATTCTGGTTTTGAACAGTATGGGAACTGAAATTTTGAATGGAAAATCACAATTAATGAAGTGTTAGGTGAATTTGATTTCATTTTGCTATTTAAGTTTGTACTGTCAGCAGGACGTGACCTGACTGTAGCGCTAAAGTGGCCATTTAAAACAAATTGCCTTGAAGAGAAAAGTATCGGGAATGAGATCCCTTCAAGGTACTTAGTTTTAAATGAGTGCTCTGACAGCCATGCCCTTGACCCTGCACTATTTCAAAGCCTTCCATGTTTGCGCTGTGCTGGATTAATACAAGAATAAAACAAAAACACAAAACACGGTATCATTTTTTTAGAGATACTGTGCTGCAATTGTTAATACTCTGCTTATACATACTGACCCCAGGCAGTGGCTAGGATGGCACCTGCAAACTAACGCCCCTATGCAAAATTCTCCCAGTGCAAATAGACACGAAAGGTAATTTCTGTCCTTCTTTCAGCTGAGAAGCTCATTCAAACAAGCCTTTGGGAAGAAAAAGTCCACCAAGCCTCCTTCCTCACATTCGGACATTGAAGAGCTTACTGACTCATCCCTTCCAGCATCCCCCAAGTTGCCGCATAATGCTGGTGACTGTGGGTCAACATCCATGAAGCCTTCACAGTCAGCCTCAGCGTAAGTCACTCCCTCTGCGCTGTGCTGACGCGCAGGACAATCCCACACGTGTGTTCCAAAGGTTACCAGGTTGTGCTTTCACAACGGCAGCACCATCTGTTCATGAATTATTTTCAGATCCTTCGTAGATTGTCAGGCAGCGTTTGTTTCACTTTCATTTTTTCATATGTTAGAGTCTGATCTGATTCTCCACTTTTCTAAGTTATTATTCTCACTTCTTTTCACATGCCTTTGTCCATGTATCTAACTGTGCCTTAAATGCAGGTCACCTCTTGTCTGGCCACCAAAGAAACGGCAAAATGGCCCTGTGATCTACAAGCATAGATCCCGGTAAAATGGAGTGTGATGCATGAAACCTGCAAAGATCCAGGTTCTAACCTCGGCAGTGTTCGCTTCTGCTTTTTCTAAAATCCCTCGCATGCATTTCAAAAACAAAAAAAACCCTCCTCTGTCTTTCTGTTTTTGAAGTAAATGACATCTGGTGTCTTAAAGCCAAACTGTAATCCATGTTTCTTTAATTGTATTAGATAATCTAGAGTAGCATTTTTATCATCGCCCACTCTGATGTTGCGAGAAAAAAAATAATTTTTTTGATGTATCAATTTATTTGTTTTTTTGTTTTTGTTTTTTTTTTATTTTTTTATTTTTTTAATTTTTTATTTTTTTTAATTTATTGGGGTGACATTTGTTAGTAAAATTACATAGATTTCAGGTGTACAATTCTGTATTACATCATCTATAAATCCCATTATGTGTTCACCACCCAGAGTCAGTTCTCCTTCCGTCACCATGTATTTGATCCCCCTTAACCTCATCGCCCACCCCCAACCCTCTTACCCTCTAGTAACCACTAAACTATTGTCTGTGTCTATGAGTTCTTGTTTCTCATTTGTTTGTCTTGTTCTTTTGTTGTTTTGGGTATATATATCACATATCAGTGAAATCATATCTTGAGAGTATAACATAATGCTAAGTGAAATAAGTCAGACAGAAAAAGCAGAGAATAACAATTTAGAATATAGAAACGTGCTCTGATGAGTCTCGTTGTTTTCTATACTATTTAAACCAGATTTCCTTGTGTACTCATGGTAATGACTAGCCTAGAACTGTCATATAGCACAGGACCACTAAACACCATGTAAGACACTTGTTCCTGTATCATTTCATGACTCATGCAGAAAGGAGAGCATAACACTATCGTTTTGTGACCAGCGAAATAGTCCTCACATTTTAAATGGAAATGATATTAGTTAATATGCAGCAAACTCTTTTGACATATTACCTACAAAGCTGTCCACAAAACAACAAAACAATAAGGATATAATGTGTATGACTTTCAAGGAGTCCTCAATGAACCTGCTTCTATGGCTTGAAAACTGTGGTTTAGCCTCATTAGCTGTGATTGCCTAAATCAGCTGAGCCTAGCAAGAGGCTTATATAATACTCATCCATTTTATTTAAATGTCCAAAACAAATTTCTCTGATTTATTTTGTACAATATTTATATTGAATTTTCATGGTAACTGGAAGATGGTGTTGTGGCAAATAAGGTTGTTGTTTGCACAGTTTTATAAAACAAGAAATCAACATTTTAGGGACACAACTTTGCTTTAAAAAAAGAATATTTCATATGTTGCAAATAGAGATTTAAGTCCCTTGAAAAATGGGAGATAGATATGTAGTAACACTATGAATCTCCAGCCCCATAAATATCAGGAGCAGGGGAATTTTGAGGATCACTTTATATCCAGTAATAATTAATTGTTTTTATACTTCAGAAAATAGGAAGGAAAGATTAAAGGAAAAGAAAGCGACTATTTTCAGTTTTGAACCTGTGACTGTATTACAGTTTGTGAAAGTCTTTCTCCTTTTCTCTAGGTTTTACCAGCACCCAAATAATTTCTGTACCTGCTGGATAACATTAGAGTTCAGCTTTTGAAAGAAGCATTGCTTTTCCTAATCCTCTGGCTTCCTCCAACCACTGATTTAGTGTTTGTTTCTTTCTTCAGAATCTGTGAATGCACGGAAGCTGAGGCTGAGATAATTCTGCAGCTGAAGAGTGAGCTCAGAGAAAAGGAATTAAAATTAACTGACATTCGGCTGGAGGCCCTCAGCTCTGCTCATCATCTCGATCAGATCAGGGAAGCCATGAACCGGATGCAGGTCAGTGTTGAAGCACCTTCAAGGAAATACACTGGAGCAATTTGAAATGCTGCTTATTGTCTTCTCTTTGCTTATTAAAAAAACAAATCTCACCCTAATCCCTTTGGGGAAAGGTCCTCTGTTAATTCAGTCTTCGCAACTTATTTCTTAACACCGGATGGAGAAATCCAGGGTTGGAAACGGTGGTGCACACTGGCCAGTTGCACACCAAGACCATTGGAGACACTTGTTCTTGATTGGATTTACCTGAGAGCTAAATATTTTAGAGCAACAACTACAGTCCTTGCTTCTTCACTTTTCCGTGATTTACCTTTATGATGGCTTTTTTTCCCCATGTTCTTTGGAAATCTGACTTTCAAATACTTTTACCTATTTACTATTGAAAAACAAATATAATGAGAAAACTATGGAAATACAACTCAAGCTTTCTAAATAGGAAAGGAAAAGGGACATAGAATGCCATGTGTGAAAGAAAAGCTTTTGTATTTTTCGGAAGCATCAGAAGGCTAAATTCAGGAACAGTCTGTGCACAGACTCAGTTTTCATTTTATTATTGTAAACCAGTCATCACTGGTACCACAGATGACTGAAATAAGAAAAGCTTATTGCTAAGCAGATTCATCCACCACTGTATAGATTCATCAAAAAGCTTTTGTTATTTCTAAGAACTGAGTGCCACATTTTGAAGGAACAGAAAATTTTCAGATGTTAACTAAGAAAGATCCTGAAGTAATTTTAAATCACCTTATGTATACTGTTTTGCTCTGATTTTCTATTTTCCATGAATTCAGAGTATTACAAATGTCATCATTTGCTATGAGAGTTTAACAATACTTTTAAAATGAGAAATGTTATGAAGTCTTCAGTTCTATTATTAACTCAAATGAGGCCACATCCTGGCAAACTCCTCAAATATATAATGCATTCAAAAAATAGTTATTAAAATTCTAGTGGCTTATGTGTCTATATCTGTGAATACACGAATGTCTATGTATGTGAGAGACAGAGAAAAGGTTACTTTTCCTTCTTTGGAAGGAAATCTGTTTTCCTAATTTATATTTGATTATTGAACACATCACCACATGCTTTATTTAATAAACTAACTCTGATAAAAGAGTTGATACCATTTTTCTCAATCAAGCCTGTTTCGTTTCTTTTCATGTTTCCCATCTTCACGACAGAATGAAATTGAAATACTGAAGGCTGAAAATGACCGGTTGAAGGCAGAAACTGGTAACACAGCTAAGCCCGCTCGGCCACCATCAGAGTCGTCAAGTAGCACTTCCTCCTCATCTTCACGACAGTCTTTAGGACTTTCTCTAAACAATCTGAACATCACAGAGTCTGTTACCTCAGGTGATTGTGTGTGCACACCTGCCTGAATCAAAGCATGCCTGTGATGTTTAACGAGGGGGGGGGAACCTGACATTTGGAGAACCTTACTGACCATTTCTCTCACTCATACCCTCTTAAAATGTCAACGCTGTAATTCTCAAAAACAGTCCTATTTTCCTCTTGTAAATATAGTCTACTTGGCTATAATTTTTAAGGCATATTCTCTGGGAAAGAGTGTAAGACTTAGAGATATGCTTTTCATACTATTTTTTGAAAAATAGGATAAATTACCAATTTTTTGAGAAATAGGATAAATTACGAATAGGATAAAGAAGTATTAGTCTCAGTGATGCTCAGGCTCAGGAATATGCTGAGTGCTCAGGAATATAATACTAATAACCTCATGCAGTGTTATAGTGTTTTAAGTGTCCAAAGCCCATGTCCACGTGTTTCAGGACCTAGTCCTAAATTTGACTAGATGATCCTGCATGATGTCGCCCAGCAAGAACATAACGATGCGAATCACCTAGTCTGCAACTCTATTAAGTTTTCAACAAACAAAAAGAACACACTGGCTTCAGTGGCACTAATGATGGAACAAGGGTACAGCTTTATTCAATTGCAAGGAGAATAATATGACATAATGCCTTAGTATCCTATGAACTATTATGCACTTATAAAGTATAACTGCTCCTATGTCATTGCATTATGTTATGCATGTGAGATTTAGTTGAGGAAAGATTTACATGTGGGTCTGTGGTAATTGCAAAGCACAACCAGCAGAGGACGCTTGACAACCAATAATATACATGTTCCTGGGTAACTTTGGATTTCATGGTAGAACTACACGGTTTGTCTTAAATTGCACCAAAATATAGAGGAAGATGAGGACAAAAACGAAGAAGAAAAGAAACAGACACAGCATCCTAATATTGATGGCATTTTTATTTAATCACATATCTTGCTTCTAAAAAAGTCAGACTTTTAAAAATTCTATTAGATGTGCCCCTCATAATACAAAATAAATGGCCTAAATGTATACCTTCTTTCTTCTGATAAAAAAGCAAATGGAAACTGAAAGGCAAGGAGGAACTCCCTGAAATTTAGGAAAACAATATTTACAACATTCTGTGGGGATTAGAGAAGGGAAATGAATTCTGAGAATCAGCATCATGTAAAACCAATAGAAGTAGCCATGAAAAAACAGAAATGTCATCATTAAATGAACTTGAATGTTTAAATTGTTTGTAAGGTTCACCCACACTCTTCAAAAGATGCTTACATAGAAATAGCAGACACTTCAAATGTGTAGAATCTGGGAGTCCTGAGAAATAGCCTACGTATATGTTGGCTTGTCCGTGATGAACCTGACAGAGAAGTGAAGTAGGATTGATACCTAATGCCACTCGCTGCCTGTCTGTGTCCCAGTACTTGACCGCAAAGCAAAGACCAGGGTTGGTATCTTACGGCTTACTGGCAAGATTTCACTGCCTCTTACAGGATTTTGTTTTATCCTATGGAAATATGAGTAGGTTTGAAGGATGCAAGGTTAATACTGAAGGGTGTTTAGAAAGGACAGCCATATAAAAAGGAAACTAAAATTCATGTCTTGGGAAGACTGGAACGCATATAGATGAACGTAAAATTAAAGAAATCAAATTTACAATTTCTTTGTTCATAGGACTGAACACTCTGATGGCGAAGATTCATAATCTGGGGCAATTTGGTGGGGGGATTAGTTTTTAATGTATTTTTTAATTACCCATTTCATTCTTTCTTTAGTCCTATTTTATTTCCTTAATTATTTTTTAATAGTGATACTTGCATCTTAACTAACAAAAATAATTAATCACATAAGTAGGATACTGTCTTCAATGCTTTTAGTCTTGCTTAGTGAGTTCAAAACTAGAAATCAACAATTGCTTTATGCTAAGGCTTTTAACAGAAATACATTCCAGGGTTCATGATTATTTTTTTTCTTTTAAAAAGAAAGAAATAGGCATGAAAGAGAGGATAATTCACAAATGTCCAGTTCCTGAAATATAACTACAGGTTCCACATATCCAGTAAAGACACTTTGAAAAGACTCTTTTTGTGTGTGTGTCAGAATTTCACTTGGTTGTAACCAGAATGGCAGATCTGTTTACGCTTCCCTCAGAACGTTTACAGAGGACCGTAACTTATTTCCCATAAATAACCACAGAGAACCCTTCCCTCAGGCTTCTTTTTCATTTTTCCTTGGAGTTGTTTCTTCAGGTAATCAGCCTGTCATATACGGGAATGGGGGAGCCCCAGAGTGAGTCATGATATGCTTCTCCGACTGTCAGAAGGAGTTAGAATAAACACTTGGAGAAAAGGAATAATGGTTAGACCAGCTAAACTTACTGAACACTGAGGATAGAGTGCTTTAAAAGCATTATCTTTTGTGCTTTCAGTAATCCTATGAAGCAGATGCCATTTGAGCCCCATTTTACAGATAAGGAAGCCAAGACTTAGGAAAGTGACTCTAATAATTTGTTCAAGATCATGCAGTTAGTAAGTGGCAGAGCTAATATTTGAACTCTAGTCTGGGTGAATACAATGTGTGACTTTTTAATGACTATATTCATTTTGCTTTAAGTAGCCACATATGTGAGAGCCAAAGATACTCATTCATTTGTTAGCAAGTATTAACCCCACTGCTGTCAGGAGAAATTCCATATTTTAAGCATAGCTTTTAAGAGTAAGCATGACATGAAAAGAATAACATCTTCTAAGGCAAATTTGAGCAGATAAGTGGATCAGAAGTCAGACTGAACTCCTTGTTGTGGACGCACCTCAACGTCATTTCATACCGCTCCCCATTCTCCCACTGGTCTCCACACTCCTGCCACCCCAAACATCCATCGGTTCCTTAAACACATCTAGCTCTTTCATTGAGGCTTTTGCATTTGTTTTTGTTCACTGGACCTCTTTTCCTAGGTCTTCATTTGCAAAGCACTTCTCAGCTTCCTGGTCTTAGCTCTAGACACCACTTCCTCCAGGAAGCCTTCCAGGATGACCTATATGACTAGAGCAGGATCCCTTCAGTTACTCTATTTCACTGACCTGTGCCTTTTGTTTCTTGTACTTTACACATTCTGAAATTACCTTGGTGAGAATGTGTACTCCAAAAGAGCAGGGAATTCATTTTCCTTCTCACCTTTGTATTCATTTCCAAGACCCAGAACAGTTTCTGAGAGCTTTTATGCTTAATAAATATTTTTGAATATCAACATTTATGAAAAATTGAGCAAAGTACTAAAGAAGTAATTTGGTCTTGAACTACAAGAAATTTAGATGGGAACACCTGACAGTAAACCACTCTAAATTTCTGAGGAAAGAAGCAAGAAAATTAGGATGACACTTAAGGAAGAGTTTTATTTTTGAGTGGGATGGGCAAAAAGTGAGAGACTATGAGTATGTTAATCTGGTAAAATAATTAAATTCCAGTAGGGGCGATTGTCTTTAGTGATTTAAACATTTTTAGCAAAAATCTCCATATTTCTCAAGCTCTAAATGTTGTTTTTTGAGTATGATGGTCTTCAGGCATTGTTGTACTCCTTCCTTTGAGAAATCAAATGTTCTTATTTATTAAGGTAATGGAACCATTCCATTTCAGAAGCCATTTAATTATATTGTTGTTTCTACGATGGTATAGTCACCTCCCTTGTTATTGTAAATTTACAGTCAGAACAGTGGGGTCCTCCTGTCAGCAGGCACATGGGCTCTTTAGCACGTAACTGAGTTTCCTTTGTCTCTAGAACACTATCTTCATATTAAACATGCCTCTATAATAACATCATCGCCAAAGGAAAATATGTATGGGGATAGTTTCCCTTAACAATGTTCCAAATTGGACATTAATCTCATGTAATATATTTTGAAAATTAATCTTTAATCACATTTAAAGGCTGGTGCTTTAAAGGTTAGCTAGCTTTATCATGCTTCTGTAGCTCTTAGCTGATTACTGGAAATACTATTTTGGTTTTGAAACTGTAAAGGGTAGAGAAGAGTGATAATTAATATACTTCTGTAGGGAAGTATAATACCATGGTTGAAACTGATTAACAGTATAGTAATTCTAGATATAAGGTAAGCAAGGATATGGCTGAATGTGTGCCAAATGCTTGAAAATAATTTCAGTTGACAGTCAATTTCAGCACCTTTGCATTCATAAATTACATGGGTATTGAGTTTGGATATTTTAGATTGGATAGAAAAATCAGATTGCTTTTCAGTTTGTCAGGGTTATAATGGTAACTGAATGTTACTCAGGTATTACTCAGACCAGTGTGTAATAGAAAAGGAAACCCCTTATTTCCTCATCTAAAGGCAAGGACCCAACACTTAGGTGAATATCTTTGGAAGCAGAAATAAGTTCTCAGACTGAAGCTTTAACCCAACCACGGTAATTCATCTTCTTGAAAGCTGAGGTTTTTAAAACCAGTTAGGCTAGAACGGAAAGCAGAAAAGCTAAATATTCCCACTGAAAGTTATAAAACTATGAGGGAGAAAACAATGACAACGCACAAATCTTAGCAAATGTGACTCTTATGTGTGTGTTTGTGTGCTTTTTTGAAAATTTGGTAGATATTTTGCTGGATGATGCTGGTGATGCAACTGGACATAAAGATGGACGCAGCGTGAAAATTATAGTCTCCATAAGCAAGGGCTATGGTCAAGCAAAGGTATTTCTTTAATCTTACTAAAGGCTGAGAATAACCATGAATCAAATGCAGTTTATATTTGAATATTTGTCCTGATACATATACTATCAGTAGTGCTTGTCTTGGCATTAGCTTAATATGTTATAAAAGCTTGCAAGTTAGGGACTCAAAAGAAATGGCATCATCATATAGGTAGAAATACATCTCAGAACGTCATGGTCATTCACTGAAAACATTGGTTGTCAGTCACCCTCATTTCCAGGACTTACAAAAACACCTTGCTTTCTTTAACATAAACATCTTGTCTAAAATGTGTCACTTGTAGAATGCAGGTGACATTTATGATGTGTAGTACCATGTTGCTAGAGCTGTCAATTTGGTCTTTGTACAAAGAGGAGACTATAAACTATCTAAATATTTTAGACACAGGAAAGACATATTCTACGGAACTCAGTATGAAAGATTCCATTGATGTTATTTATATGGGTCATTTTAAAGCAAGGTCTTAGCTGACAAGGCAAGTATTTTAATTTTTCTGGGATCAAAATTGCTTTCAAATTGGCAATGTCATTCTGACTCTAGCCCTTTCATAAAATAAAAAATAACATTTCAAGCTGAATTTGTCGTTGAGTGACTAAGAATATAAATTTGTAAGTATCCAGATTTTTTTCTGTCAAACGTAAAAACAACAACAAAAATAGTTCAGAATTTTAAAATAATTGAAGTATTTAAGTATGAAAAGCGAGATAGCACTTGTGACTTTTTCAAGTGAGCAAATATTCCAAGAATCCAATGCCATAAATTTCCCACTTGAGCTACAGATTTGTACCTGATTTCCCCAAGTGGACCTTTATGTGAAAGACTACAATATTTTCAGTGAAGCTTAAACTATCTCTAATTTAAAACAGCTGCTTATAGCTTATAAAGCCTTGTATGAGTGTCTATTTTGACTGAGTTACATTATAACGTTGGAAAACAAGTTTTCATTTTCAAAATAATTCTAAAAGACAATGTCTTTGAACACTGAAAGTAGTTGTCTTAGTTCTCATGGGCTGCCATAAACAAAACACCATAAATTAGGTGGTTTCAACAAGAGAAATCTATTTCCTCACAGCTCTCAAGTCCAAGATCAAAGCACCAGCTGATCTGGTTCCTGATGAGGGCTCTCTTCTTGAGTTGCAGACTGCAACCTTCCAGCTATGTGTGCACATGGTCTTTCCTCAGTGTGTGTACTCTCTCTTCCTCTATTTATAAGGCCACTATTCCAGTCATGAGAGACCCTCTCTAATGGCCTGATCTAACTCTTAATTACCTCCTAAATGCTCCATTTCCAATTGCCATCACATTGGGGGTCATGGCTTTAACATATGAATATTGGGGGACACAAACATTCAGTCTATAACAGTAGTAAAAAGAAAAAAAATCACAAGGGTTTTGCTGTGAATTTCTTCACTTTTTGTGTAAAAGGTATTGGCTTCTAATCAGCTTATATCTAAATACTGCTGACAGTCATTTACCCTTACAGTGTTAAATGTTACTGATGAAGAAATTGAGGCTCTGAGTCTCTTGGGTAAATGTGTCTTACCCAGGTCACATGTATTAATTAGGTTGTAGATGTTGTGTTTTGTAGAATCCGTGTCTTCTAATACCTGACACAGTTATTATTCAGCCACCTCTTAAGTACTATGCAGTTGGTGACTAGAACCAGGATTGTAGTATGTCAACTATCAAATTATATCTACTGGTATCATGATCACTATTTCACATAACCATTTCCAGTTGTCATAAAAGAGTCCCCAGTAAAAATCTTGAATCCTTTTCCAATGTATGTAGAAATTCCTCAAAATCCCATCCTACAAAAGAGATAAATTTGGGACTATTAGTATTGCAAAGGGATTCTTTGCTTGCTAAAATGAGTCCTGTACATCCCCTGGAAAGTCCTTGGTAAATAGTGAATTTTCTGATAAATTCAAAATGGGACCTGTTTTGTAAATATGTGAATGCCATACTACCATGGATAACTTATTTTTAAAGTTGGAATGGATTTTAGAGATAATCTAAGTTAATAAAAACAAAACAAAACAAAACAAAACTCAGTTTTGGACTTAAAGCTAAAATCACAAAAACAGTAAGATGAAGTTCTAGGACCCATATGATATAGATCTATTCCATCTCTATCACCTCTTCCTTCCTACTAAGCCACTTCTCTTCAGGAATGCACCCACTGCATTAAGCTATTCTCTCCTTTCTATTGAAGGGGTCATGGATCAGTTTTTCTTGACCATACCATTTCATCTAATCTCTTTCTTTCTTGTTTTTATTGCTGTTATTGTTACTTAATTTTTTTGATTAGTTATTTTTTGGGGGTGGGTATGTTTTATATAATCCATTGTGTGTATCGGTTGCTATAAAGCCTATAGGCTCATTCAATATTTTAGTCTTAATCATCACTACATTCATATGTTTTAGTAGAAAATGCAGTAATAAGACACACAGTTCGGTTTTTATCTTGTTTTATTTTGTTTTTACTTAGGATCAGAACTCTCAGGCATATTTGATAGGATCCATTGGTGTTAGTGGAAAAACCAAGTGGGATGTCTTAGATGGTGTAATTAGGCGTCTCTTTAAGGTAAGTTGTGTAAGATATCCTGATATTAATTTTTAAATGGGTTTCATTTTAGGTACTTCCCTTAGCTTTAATAGCGTAGATATATGCTTTTCCTCTCCTTTGTTTCAAATATCAAGGAAGCTTGCTCTCTTTGTGCTGTTTGATAGTCGTAGTTCTTATATTATCCTTTTCTAAAATTCTTGACAGCTAGCTTCACATCCCCATGAGTTTTGCATTGTCTGTAGATGAGTTGAACCTCTGTTTTGACTTTCCTTTTTTGTGTATACCATTTTAGGAATATGTGTTCCGAATTGATACATCCAGTAGCCTTGGTCTGAGCTCTGACTGCATTGCTAGCTACTGCATAGGAGATTTAATTAGATCCCATAGTCTAGAAGTGCCTGAACTGCTGCCTTGTGGATATCTTGTTGGAGATAATAACGTCATCACTGTGAACCTGAAAGGTAAAATCAAAAATGATAAGAAAGACACAATTGTAGTTTTTAAACAGCATTTCTTTCTTTTTTTAATTTTTTTTGCGGCTTCCATTCAAATTTTCATATTTGAAAACTCTGTTAACTACTTTGATAGTTTTGGTATTAAGTGAGCCGTATTTATATTTAAAACACAAAATCCTACTTAAATACCAAACTCCAAGTAAATAAAATTCTTTGGGTTTGGGGATGTGAAACTTAGAATGTAATTTTGAAAATTCTCTAAAGCTCACGCAGAAGGAATATGATTTAGGGAATTTTAAATTTCTAGGTTTCCTCTATTATCATCTTTCATTTAGGGAGGATTCAAAAAATGTATTGTATATTCCAAGGTAATATATGCATCACCGTTTTTTAAGATATGTGTACCCAATAAAAACCCACTGGGGATAGAGAATGGAAATTAAGAATCAGGAATGAGAAATTCTGTTTTTTTGGCTTTGGATGATGTGATTAATTTTAGGCAAATAGATTATCTAATGTATACTTGTCTCCATAATTCCTTGTTCATACATGTTAAAGAATCAGAACATATCTTTATAATCTATGGGTTAATAGACGAATGTGTCAATATTTGATTTTTATGATGAAGGTTGCTGGGTAAGTAAAAGGAGATACTATTGCTTTCCTTCTTAATTCCTTACCAAATATCACAGTTTACATTCTTCAAAAGCTAAAGTGGTTACATAGCTGGGATGTGTAATGAGAGCTAGACAGAAATAAAGAGGAGAAACAGGAAGAAAGAGGGAAAAACATAGCTGTCAGCGTGTACACGTATTTTATATTTTAATATTTACATTTATTCTTAACAAAACTACCACCTTCCAAGGGAATGATATTTTATGGTAAAATTTATATTAATGCTTCCATTTCTCTCTGGAAACTGAAGTAGGAAATCTGAAGTACACAATGGAAGGGAGCCTAAACAAAGGAAATGGTTTGCTTTTGTTTGGATGTTCACTCTGCCTTACTACTGATGTTTTCTGTCTTAAAATAGCAGCGCATATTTGTGGGATAGAAATTGCAAGGAAAATATTTTGTAAGAACTGCATTCCTACAACCACCAAAGCTTTGTTGTTGGTTGACACTATATTTTAAATTCTAGCTCGTATAGAACAATAAGGCAGGCTATTCCTTTTATTTCTTCCTTTAGGGGTAGAAGAAAACAGTTTGGACAGTTTTGTTTTTGATACACTGATTCCTAAACCAATTACCCAAAGGTACTTTAACTTATTGATGGAGCATCACAGAATTATCCTCTCAGGACCTACTGGTACTGGAAAGACCTATTTAGCCAACAAACTTGCTGAGTATGTAATAACCAAATCTGGGAGGAAAAAAACAGAGAACGCCATTGCCACTTTCAATGTGGACCACAAGTCAAGTAAGGTAAGTCGCAAACTCCTACAACTGCTGCTATTCTTCGTAAGTGTCTTAAGCAATTAAATTTTACGATTGTGTAAAACTTCCATATTGTATGTGGAAATGTATCCATTTTTTTGACTAAAACTACAATCTGGTAGACGACTAAATGCTGTTTTGTGAATTTGAATAAGACTGTTACTCAATACCATTCGGTTACCAGATACTTCACAAGCATTGGGAATGTACAGAAGAAAATGACAGAGTCCCTATTATATGATTTCTCTTAGATAGCTATCTAGGAAGGAAGTATTAGAGTACAAAGAGATCTGTACACAGTGCTGTAGATGCAAGAAAGAAGAAGAACTCTTTCTGGAAGAATCCGAGCTTTATAAAAAGGCAATGCTTGGTCTGGGTCTTAATAATTAAGTAGGAATTGACTGAAATATTGCAGTACTGGAGATTTAGGTATAATTAGAATATTCCTGGTGGAAATTCTGAAAGCAGCAATTACTAATATCATATTTCTGTAAGATTTCGGCTTAGGAACCTTAGGAATTGAACAATATTCCATTTTACCATCAACTAAGGTCTCATGTACCATAATAATCAGCTTGAATACTCTCAGCTATTAAATAGGCATAAAATGCTATAAAACTGAGGTAGTTATTTCATGTATTCTGAGTAAAATTAGAAAAAAAAAATCCTAAAGAAGAAATAGTTGATGCCTAACACTAGGCTTTACCTGTAATTATTCATTATATTCTCAATCAATTCAACACATTTCTCTTAGAAACTACATGTGCTATAAACAGTCCCTTGAGGGAATGCACATGATACTGAGTCATGATATTTTTCCAAAGATAACCTGATTAGATAATCTAAACTGACCCAGTCTCTCAGAAACTTCAGGCCTGCAAATTTCCAGAAATAAACATGACTCCCAAAGCAACTAAAATCCTTTCAATTATCGAGATAAAACAGACATGTAGCTTAATGAACAAAAAGTTCTTAATGGTATAGAAAACAATATGCCAACAAACTGGACAACATAGAATGAATGGAAAGATTCTTAGAAATATAAAATTTACTAAGACTGAATCAGGAAGAAACATAAAACTTACCAAGACTGAGCAGAACAACTACTAGTAGATTGAATCAGTAATCAAACATCTCCTAATGAAGAAAAGCCCAGGACCAAATGACTTTACTGGTGAACTTTTTCGAACATTCAAAGACAAATTAATGTCTAACCACTACACGGCATACACCTGAAACTAATATAAAATAATATTGAATGCCAACTATAATTGAAGAAATTTTAAAAAGCTCTTAAAAACAAATAAGTAAAACAAATTAGCAAAAATCTTTCTCAAACTCTTCCAAAAATCAAAGAGGAGGAAACACCGCCAAACTGATTTCACAATGGCAGCATTATCCTGATAGCAAAACCAGAAAAGGCCAGCGCTAGAAAAGAAGGCAAACCCAATTCAGGAGCGCATTAATAGGATCATTCACCATGATCAAGTGGGATTTATTCATGGAATGCAAGAATAGTTCAACATATGCAAATCAATCATGTAATGCAACACATTAACAGAGTGAAAGAAAAGAATGATATGGTCATCTCAATAGATGCAGAAAAAGCATTTGAGAAATTTCAGCATGATAAAAACTCCTCATAAATTAGGCATATAAGGAAAATATCTCAACAGAATAAAGGCCGTATATGACAAGTTCACAGCTTACATCGTACTCAATGGTGAAAGGCCGAAAGCTTTTTCTCTAAAATCAGGAATAAGACAGGATGATGTCCATTCTCACTATTCCTGTTCAACAAAGTACCAGAAGTCCTAGAGCAATCAAGCAATAAAATGAAATAAAGATATCAAAATTGGAAAGGAAGAAATAAAATTATCTCTATTTGCAGATGACATGATTTTATATATACAAAATCCTAACGACTCACCCAAACAACTGTTAGATCTAATCAATGAATTCAGTTGATTAGCAGGATACAAAATTAACATAGAAAAATCTGTAGCATTTCTATACACTAACAATGAATTTTTCTGAAAAAGAGAGAAATCAATCCAGTTTATTATAATATCAAAACCAATCAAATACAGAGGGTAAGGGAGGAGGAATGTGGTAAATGAGTGTAAAGGGGATCCAGTATGTGGTGATGGAAAGAGAGCTGACCTGGGTGGTGAACACACAACATGATATATAGATAATGTATTACAGAATTATACACCTGAAATTTATGTAACTTTACTAACAATGGTCACCCCAATAAACTTTAATTTTTAAAAATCAAATACTTACCAATAAATTTAACTATAAAGATGAAAGTTCCTGCTCTGAAAACTACAAGATGATTAAAGCAATCAAAGAAGATACAAATAAGTGGAAAGGTATACTGTTTTCATGGATTGAAAGAATTAATTTTGTTAAAATATCAATAATGCCAAAAGTAATTTATAGGTTCAATGCAAGATTCTAATGGTAGTTTTTACAGAAGTAGGAAAAAACACACCTAAAATTTATGTGGAACCACAAAGGACCTCAAATAGCCAAAGAAATCCTAAGAAAGAAGAATGAAGCAGGAGGCATCACACTTCCTGATTTCAAGCTATACCAAGAGCTTATTGTACTGGCATAAAAAAAGACACATAGACCAATGGAACAGAATGGAGAGCTCAGAAATTAACTCAAGCATATATGGTCAACTAATATTTGACAAAGGAGCCAAGAATACTCAAAAGATTAAAGACAACCGCTTTAATAAATGGTACTGGGATAACTGGATATATATATGTAATAAAATGAAACTGGAACCATGCCTTATACTACTCACAAAAATTAAGTCAAAATGAATTAAAGACTTAAATGTAGGACCTGAAACCATGAAACTCCTAGAAGATGCATAGGAATAAAGCTGCTTGACATGGATTTTGGTAATGATTATTTAGATATGATACCTAAAGCACAAGCAACAAAATAATAAGTAAACAAATAGGACTACATCAAAGTAAAAAGCTTCAGCAAAGTGAAAGGACAACCTATGGAATGGGAAAAAATATTTGCAAATCATATACCTAATAAGGGGTTAATATTGAAAATATATAAAGAACTCATAGAACTCAATAGCCAAAAAAATAACCCAATTGAAAAATGGGCAAGGGACCTCAATAGACATTTCTTCAAATAAGATATAGGAAAAGCCAACAGGTACATGAAAATATGTTCAGCATCACTAGTCATTAGGGAAATGCAAATTAGAACCATAATAAAGCCTGTTAGAATGGCCATCATGAAAAATACAAGAGATAACAAATGCTGGCATGAATGTGTAGAAAGGAACCCTTGTACACGGCTGGTGAGAATGTAAATTGATACAGCTTGTTTGGAAAACAGTATGGAGGATCCTCAAAAAATTAAAAATAGAATTACCATGTGATCCAGTAATTTCACTTCTGGGAGTACATCCAAAAGAAACAAAACACTAACTCAAAAGTATACATCACACCCACCCACAATATGGAGTGTTATTCAGCCATAAAAGGCAAGGAAACTTTACCATTTGCGACAACATGGATGGACCTTAAGGGCATTTGCTAAGTGAAATAAGTCAGAGAAAGACAAATACTGTGTGATCTCATTTACATGTAAATCTGAATACCATATACCTCATAGAAGAACAAATCAGACTAGTGGGTATGAGGGGCAGATTTGGGCAGGAGGGAATTTGAGGAAGATTGTCAAAAGTTAAAACTTCCAGTTATAAGCTAAATAAGTACTAGGAATATAACGTACAACATGATGCCCATAGCTAAGACTGATGTATAATATATAGAAAATTTGTTAAGAGAGTAAATCCTAAGAATTCTCATCACAAGGAGAACATGTATTTCCTTTTTTTTCTTTTCTTATTTCTTTTTATTGTGTCTATATGACAAGATGGGTGTTAGCTGAACCTATTGTTATAAGCATTTCACAATATATGTAAATCAACCATCAATTTTTTAAAAAAGTTCTTAATGGAATAGTCCATTACTGACTAACTGTGGGATCTAGGGCAGATAGCTACATTTCCTTGTGCCTTAGTTTTCCCAGATGTATAATGGGAAAAATAATGAGGTGTGGACTAATGAGCAATGTGGTGGGGGGCGGAGAGAGAGAGAGAGAGAGAACGGTACAAGTAGCAAGTACAGTGTAAGATTTGCTTATAGTTATTAATTATAGCCCTTGGCTCCCAATGAAGAGTTTTACATAAATACACACAGACCCATACAGACACAGACACACACACACACACACACACACACGCACACACACACACATACACACACCTTTGTTTAAAATTATCTTATGTATTTTTCAAGAACAATGATGTACATAAATCATGATGGGATCTCTTAAAGTTAAATAAATATAGCACATTAATTCTAGATATTTCCCTGGAACTCAGCACTATTCAAATTTTGATTGAATCACCCATTCTGTTTTCAACTGAAGAGAGGCATGGAACCTGAGACAGTATAATTGCCTATTCTCTAAGCAGAAGTAGGAAGAGCACAATCGTTTGTTTGCTTCAGCCTGCATTGTTTAATGCCATCTGTGAATTCTGGGTCTCCTCATGTCTTTATTTAAAAGCCTTGTAACAGAATTATTTTGTTCTTTTCAGCCAAAATGATGAAAGGATTGACATTGCTTAATCATCTTCAGTGTGACTTTTGGTTTTCCCTCAATGTTGATGTGACCAAACTCTTTAGAAGTTACTTTCTTTATTTAAAAAAAAAATGGTTGGAAAATTGGAGAAGAATAAATTTTTTAGAGGAAACCAAGACATTTTGATCAAGTTGGGTTTCACTTAAAATCAAGTTCTGAATTAGATTGATTTGGGCTTCATTAACATGAACTTTGATACTGTAAAACAAGATAGTTTAATTTATATAAATTATAAAATTTGCCTCACTCCAACATTTATATGTAATAAATTCTCTTCATTTTAGTTAAAAAATGTTTAGTGCTTGGAGATGTCCTTATCAACATCATAGGCGTCCTTTAATTTTTTTGATCAAATATTTCCAACACTTTTATTTTCTACTTTCTCAGAATAAAATCACTTATGCCATTATTAGGCCAGTTTTGTTTTGTTATTACATAATAATGAAAAATAAACCATTGCCAAGAGTGTTTGAATGCAACTAATGATGCTAGGAAACAGTAATAGGGGGAAAAAAAAAAACGTGGATAAATCATGTGGCATCCAGCACCAAGAAAACACAAAATGCAACTAACACATCTTTATTGTTTCTTTATGAATGAGCTGTCAGTAATGCTGGATACAGAATTGTTGCCAGGGAATTTGACCAATTCTTGCCAAATTGTGGGAGAATGCACGCTGGTATTTTGTTTTGTTTGTTTTGTTTTGTTTTTGTGAGGGTGGTCAGTGAGAATGGCATAAAGGAATAGGGATGACAAGTTGAGATTGTGTGAGAGATACCTGCTAGCGGTGTAGATTTACTAAAGTGAAGTGTGAATGAGGCATGAACTAATACATCCTTTCCCTGAAAAATGGAGCTTTATAATTGCTGACGTGCTTTATGCTCTGCCATAGATAGCACTGAAGAGACAGAGCCAAAAAGCACTTACTGATTCCCAAATATCGAACAATAAACCATCAAAGGAAAAAACTCTTTTTCTGTTTTTGGTACCTCTGTATTTTACATTCTATCCCTCTTCCCACTCTTCAAGCCCTCCTTCAAGCTGCCAGCTGGAATATTTTGATTGACAACAGTACAGATACATAATTACACGTTGTGACACTTGATATAGTGGGCCCAGAAGACTAGAGGTTGATTTAGTAAAGAATATGTGGCCAGCTGAAGGCACTTGGAATGTTATATGGGGAAATATCAGAAAACTGAACATGGCATATTCATTTTTAGTGTGCCTAGAGTCAAAACCAGACAAAGCAATGACCAACGGTATTTACATAATGGCTGTTTTCTAGGATATTTTCAAAGTATGGGATTCATTTCATTATCAATGTCCATTTGATAGATATACCTGTTTTCTTCTACCTGATTAGATCTTGGATGTGAAACTTTTAATACTAATGCATCAATACTTCAATCTAAGATTTTACTCCAGTTAAGCCAGACTGGGAATCATGAAGTGATTTCAAAAAGATCTGAAAGACTCTTTAAGTTATATGACACAATGATTTGTCTGTGCTGATTTCTGCTTAGAAATGACTGGTCCATAGCTTTCATTAGATTCCCAGAGGGATTTACTATACTTCTCCAGATGAGAGAGAACTGTAATAGAATCTAATGATTTAATGGCCCTACTTTTCCCCAAATCACCCAGTGATTTCTTAATTAACAAATTCAATGGCGTTTGCTTCTTTTCCCTCTGTCTCTCTCCTCTCCTCTCCTCTCCTCTCCTCTCCTCTCCTCTCCTCTCCTCTCCTCTCCTCTCCTCTCCTCTCCTCTCCTCTCCTCTCCTCTCCTCTCCTCTCCTGTTTTCTCCACTCTTCTCTTCTTCCCCTCTCTTTCTTTCTCTCCCCTCCGCCCATGTATAGCAATATGCTATAGTTGATCTCCCTTTCTAGAAATTCTTCTGATTTTCATTGTCTCCTTGTTTTCTTCCTACTGTCTGTAAAGTTCCTTCTGATTTTCTTTCTCTGACTACTCTTCCTTCACACCTACTTACCAGTAAGTGAAAATATTCCCCATCATTTTGTTCTCTTCCACTTCTGTTCTCAACAGATGACTTCCTTGGTTTCAACTTGTATGGACTCCAATTGGACACTGTTAGCCACACCCACTCCCCCAATTGTAGGTCTTTCTATTAGCTTAGAAATATTAGGTTGGTGTTAGAGTAATTGCGGTTTAAAAGGTTATAAATAATTGCAAAAATCTCAGTTACTTTTGCACCAACGTAATAGGTCTATATGAGCATACTAAATATACATACTTAGAAATGCCAATCTCAAATCTGAAAAAAATATTATAAATCTATCTTCTCTCACCCAGCTCCGCTATGACCACCCTCCCACCCAAATTAACACTCTCTAGCACTTGGATTACTGTAATTGTTTTCTAACTGTTTGATTCACAACTTCCATTAAATTCCCTTCTCTCTCTTCCTGTCTTTACTCTTTCACCTCATGGAAAATAGAGTATCTTTTCATAATTAAAATCTGACCACATTAAAATCCTGCAATTTTTTGCCCCTCGCTTTCTGCACTAGATCAAACAATCTTCCCACACTTCTACTACCCCCAATGAGTCGCATAGCGTGTCTCGGCTTCTACAATTTTAGTATGCTTTTGATTGATTTCTCTCCCTTCTTTGTGATATACTTCCCACACGTTTAAATCATGATTTTGACTATATTACTAAAATTCCCTGAACATTCAATATTTTGTCATTGCCCATAGGAAAATCCCAGTAATCTTACTTATCATTCAACGTTGCAGATTTTCCTTTTCTAATATATTTACCACTATTCATATTCATAAAACATATACTATTAGTTCTTTCCTACATGGACGTTCTATTTTTGTGACTCTGCTTTCTATTGTTCTTCTTCATTTGAGAAGCTGTTCTTCCATTTTTAAACATCAAAGAATTACTCAATCTTAAAAATAAAGGGTTAATGGCAAGTAATACTGTCACTAGAAGGTCTTTCCCAGCAGCTACAAGTAATCCTTACATGCTCTGAACAAAATATTTGGTTTATACTTTTTAAAAGTAATGCATTACTTTTTACTGTGAATTACACGCACACACACAAACAGACACACACGCATTCCTAACCTACTTTTGTGGGCAATATGCTTGAATTCATTTCCATTTATAATTAATCATCATATCCTTCACATCTATGTTTCCTTTAATAAATAAATTGATATTCCCAATGGAAAAAAATGAATAGTTCATAGTTGTTTATATGGAAAATCCAAATTCCTCTGAATGGATTCAAAATCTTTTCTATTTTCTCTTCCGTTGTGACCACCACTAACATGCACCATTTCTTTTGCAACAACAGAACACTTATTATTCCCCCAAACACGTCACATACTCCTGCCTTACAGCTTTTGCTCTTTATTATTTAGACTCCAATGGTTTCCCCCCTGTATTCTATTGTTCTCTATACCTTAAGTCTGGGTTAGATGCCTCTCTCAAGTTTCCCTATAGAGTTTTGTGCATTTCACTGATCACACTGTATTATGATTTACTTGTCAACCTGCCTTTCTGACTCTAAGGTCCTGGAATACAGACCTAACCTCTGAATCCTTGGTGTCAGAGTACCTGGCACATAGTAAGTACTTGCTAAAGGCATGTTGAAAGGATAAATAACTGTATCTTGTCATTTGGAATTCTACCCATTATTCAAGCTCCATCTCGAAGGCAATCTCTCTGTGAAGTCCATCAGGATCACCCAGTTGGAATTAATCCTTCTCCCTCCTACAGGCCACATTTCTTCTTTAGCCTCTCTCATGGAATATTTCACATTGTACTCTTTTCATTATTATTAGTTTCAGGTGTACAAAGCAACGTAATATTTAGATATTTATACTCCTCACAAAGTGTTAGCCCCCCAATCTACTACCCCTCTGACATCGTATATAGCTGATATAGCTGTTACCTTACCATTGACTGTGTTCCCTATGCTGTACTTTACACCCCATGGAAAAAAAACAAAGAGAAACATATACAAACACATATATATATATATATATATATATATATATATATATATATATGTGTGTGTGTGTGTGTGTGTGTGTGTGTGTGTGTATGTGTATATATATGTGTATATATATATATGTATATATATATATATATATTTGATTATAGTTGACGTTCAATATTATGCTACTTCAGCTTCAGGTGTACAGAGCAGTAGCCAGGCACCTACACAGTCTATGAAGTGATCCCCCTGATAAATCCAGTAACATCTGGCACCCTACATAATCTTTACATTATTGATTATGTTCCCCATACTGTATTTCATATCCCCATAACTATACTGTGACAACCAATTTGTATACTCTAATCCTTTTACCTTCTCCCCCATCCCCACCTCCCTCCCATCTAACGACCATAAGTTTTTTCTCTATATCTCTGAGTCTATTTCTGTTTTGTTTGCTCGTTTATTCTGTTCTTTAGATTCCACATATAAGTGAGATCATATGGTATTTGTCTTTCTAGTCTGACTTATTTCACTTAGCATAATATTCTCTAGGTCACGTATATTGTAAGTCATTAGTTCTGCATGAACCTACCACCCTCCCAAGCTCTGGCATTACCTCCTCTAGAAAGCTTTTCTTGGCACTCACCACCTAGGTGAAATCTCCTTTCCTGACTTCTCATACCTCCTAATACACTATGGCATCATATGACTTACCATATTTAAATTTCAGTCCCTAACGTGACAAACCTTAAAGCCTACAGGGGTTGGGGAGACAGTCTGATCTCCCTTTTTAACCCCTGTGCCCAGAAAACTACTTGACTCAGTTCATAATAAATGTTAAAGTGACTTAAACTTACTTGAACAATGCTTCATTGTTTTTGTACACCTCAGGTCTTGTTCTAGGGCTATGGACATAGTAAATATGCAGTGAATATTTTATAAATGAATGAATTGCTTAATACAGCTAGATTATTGATATAAATTCCATTTTCCTTTTAAGATAAATGAAATTCTCTAGATAAACATATTTTTATATATTCTCTGATTTAGACAATATTTATTCCATGTGATTGGCTCAATATAAGATATATGCTGTATTAGTTCTTAATAAATGTTATATTTCACCTTAAATTACTATATTACTAAATACCTCAAAACCCTAGTTATTGTCATTTATTCCTTTATACTTTTTGTTGTAAAAGTGGTATTACAGACAGAGTGAGTTGCCTCTAGGGTGAAGGTTCACATATTTACTTGGCTGCCAGAAATTGGAACCATGGAATTATTTTTAACCCTGAGTAAGACTTACAAATTGAAAATGTCATTGTAAATATGCAAATATTATGGAAATGCTCTTACTGATTAGGAAAATTCTAAGAAACCTAATTATGTTCCTGGCCTACCCATCTGTGAGAACAGTCAATCAGCAGACTGGTTATCATATTTAGATTAAAAGCTATTAGAAAGGAATAGTACTTGTAAAAGAACCAGGAAGCTAAAGAAATGCTAAATGCTAATGTCAAATGACCCAGTGAAATAGAGCAAATTTTGTCTTTGTTTAAAATTTCAGCAGTTGCATGCAGATTAAAAATAATACATACATGCATACATACATACATACGTACATAATACATATCTACATACATACACTTATCTGATTTCCCACAACTGTAGTTTCAGATGCACCCCATTGAAATGAATTGGAATTAAAATATTTAAAATATTAGTGGAAATTTAGGCATGGCATTATGGGTTTAGTGTGTACTTGTAATTATAAGGTTTGCTAAATTGATCACTTAAGTGACAAAAACAATAATAAAGTCTCAATGTTTGTAGTTTATCCTAAAGACTCATATCCAGAACTCTTTTTTACTTTTCTTTAGGTAGAAAACAACTGAGAGTATGCCTTTGTGTTTACAATTGCAGGTGTTCTGTATTGACTTTTTTCTTTCCCTTAAAAAGTGTTGACTCTCAGCATTGTATGTTTTTTGCTTTGTAGAACACAATTTTATATCAATGGAATGATCTATGAGTTTTAATCTAGGATACGGTATAAAAGATAAAGTGTGCTATTCCTAAAATATGAAGTGTTTGCCAGGGATATAAATTTATCATCGATGTGTTTGTTTTCTTTTTTTTTGCAAAGGAATTACAACAGTATCTAGCTAGCCTGGCTGAACAGTGCAGCGCTGATAATAATGGTGTAGAGCTCCCAGTGGTAATAATTCTTGATAATCTTCATCATGTGGGCTCTTTGAGTGACATCTTCAATGGTTTCCTCAACTGTAAATACAACAAATGGTATGCTTATGAAATATTTTGAGTAATGAAATATAAAAAAATGGTGGTTAAATTTGCTTTCTTGTGCCTTTCCATCCTTTAAGACCTATAATAGATATTGTTAATTTGAGAAGCCTTCATTGACATTATACCATATTTCCAAAGAATCTCTATATATTCATTAGAACATTTATTTATTTATTCAACAACAGTGTCCCAGGCATTTTTATGGAAATGTTATTTACTTGATGATATTAGCTTCTATAGACATGTTGGAAGTCTTGGAGACTAATATTGGTGGAATGTTTGAATCAGGGAAATTAAGAACTAGAATGAGGCTTTAGAGCTCCAGTTTTGTTCTTAGACCATATCAAAGTTTAAATTCAACCTTCCTATAGAGATAAATTTTAGTATATTCAGATATACCTCTTTCTACTAATGAGTCTAATTTTTAAGTGTTAAAATCAAAGAAAAGGTTAAAGTAGGGTATAAAAAAAACCCTGAAAATCCTCTAACCTGTAAAAAAAGGATATGTAAGAGCAATAACAAATATTAATGTTAATGGTACAAGTATCCCAATGAACTAATCTCTGCTAGAGATTTTTTAAATGTTTAAACTAGATTAGCACAAAATAAGTATTAAAACAAGAATACAAATTATCCCATGTTATTAAAAACCTTTAAAATGACTATGAAATAATGAAAGAGGAAAAATTAATGAATTTGATTATAAGCATAAGAGTCACAAGACATTAGAGTGGGATGAGACCACTGTGATTATTCTGTCTAATATTTTTATTTTACAGACGAGTAAACTCAGGCTCAGAGAGGAAAAATGATTCGCCTAGGATGCCAGAACTGAAATTAGAACACCAATTCCTAATTTCCATTTCAATGATTTTTGTCATTTTGTAACCTAACATTACAAAATTACCCTTTTAAAGCCTAATGATAAAATGGAATGATCATATTTATCTAAATTGTTTTCTAAGACAATTTAATATATTAATCGATTTTACCTTCCTTATGGCTACATATTCTATTCTTTTTTCCCCCAGCCCCTATATTATTGGAACAATGAATCAGGGAGTTTCTTCATCACCAAATCTGGAGCTGCATCACAATTTCAGGTCAAGATAAATTGAATGTGTTTTGTTTGTTTGCTTGTTTGTTTCGTTTGGGATTTTTTGGCATTGTCTCTTTCTGTTTGCTTTTGGTTGTTGTTTCCATTTGTACACTGACAGATCCTGCTTGTGCTGACCTGTGGTGTGAAAATAATTCTCACTTCTTATGACACTCTTTCTCAAGCAGTCATTTTGTGATCCTCAACCTGTAATCAGAAGTGTTTCTTTAATAAAAGAAAAGGGAAGAAATATTTTTCCTGCTCACTATGTCACCAGCTAAAGTAGAACACTTTTCTTCTAAGTGTAAGGAATGTGAAGAGTGTTCCTATTTCAGGATTTGTGATTTTCCTACAGAAGAGCGTGTATACTCCCACTCATCTCTGACGCACAAGAGCTTCTGTATAGCTCAACAAGAAAAGTTACATTATTGCTCAAATGCTAATAGACTTCTTCACCCCTTCGATTATTAAAATGTGGCCACCAATTCAAATAAGTGCATTATTGCTTTCTATTGGGAAGATATAAATGGATACAAATTTTAGTTTATCTAAATATTTTTTACTTTTTGTTTTTTCTTTTTGTAGGTGGGTACTATGTGCAAACCACACAGAACCCGTGAAAGGCTTTTTAGGTAGATATCTTCGAAGGAAACTGATAGAGATAGAAATTGAAAGGAACATACGCAATAATGACCTAGTCAAAATTATAGATTGGATTCCTAAGACATGGCATCATCTCAACAATTTTTTGGAAACACACAGTTCTTCTGATGTTACCATTGGTGAGTTCTAAAATTGCATATGCCATTTTCCAGGAATGTGGTATATGTGGTAAAGATGGCCAGATTGGATGGTAGAAAGTAACAAGTGAAACTAATGTTTTTCATGCTTCCAGAGATTTAAATTTTCTTATTCTTCCTTCTGAAAGTTTGTTATTCTAAGCTGTGTATCTCCCATTAGATTCATTTTATCTGACAATTATGGTTTACTAAGATATTACTGAAATCACATAGATTTAATATAGACAAATATCCAATAATCAGAGAACCACTTGAAAAAATTGTATCCTTTTATAAGTATCTTTTTTATGCTGAAAACAAATTTTAGCTAATGCCACATATCAAATATGATTTTAAGAGATTTTATTTAGAGATAAATTAGGTATTTTATATTTTTCATGAAGATTAAATTATTTTAATTATTTCTCTTTATGAAAAAGAAGAGTTTTTTTTTTGTATTCCTTCTTAAGTTGCATGAAATAGGTCCCTTTCCCATTGTTATCGGTCATAGAGACATACCCACTAATGATACAGGGTAGCTTAAGAAGAAGAATTCTATATTTTGGATCAGAAGACCAAGGCTGAGTCCCACTTTTGCAAATAATGACATATTTTATATTTGGCATTTCATTTAGCACAAGTTTTGTCATTTGTCAAATGAGGCAGGTTGACTGGATTATGACCTGTAAGGTTTCTTTTAATTCTAATATGTTGTTTTAGATTAGGATTTTAGAGTAAAAGGAAAGGAGAGTTTAAAGGAGAATGGGTCTTCAGTAAAACATATTTTAGTAATAATCAAGCTGGCCAAGATTACATTTTTCTAAGAATCCTGATAGAAATATATTAATTCCCCCAAAATGGTATCTAAACAAGTGTTTAGATTGTTAAATATAATGACTCTCGCAAATATTTGTTTCTTCTCAGGTCCCCGACTTTTCCTTCCTTGCCCCATGGATGTAGAAGGTTCTAGAGTGTGGTTCATGGATCTCTGGAACTATTCTTTGGTACCTTATATTCTGGAGGCAGTAAGAGAAGGTCTTCAGGTATAGTATTCATATTCTTTATTGTTTAAAAAACAAAGCAAATACATTGCTCATTTAAAAGCAAAGAGCATTTATTTCTCTGGGCATTTATGCAGAAAACGAAAGGCGTGAGCTATATAAATATAGTGGTAAATTTTTAAAGAGCAACTAGTATGCAATACTTTCGCCTATTCTGAGAATAAATATTTAGGAGAAAGAGAAAGTAGAGTTATTCCAACAACTACATATTTAAGGCCAAATTTATTGCCATGGGTGTTTACAGACTGTTCTTATTAAATAGCCCATTAATTGCACAGTTCTACATCTTACAAGACAGACATGTTTACACGGGCCTTGGTCATTTATTCTCTTATCATATAATTGTCAACAAGTAAGTTTTGTTTATAGGTTCCCTGTTTTTAGTATATTTTATTGTTTGAAGTCCTTTCACATCATGAACCTTTGCAAGATTCTTTATTACTTTTGAGAGAGTGTTCTAAATTCTAAGACTGTTGACGTTTTCTTTTTTTTTAATCTATGACAGGCTGGTTTAGCAGCATCTTTGCTGTTCTTCTCGTGGGGCCCTGCACTCAGCCCTTCTATTTACTTGTAACTAAAAAGTCAAAATATATCATTAATAAGAAAACCCTGTTTTTTCAGCAAAATATACCTTTGCCAGCAGTGTTTCTATTTCCTTAAATTGGAATTGAAATTTCATGATATTGTAAAATTATAAAATTCAAGGTTGAATCCTGAAGATTTGTGTTACATAAGTTACTGTAGATGAATCCAACCTTCTTTTCAATAACTCAGCCGGAAACTTAAGCAGTTTTTGCTTATACATCTCTATTTTTGGTTATCAGAGCTGCTACTAGAATTAAGATATAGTGTATACTTGCCATATTTTGTCATCTGTAATATTGTATTGTCTTTATTTTACTGTCTAAAAGATTGGTTATCTGTTTTCCTTTTGTATCCTTTTATCATCATGTTCTCCTCACCTAAGTAGCATAGAATGGCAGTGTTTAGAACCATCATGATGTTTCTGATGGACGTGATGAATTATGGAGATGCTTTGAACCCTCAGAGATAAAAATCCTAGAGAATGCTATCAATTGATTCTACTCCAGATTTAAATAAGCTAATTTCATATATTTAAGGGCATGAGCCAATCTAGCCTCAGAAAGTGGCTCCAATAAAGTAAAAGACTAAAGTAAAATAGTTTTATTTTTCAGGTATAGCGTATCACTTTTTAGAATTCCCCTAAAAATATTATGCTGCTTAAGATGTGAGTTGGGTCTCTCACTTTCAATCATTTATACCAAAACAATATTTTTATGAAAATGTATTTATAATATTCTAGAAGTAATCATTTTAAAACTTAATGTTTAAATGAATTATTCTTTCACTAGATACAATTTCAGTGTTAATAAGCTATTATCCAACTCTTTATATATGAAATGCTCCTATGTCATATTTCTATACTAATACATAGAAAGAAAAGAAGCTTTTTCAAAACACAAAAACCTAAACATGATTTGTTTCTTTAGATCTCATTTTGAAAAAGTGAGCAAGCATTTTTAAAATATTTAAATCAATATTATTGATAAAACTCTATCCTGAGAATTGTAATTTTATAAAGCTTCCATTTGGGCAAAAGTATAACCACAAAAGTAATACCAGTCTCCCAACTAAAACAGAAATATACTTCCATACTATTTTTGAAGAAGGATAAACATTTCTCAAGTTTCTTGCTACGGTTCTGAATGGTTAGTAGTAGGATAGTTTGAATGCTGAATTAACCATGATATAGGGAGTTTGGGAGGAAGATCCGGTGAATGGGAGAGATAAAAAAGGAAAACCCTTTGATGGGTAGACAGTTTTCATTGCTGCTAACGGATGTGCTTGACTAAAGTCCATTGGCAGATGATACCCCTGGGGTGGTTCATTATATGCCTTCCGGAGGAACAGGAAGAAAATGAATCACATATGCCATGAACCATTCCCTTATATGTACTGGCAGCAAAGAACCTTGAGTTGGAGCAAGAGGTGGAGGAACAAAGCCTGATTGCAAAGATGAAAATCTGAGTTAGAGGAATAGAAAAATCTCTTTTTAAATGTAGGCTGATGCTTTGGTTAAGAACCATATGGGAAATACTCTCTGCCACATGTTCTATTTGGAAAAAGAAAAACACAAAAAACCAGTGATGCAGTGGACTCTGATTTTATTCTGGTACTTCTGTCTTTCTTGAAATGTCAACAGTTTATCTCATTCTTAATATTTAAATTTCTTTCCTTTCACATATTCTTTTTAAATCTATTATATCCTGAAATACAGATTGGGTGTGTTTAGCTTTCTATTGGCCACTTCCAGTTTTGCTGTCCTTGATGATTCTTTAAAAGGTGATTCTAGACTTTCATATTCTTTTTGTAACATTTGTTTTCCAAAAATTATACGTTTTTCTTCAATTAGTTTAAGTTGTATAGCAAATTATATTTTACATCTTATATAAAGTAAGTTTTTTAACTTACTTTAAAACTTAAAGTTTATAACTGCTCCAAAACAAACAAAGTATTTTTAAGATCTAATGATTGGTACCTCTCTAAGGGAATATACAAATCTCCTAAGGGAATATACAAATACCAGGATCTGGACTCCCTTTTTTTTTTTTTTTTCCTTTTTTTTTTTTTTAGGCCAGGCTGCTGCAACCACAGATAGCTTCTTCAGGAGAAACCCAAAAGATAATTCCAAGGTGTCATTGTCCACCATTTTGCTTTTGTCTCATTGAACCACAACAAGCTACATAGAATACCTCATAGTATGCCATCTGGGACCAAATATGCACCTAGTAACCAGGATTGCCCTCACTAGAGCACCTCAAGGGGAGAGAGGAAGTAAAGAACTTGTGCACCCATGCTACCACCTGCTTAATTTTTACTTTTCTTTCTCTCCCCCTGTGGCCTTATACTCTAATATAAAGTCTCATCAACCTCTGCCTCCTCAGTGCGCCCTTCCCAGTTTGGTTTCAGTTTCACTCCCAGCTGAAAACTCTTTTAACATCTCTTGAATTCTTCCTTTCCCTTCTACTCCACTGTCAGTACTTTAACCTGGTTTTATCATCTTTTTCTTACTGACTTTTTCCTTCCAGATGAGTCCTTAAACGTTGATGTTTTCACCTCCCATTTTTTTTTTGTCCTCTTTTACTAGTGGCCTTATCAATAAACATCTGAAAAGAGATTTTGCGTGAAGCAATGGGATTATTAGATGAAGTTAATCTGAGGGAAATGGTTATCAGAGCGTGTTCTTATTCCCAAAGGAATTTTGAGTCGAGTGAATTAGAGAAAAAGAAATCTCTTTTCTTTTAGTCATCACCTTCCCAAAGTACACTGTAGTAGAGAACTCTGTTTAGTGTCGAACATGGCTTTTTTCAACTCTCCGTAACTGGAACTTGTGTTTCTCAACTTTGAGTTTTCTTTTGGTTTGTAAAATTATAAATAAAGATAAATGTGGGCAGTCATTTCAACATGTTATTTAAAATAAATCTCCCTCACACTCTCCCCCACTGCTGATCACCTATCCCTGACAGCTTTATTTTGTCTAGCCTTTAAGTTTAAAGTGAGCTATGTAGACAGCTGTGTGGTGAAAATATGGAAAATTGTATATGCACAGTAATTCCATTGAAAGTCCCATAAAAACTCATGTGCAAACAAATCGCTCAATTAATAGTCACCTTTTTTTTAGGAAATAGAAATGCATTTTATATGTGCTAAATATGTGATGCCCTTTTAGATGTATGGGAAACGAGCACCTTGGGAAGATCCCTCAAAGTGGGTGCTTGATACTTACCCGTGGAGCTCAGCGTCTCTGCCTCAGGAAGGCCCAGCATTACTGCAGTTGAGACCGGAAGATGTTGGGTATGAGGGCTGCATCTCCACTAAGGAAGCCACAACCTCAAAGCACATTCCACAGACTGACACGGAGGGAGATCCCCTGGTAAGAAGCTGACATGTGAATCTTCCTATATAATTACAGTGTGCGGTCACTAGTATTTAGTCATTTGTATCAAAGACGTTAGTTATCTTAGGTAATATTTGTTTGATTGTTCTGAAATTGATACCCTGTTTTAACTCTTTTACTTTTGACCTGCTTTCATTGGGTGAATTTCTTAAAATGAAAGACCAACTTGTATGCTTAAAAATAATCAAGAAACACTAAAACCAGGCTGAACTCTATGGCCATAATTTTTCTATTATTATGCAGAAAACTGTATAAAAATGTCATTAAAATTTTTAATTGCATGACTGAATTCACAGTATTTAGGAAAAAACTGAATTTTGTTCTTAAATGAAGAAACAAAAAGAATATAATCTAACGTACACTTGGAGGACTAAAAATATTTTATATAGATCACCTAGTCTGACTAAATTGAGAATTAGTCTTCCGTTGCCTATGATAGGGAAGAATAAACTGAGTTGGAAATCAAAGGGAAAGTACTCCCCCTGCCTAGTTCAGTTGGCAATTGCGTATGGTTTAATAAAAGTTGATAAAATTCCAAAGAATGAATACTCTGAAAATATTAAGTACATGGTATTATTAGGAAAAATACTTCATTTTTTATGTATTTTTATGGATGACATTTTGTAGATTGATGTCAAATGTAATGTGTTTGTTGGTTTACCATTCTATGACTAAAGAGATCACTGGATTTGCACAACCAATTCAGAAGGAACACAAACTGAAATAAAAGCCATTATGTTACTTAAAACAAAACAAAAAGGAAATGATTAAAAAATTCATAATCTATGACTATACCCAAAGGCATAAAATGACTTGATATTTTGGGGGGTACCCTTACACCAACAACCCCAATACATATACATCATCACCATTTCAGCTGATCATTATTAATATTTTGGGGATTAATAAACATTTTGTGAACAGCTGATAAATTTTCATGATCCTTTCCCCAATAAAGAATTTCATAAAGTCATGGAAGTATATACAAGAGCTTCTTGGAGTCTAGGGATCTCCTATATAAAACTTTTGATCTAGATTATAAACGATGTAAGGGTCTGGACTCATAGTTTTGTAACTGGCACTTGGCTCTTTAGCTTATACATGGTTGGAAATTAACACTGGTAGTGGAATTGGTTTAAATCTAGCACAATTGTGAGCATGCAATAAATAATTCCTGATTGAGTGGTTAAAATTTAAGAGTAAATATAAGCCTTAGGGCACAAATATGGGTTATTTCACCTGAAATGTTTTATAAATTCCAATTTTTCCCTTTGCAGTTTTGATATACTGTGTCTGTTTCAGATAAGGAGAAGGTTTTATAAAATTTATTTTTCAGTTATTTTATAGAATATGGGACCCTTAGGGGATGCCCTCAACTTTGCCATTTTCTTCCCACAGCCCTGATTAGCTAAATCCATTAAGCACTCTTTTCTTTGGCTCTGACTGCTCTTGTCTTCTAATATGGAAAAGTGATCCAGTGTCTCCCATTCTGAGTGAGAATTGAGATTTAAAAAAATAAAAATAAAAATCCCCGATTCCTAATCTGATATACATCTGAAGAAACAAGGGGTTACGATATATGACATGTTAAATGGGAAAAAACTTACCATCTAAAAATAATTCTTTGAATCAGGCACATTCTGATAGGAAAGTCAATATTCTTTATTTGCTTTTGATTCTGTATATTTCTATAATTACTAACATAAGGTAAAAATATGTTTGCAGCCCAGTCTAAATCAAATATTAGGAGAAAAAGTCCACTATTTAATGTCAGAAATATGTTTTTGAATCTAAACAAAGATGCACGTTTTTGGCATAACTCACTGTATTTTGAAAAGACAATGTGTATTGATCATCAAGAAGCTCATTCATTCTACAATTGTTAATATGTAATAAGTATGTCCTCAGGCTTAAGACTTGGTGATCAGGAGGTAAATAAGATAATCAGTTTTGATCTCAGGAAGCTCACAGTCCCGTAGTGAAAAAAAGACATCTACCTACCTAAATTGCAGCAAAATAATGCTAGAGGTACATGCTGGGAAAAATTGTGAGTCCACTGAAGGAAGTGATTAAGAAAAACTTCACAAAGGAGAAGGTGCTTGAGCTAGGTCTGGAAGGATGAATAGAAGTGCATCATGTGGTTGGATGGAGAACATCCAAAATTAAGAAAACAGCAGGTGAAACATTGTGGAACAGTACAGTAAAAACAATGACTTTAGGGAACTATATACATATCGGTAGGATTGGAACAAAAGGGGTGGGAGGAATGAAAGCTACAGAGGTCTGCGATTGCTAGATCATACCCAGCCATAATTACTGTTGTAGGAAGTTAAAACTTGATCATACAGAGAATGGGGAGCCACTGAAAGATTTTGAGCAGTTTCTAACTTAGTTAGTTAGATTAACAGTTTATAAAGATCACTTTTATGGTAGAATAGAGGACATGTTAAAGGAGAGAGGATGGATGCTGGGAAACTAGCAGATTTGTAAATACCAGTGTTGATAAGGATCTGACCAAGGTGTTACAAATGATAGGCATTATATTTATGACTATGGGTATGGGGAAGAAGAAAGGGAGAGGAAAGGAGAGAAATACTTCTGTAGAGAATAGTGATCTATCACAGTGACTCATCTGTGACCTTACCTCACTCTTATAATCTCTTTTGACTTGAAAGCACAAAGCAACACTCTGAGAAGATAAAACTCATATATATAATATATATTATATATATATATATATATGTGTGTGTAATATATATATATATATTATATATAATGAATCTGAGACTTGGAACTTATTCTAATGGAACATATTTACATATGGCACCATTTTCAAAAAAAAATAAGACTTTAAGAATACTATCATTACAACAAACGTTTACCACATTCATCATTCATGTTGTTTCTAACATTTGTAACTGAGATAGAATCATAACCCTTTAAATAGGTCTCATTTGCCATTTCTACTCTTAGTAAATCAAAATGGTGCTCAAAACACAGATCTGTTTTAGAAATCGTCTTCACCCAGATGCTTGACCATAAGCCAGCTACTGATGAGGGAGTAACTGATAAAGAAAGGAGGGAGATAATATAATTGTGCGTGATGGTAGGGGTGTGGGTGTGAGAGAGAGAGGGAAAGAGACAGAGGCAGAGATGGAGAGAGAGAGAGAGAGAGAGAGAGAGAGAGAGAGAGAGAGAGAGAGAGAGAGAGAGAGAGAGAAATTGTGTAGATAGAAACATTTGGCTTTTTTGCTTACTGAGTTTAATAAGAGGTTATCACCAACTGTTTTGATTTCATGTATTCTTATGTAGATTTAATAAATTCAGAAAGTTAAATCAGAAATCATAGTGAAAAATATTTTCCTGAAGAATATTAAAATGACTTTAAAATATGTTCGAACTATAGCCTCTTTGTCAGAAAGGCAATGTTGCTGACATTGGCGATAGCTAGTTTATCATTTATGTCACAAGCATTTTTTGAAAACATATCTTACCCTGAGCACACAAGTATGCATAGCCTAATATATGATTAAATAATTCTTTTTTAGGTTTCTCCTTTCTGTTAGATCGGATTCCCTATTTCTCTTAGGTTTCTCCTTTCTGTTAGATCGGATTCCCTATTTCTCTATGTTAAAAAAATAACTTTAATTATTTTATAAATTGATAAAATTAGCATGCTTAAATAGTATAAACATTATTACGATCTGTAGAAATCCTTGAAAAGAAAACAAGTGCACTACACTCATGAAGACATGTGCCGATTTTTCTGTGCTTTGTAGAACTGTTGAACCAGTTGTCTATAATTTGCTTTTAAACAGTCTTTCTTTTTACTTCCCTCTCTAACAGTGGATCTGCAGGTCTATCGAAATCCAAGCAAGGTGGCTGCCTTTTATTTAGTAATACATGGAAATGCTAGCTGTCTTTCTCCCCCAGTGCTTTTCATACATATGTCCCTTTTACTGGAACAAATATTACCATTGTCCTCTAAGGCTGGGAAATTTGAGACAGCCGCTGTTGTTCCAGAAGGTGGTTTTTGTTTTCAGTGATATATCAATCATATATTAGCCAGAAATTTAACAACAGAAACTTGACAGTGATTCTTTCCTTCTCCCTCTTCAAACACTCATGGTCTGCTTCATTCAGTCACCTCCTTTTGAGGTCAGCTCCTAAACAGCAGATGGTGTGCTTGTGTGCAGCAGCTGGCTTCATTCCACTTCATCCCCTCCTTCTCTCAAGGGACTATGTGTGTGAGCCTGTGTGTGTGTCTGTGTGTGTATGGACACTCACAACTTCCAGTTGCCATTCAATGCTTTCAGCTTCTCCCAGCCAAAAAGCTGGGAAGCTTGGCACACTCATCAGCAATGAGCCCAGATGTCCAGCTGTGATACTGTTTCCTTCCCAGCCTCCCTGCTGGAGCAGTATTCATTCACAATCTCAAATAAAAGAGTTATCTCGAGGCTTTATTTTGTCCGTATGGTTTGGGATTGTAGCCTTATTTGGGAGAAATAATGTAGGAGCCAGGGGCAACTAGTAAAAATCTAAAATTGTTTTTCCGTTTCACTTGGATGGGATGAGATGGTACCTCCGTGTAGCTCAGGGCCTTGTATTTTGTGGGGCTGGCTTACTGAATGCATCATTGCCTGCATCCGATGTCTCTTTTTCTTCCTTCAGATGAATATGCTAATGAAACTCCAAGAAGCAGCCAATTACTCGGGTACACAAAGCTGTGACAGTGATAGCACCAGCCAGCATGAAGACATTTTGGATTCATCTCTTGAATCTACCCTCTAGAGGGTGAAAAAAGTTAGGGGGGGAAAGACGATGCCTATTTAAAATGTTTAAAAAGTAAGGTATTTTCACTAAACCACTGCCAGTATGAAAGCACCTATCAAGGGCCCTGACCCAAAGTCGTGATCTCCAAGGAGGCAGCAGAACTAAGTCTGAACCGCCAAGATGCTAAATTGAAATGGAGGCTTAACTTTGTTTTATTTCTAGGCAATTCTCTATCCGTGGAGTGATCTAAGGCTCCATCACTCAACTGGAAAGGACCCTAATGACAGGGCAACTGAATAGATTGCACATGGGACAGCCAAACTGGACTTTAGTTTTGTCCTCTTTCAAAGTTTACAATGCAGACCTTTTTTTGTCCCTTCATTTCGTTTCCTCTGATGAGCTGTTCTCCCCATGCAGGATCCATGCTTCTGATCTGTCCAACCTCCTTTGTGCCCCATGGTGCTGGTCACAGCTCCAATGGTGTTTGCGTTGTGTGCTCACCCCATTCCAAAATGAAGTCCAGAGGCCAGTCCTCCGTAAGCACAAATGGAATTGTGCCACCACCAGAAACACACTCCTGTAGCAAGCTAGAGAAGTGCCAATTTAATTCCTAACTGCCATGTTCACGCGATGTGCTCCACCAACTTTTTAGTATATGAGTCGCAGGTTTTATAAAGTTGTTTTTACCACGGTGGTCTTTTAAGCCAACTGCCCACTCCCTTAACAAGAGTTTTATACCAATTATTAGTCAACACTGACAAAAGGCTTGTTTAGGGCTTTGTTTGAGCCTTTTCAGTGAAAGAAGGAACATTTCCTATGGTGCTGTCTCACTGCCTTAAAACAGATTTCTATGACAGTTTAACGGTCGGTTTAAGTCCTAAACCATCGGTAATTTCCACTGTCTTTTCATTTACAACCAAGCAACACCAGTTAACACAGTAGCCTCATCTCTATTATATATATATATATATCGTTTATGTTTTTTGTTTTTCAAGAAATGGATAGGAGAAAGATCAGTATTTTTACCTTGTGAATAGATTGCTTTGCCTATCCTCCAAAGAATATTCAAATAACCCAGAAACCCTCTTAGATTGTCCCTTAAAAGCTAAGCTATGTGGCTAAATTCCACCCAATTCTAGATGAAAGAGTTTCAGAAGGCGGGAGATTTTGAATTCTTATCCAGCAGAGCTGGAAGCACTAGATATAGCATGAGCACAACTATTTGGCTTTCCTCCCCTATTTTTTATTTTTTTATTCTTCTAAGTTTTGAGCATGTTGTTTTGATTGCTGTTGTTGTACATGAGAAATTCAGCATTAGAGAACACTGAAGCAGTGATGTCACTGTGGAAGAGGAAGCATTTATACTGTAAAAGAAGGTTAGATTTGCACAGTCTACTGGGTAGGTATTGTAAATAATCATTTTAAAAACTTGCACAAGTCAAAACAAACACACAGAAAAAATTGTATTTTATCCTGTTGGTGTTAAGAGGTGTTTCACTTGCTGAGATTTCCTGTACGTTACACACAAATACAGAATGCAAACCCTCAGAGCTGTTGTTATCCGGTGTGTTTGTCCTGTATTTACAGTTGTTACGACTACGCAGGCGCTGTCAGTACTAGAGTGAGCATGCTTCAAAGCTGTACGTGGAGCCAATCCATTTTTGGAAAAGTAAACATGTCTGACTGAAGGTGCATCTGTCATGGCAGGCTTTAAACAGAGTGCATGAAAACTGACTGGAGTCATTGGAGAAGTTACCACCACACCCACAGGACAGGCTTTAAGTGTCTAAAACCCAAGGGCTAGGCCGTGGTGTAGACTTGTTCTTTGCGTGGGGAAATGCGTTACGTTCAGGACGTGCCGTTGGTGCTACTCTCTGTGACCACCCATGGGTCAGTTGCTCTCAACAAAAACGACACGAGACATCTGTGCAGTTTTCAGAGTGTCACTGAGTCTGTAGGGGCCACACGGTGCTATTGCCCTAAGGGAAATCAGAACTGAATTTATGCACATAGCATTGTCACCCTGACTCTGAAGCCTCAAACATGGATCAAACCTGTTGTGAAACATCGACATGTGTAGCTGGATGAGTGACTAGTTGCCCTTGTATAATATGTGAGCTAAGAAAATTGCTAATCTTTCCCTGCCATTTTAAGAAACACAGTCCAAACATGATCATAAACAAATTCCTGCAATACATCCCAGTAGGTCCACCTAGTTTACAACTTAAACTAGTTTGTGAAACATTTGTCTGTATACATTTTATATTTTGTACATTTTTGATGTAACATATCATGTAAATAGGCAGAAACAGTGAAATAAATCATCTGAAAAGTTTTGTAGTCTTTGTAAAGCCCCAACAATAAGTACTTGTTGTCAATGGACTTAACTGGATGATGTATTTTCTATTGGTTTATTGTTCCTCTAGCTTGTAAACCAGCTTGCATATATTTTTTTGCAAATGTGCACCCTGTATCTGTCTAAATTATTACTTTGCCATTAAAGTGGAATTATTTATTGACAATAAAGTGTGGTGTCTATCTATGGAGAAAAATCGAATAATTATGCATCAAGAAGTGTCAAGCTTTCAAATGTTGCATTCACAGTTAATATGCCATCCACAGGGATGTATGTGAATTTTTATTTTCTATACCTCATAGAAAAGATCTCATAGCTTTGATCAAGATTCAATTTATAAATACAGTTGACCCTTAAACAACACAGGGGTTAGGGGCCAGTACCACTCGCAGTTGAAAATCAGGTATAGCTTTTGACTCACCAAAAACTTTAGTCATCCTTACATATCTGCAGGGGATTGGTTCAAGGACCCCTCACCTCCCATACCAAAATCTACTGATGCTCAAGTCCCTTACAGAAAATGGCACAGAACAATATGCAGCTAGCCCTCCACATCTGCAAATTTCCACCTGTTGATGGAAAATACTGTTCGTTGAATCCGAATGTGCGAAACCCGGGGATATGGAGGGTGGACTGCATATTAATTGAAAAAATCCACATATAAGTGGACCCATGCTGTTCAAACCTATGTTATTTAAGGGTCAACTGTATATTTGAGGTAATATTAGAGACTTATTTAAAGTGTATCTTTCATCCAGTTTCCTCATCTGTAAAATGGGATAATTATAGTAACTACTCATAAGATTGTTTTGAAGATTGAATGTTTTAAAATATATAAAGCACTCAGAAAAATGTCTGTCATATCTTAAGTGCTATATAAGTGGTAGCTATGATTATTTTCAACAAAAGTTTATTATACAGCTAATAGGTGTCAGGTAACGTTTTTAGGCATCAGAAGCACTGAGACATGGGCCATGTTCCTAAGGAAATTACAGTTAGTACAATTGCTTCTCTGTCCCTCTTCACTTCTTCTGGGTATCTAAGTTCTCTACCACAAGGGTGACCAGGGTAAAGTCCACTGAGTAGTTGCTACAGGATATGTTTTCAGACACTGGTATAGTGAACGATAACAGAGAATTTTATCTGAATTCAGAGAAATCCAAATACCTTTATTTCAGTCTCTTGGACGTTCACATTAAGAAAACAATTATATAAGAAATAAGCCACCTTAAATAATGTAGTTCTATGCTTTGATCAGTTAATATGTTTAAAAAGAAGCTTCGATTGTGCTTTGCTTTTTTCAAAATTTTTCACCAATAGGTAAAATACCGCATTACTGAGTTCAATGTTTTTTGTTGTTCAGTGAAAATGATTTGTATAAGTAATCATTAGAAGCTCTCTTTTCCACACAAAATATATATTATCGCTTAGTTACCCAGATCATCAATAAAAATACATATTAATGGAATTAAACATAGATAGCACATTCTGAATTAGACTCTCATTAGAGGAAAATGAGACTTCTCAAGTTGTTTTCCATAAAATTGTAAAAAAAAAAAAAATGATAACTAATCCTTTCCTTTACCATTGGAATTTTTAATACTTCATCTTAATAGTCTGAGTTATCATGATAGAGCTGAAGTTGATCAACAACAGAATATTTTTTTTACATTGACTGCATGTTTAAAAATATTGGGTTATATTAACTAGTATTAAAATTAAGTTACCTGATTCTTTTTGCTTTTTTAATGTGGCTACTAGAATACTTACAATGAAACATGTTGCTCGTGTTTGTGACTTGCTTGAGATTTCTATGGGATAGCACTGCTAGGGAAAGATTGATCTTTAGAAAGTATAAATGTGATCACCTCCCTCAACTCTTTTGTATTTTGTTTTTAAGACTAGATGCAAATATTGAAGGACAACAATTCTTTGTTCAATCTGAACCTTGCTTATCCTGTGGTTTCCTTTACCACCATGTCCACTGCCCCCATTTAGTTGTGTTCTCTATGACATTAGCCTAATTGTAGAACCTAGAAGTAATTGTTGAAACAATAACAACAACTTCCCAGACAATTTAGCTATAAGCATGTGTCAAGTTGTATAAATTTGCTGAGTGGGAAAAACTTTGGGAGGCCAATATAAAGGTTTCTCTCCCGGGAAAGACATTTATAGAAATGTAGGTTAGATAAAAAGAATGTTTATTGAAAGATTCTGAGCCTCTTGGCTGTCAGGTGATTGGGTGAGTGATTGGTTTCCAAACACAAATATTAATCCTATAAATAATTAATCAGTTATTGAAAATTGTGAAACATTTTATCAGCATTCTAATTTATTCAAAAAAGGAGATTACTAAATATACTCAGCAATAATGTTTCGTCCCAGACCAGGTTTGGAATCATATTTCTTTGGTAATTTACTTATTTTTACCCCAAGGACCTTACACATTCTCAAATGCCATTACCTTAGAAAGCTTTTCTCATACCTCAGATTAGGTAAAAAAATGTAAATTATTTGCTTTTCTAGGGGAAATATGTAAATAATGTATCCCACGTATCGTTTTGCAGTTCCAGCGCCTAGAATATAGCACATTCTCAAGAAATATGTATTGAATAAAAATATTTCTGAACATGGCGACAGTAACTGAATTTTAACCTATGTTAAATGAAAACATTAAAATTGAGAAGACCCACTTTTACAGGCGTTGAGCTCCCTGGGAAACCAGATGAGCTGGTTAAACTACCAAATATAGTTTAGTGACCAGAGAAGGAAGACGGATAACCTGAGGACTTATGTCATCCAGTACAAAGTACTGCTTCACAATTGGGATTTTTTTCCCTTTAGATGTAATGTACTACATACTTTCTACCAAGTTTTATTTTTCTTTCCACTTTTCAAATCCTTTGAATATGGCCTTAGTTATATATAGTACAATTTAAATGTGTGTGTGTGTGTGTGTGTTTAGGAGAGAACTGATAAAATACAGCAAGCAGTTGGAAATGTAATGCTAGAGCCCAAAAGAGAAGTAGGGGGTGGAAAGATTAAAATAGGAATCCTTAGCATAGAAATAAGAAGTGGAGATGTGAATTTCACTTTGGGGTGTTTCCCTACAAGAGAGATCTTGACCAATTAGAAAAGATTGAGAACAGAACTGGAGAAATGTAATGGACATCTTTATAGTTCATTTGCCTTTTATTTTTTGATTTACGTAATATGTATATGCCTATTTAATGTGACATTTACAAAGGAGGGGCATAATGTGTGGGGAAATATAATCTTTGAATTCAGAGTTAGAAAATCTGCATCCTAGTGATATTTTGTGGTTTCTCCAGGAAGAATCAACTAATCCATCATCTGTGTGCATCTAGACTTTATACCCAAAAGACAATAAAATGCACGCACTGTAACCGGAATGGTTTTGAACATCATTTGTGATACAAATAATGTGTATCTGTCACTTCCCAGAAAACTATAATCCCAAAGAATGGTAGAAAGTCTAGCGGTCTAGTTAAAGCCCACCCAAGGACACAGGTGCTTATGAGTGTCTTCAGTAGTTGTCTTCAGTCCAGCTGGGTCCTAACTATATGTGCTTAATAGAGGAAGCTGAGTATGAGCTGGTTTTAGAGGATGGTGATCAAGGTATAGAAGCTGAACCAAATTCCCTGTAGACGCTTTGAGTGTTGTGGAATGTTTATTTGTCTAACATTAGCATCTCTTTCAGGGTCGGCTGCCTAGTTCCCAGGCAAGTGGTTTTCCTGACACAGTCCCTAGTCCAGCTCTTCCTTGGGGATGTAGGGACTGCACAGCCTCTTCAGTTGGTTGCTGGGGCTAGAGACTCAGGCAATGATGGGGCAATACTGCCCAGAAATCTCATATTAATTGCACTTCTGAGGCTAAAAGCATGCACAATATACAGGTAGAGTATATATCAGGCTGATGGTGGTTTGAGATAAATCCTCCCATTTGGCCACCACATAGAAGCTAGAGGACAGTCTTTTCCAATGTCAGTCATTTTTCAGGGGAGGAAAATTCACCTGGATTAGGCTCACTTGTGAGGCTTTGTACTCTTTAGGCTATCACAGCACTTCCAGTAGAAATGTAATGAGAGCTATATGTACAATTTAAAATTTTCTAGTAGACATATTAATAAAAATAAAACAGAAACAAGTGAAATTCATTATAATAGTATACTTTATTCTCACACTATACCAAAAATATTTAATTTCAGTGAATAACCAAGCTAAAGTATTTTTAATAAGATTTTCATATATTTTATATTCTTTTCTTTTTTTCGTACTAAGTCTGAAATCTAGCATGCATTTTATTCTTATAGCATGTCTCAATTTGGACCCTAAATTTTCATCAGAACAACTCAATTGTTCAGCATTCAAAAATTTACAGTTAAAAAATAGATTCAGTATGTAGTTCTAAACGTACTTAATATAAATTATCAGTTTTAAATTTAAATTTTAGATAATTACTTTTTAAATTAAAATTGATTTCCTAAATTGCTATAGCCATCAAGTGCAAAATGACCACAGGTTGACAGTGCTTGCTACTGAATCAGACAGCATGGCTCTAGCCTCACCTGGCGACCAGCTTTCTCAGATCACGTGTAGAGCTTCTTCCCTAGTGCAAACGCCAAGCTGGGGCTTTGATTTGGAAGTTCTTCAATATACTGGATTCAAAGATCCAGATCATATTCTCTTCAAAGGTGGTACTGGGTTAAAATAGTTCATTGTAACTATTTCATTGAATCTTTTATCCTTCTTTATTATTAAGCTGTGGTAAAGATCACCCTGATCTGTCTTTTCAGACATTTTTCTTTAAGGTCAACTGTTGAGTGAAAAGCCTTGCATTCTTTAATAAATCTGTCCACTTTTTCTCTGGAGCAGCTCATTAAATCTCTCTCTTGATTACCACCAGGGAAATTGAATCAGTAATCAACAATCTCCCAACAAACAAAAGCCCTGGACCAGATGGCTTTACAGGTGAATTTTACAAAATGTTCAAAAAAGGATTATCACCTATTTTCCTCAAACTCTTCCAAAAAATCCAGAAGGAGGGAAGACTCCCAAACACTTTTTACGAAGCCACTATCATCCTGATCCCAAAATCAGACAAAGACACCACAAAAAAAGAAAACTACAGGCCGATATTGCTAATGAATATAGATGCAAAAATCCTCAACAAAATATTAGCGAACAAAATTCAGCAATACATTATAAAGATCATACACCATGATCAAGTGGGATTCATCCCTGGTATGCAACGGTGGTTCAACATCCGCAAATCAATCAATGTGATGCACCATATTAACAAAATGAAAAATAAAAATCACATGATCATATCAAAACATGCAGAAAAAACATTTGATAAAATCCAGCAGCCATTTATGATTAAAAACCCTTAAGAAAGTGGGAATAGAGGGATCATATCTCAACATAATAAAGGCCATATATGATAAACCCACAGCTAACATCAATGAGGAAAAAGCTAACTCAATGGGGAAAAGCTAAAACCATTCCCCCTAAGATCAGGAACAAGGCAATGTTGCCCACTTTCTCCACTTCTATTCAACATAGTGCTGGAAGTTCTAGCCACAGCAATCAGAAAAGAAAAACAAACAAAAGGCATCCAAATCAATAAGGAGGAAGTAAAATTGTCATTATATGCAAATGACATGATACTATATATAGAGAACCCTAAAGACTCCACCAAGAAACTATTAGAGCTGATAGATGAATTTAGTAAAGTAGCAGGATACAAAATTAATATTCAGAAATCAGTTGCATTTTTATATACCAATAATAAAACACCAGAAGGAGAAATTTAAAAAAAATAATCCCATTTACAATTGCTCCAAATACTATAAAATACCTGGGAACAAATTTAACCAAAGAAGTGAAAGATCTGTACTCAGAAAACTATAAGACACTGAAGAAAGAAGATATAAATAGATGGAAACACATACCATGTTCATGGATAGGAAGAATTCATATAGTTAAAATGTCCATACTGCTTAAGGCAATATACATATTCAATGCAATTCCTATGAAACTACCAACGACGTTTTTCACAGAAATAGAACATATAATCCTAAAATTTATATGGGACCATAAAAGACCCCAGATAGTCTCAGCAATCTTGAGAAATAAGATCAAAGTGGGAGGTATAACAATACCTGACATCAAATTATACTACAAGGCTACAGTAATCAAAACAGTATGGTACTGGCATAAAAACAGACACATAGATCAATGGAACAGAATAGAGAGTCCAGAAATAAATCCATGCCTATATGGCCATTTGATCTACTACAATGGAAGCAAGAATGTACGGTGGGGTAAAGACAGTCTATTCAATAAATGGTGCTGGGAAACCTGGACAGACACATGCAAAAAAATGAAGCTGGACCACCTCCTTACACCATATACAAAAATAAATTCAAAATGGCTTAAAGACTTAAATGTAAGATCTAAAACCATAAAATTCCTAGAAGAAAATATAGGAAGAAACATCACAGACATTATCCGGAGTAAGATTTTTACTGATATATCCCCTCGCACGAGGGAAGTAAGGGAAAAAATAAACATGTGAGATTACATCAAACTAAAAAGTTTTTCCACAGCAAAGGAAACCATCAATAAAACAAAAAGGAATCCTACTGAATGGGAAAAGATATTTGCCAATGATATATCTGATAAGGGGTTAGTATGACAAATTTATAAAAGACTCCCTCAACTCAACTCCAAAAAGCAAACAACCCAATTAAAAAATGGGCTGAGGACATGAAGAGACATTTTTCTAAAAAGGACATACAGATGGCAAACAGACATATGAAGAAATGCTCAACCACACTAACCATCAGAGAAATGCAAATAAAAACTACAATGAGATACCACCTCACTCCAGTCAAAATGGCTATCATCAATAAATCAACAAACAACAAATGCTGGCGCGGATGTGGAGAAAAGGGAACGATAGTGCACTGTTGGTGGGATTGCAGATTAGTGCAGCCACTATGGAAAACAGTATGGAGGTATCTCAGGAATCTGAAAATGGAACTACCCTATGATCCAGTAATTCCACTCCTAGACATCTACCCGGATCCAAAACTCCAATTCAAAAATCTGTATGCACTCCTATGTTTATTGCAGCACTTTACACAATAGCCAAGATATGGAAACAACCGAAATGCCCATCGGTAGATGACTGGATTAAGAAGTTGTGGTACATTTATACAATGGAGTATTACGCAGCCATAAAGAAGAAAGAAATCTAAACATTTGCAACAACATGGATGGACCTAGAGAACATTATGTTAAGTGAAATAAGTCAGAAAGAGAAAGACAAGTACCATATGATCTCACTTATATGTGGAATCTAAAGAAAAGAATAAGTGAATGAACTAATCAGAAACAGTTTTGGGGACAAAAAGAAAAAAATGACAGTTGTTAGATGGGCGGGGGGGGGGGTGGGGATCGGGAGAAAGGTGAAGGGATTAGGAAGCAGTTGGTAACCACAAGATGGCCTCGGGGTTTTTTGAAAATTAATTTGGGGAACGTATTCAATAATGTTGTAAAGATTTTGTTGGGTATCCGATGGACATGTGTCCCATTTGGGAGACCACCTCAGGGATACTGTGGATGCTTGATCATGGCACTGTACACCAGAAGCTAAACATTAATGAATGCCAACTATAATTTTATATATATAATGTGATGGCTCGGTGTTAGGTTGGAGGGATAATGGATGGGGGAGGGGGACCCACAGTGTGAGGGATATAAATGATGAACGTCTAAGTATTACCTTGTCTTGTACACCTAAAACTAATAAATTAAAATAAAAAAAATATATATTAAAAAAAACACAATGAAATACCACCTCACCCCAGTCAAAATGGCTATCATCAGTAAATCAACAAACAACAAGTGCTGGCGCACATGTAAAGAAAAGGGAACGCTTGTGCACTGTTGATGGGATTGCAGATTGGTGCAGCCATTATGGAAAACAGTATGGAGATATCTCAAAAATCTGAAAATGGAACTACATTGTGATCCAGCAATTCCACTCCTAGGTATCTATCCGGAGAAATCCAAAACTCCAATTCAAAAATCTTTATGCACTCTTATGTTTATTGCAGCACTATACACAATAGCCAAGACATGGAAACAACTGAAATGCCCATCGGTAGATGACTGGATTAAGAAACCGTGGTACATTTATACAATGGAGTATTACGCAGCCATAAAGAAATTTTACCATTTGCAACAACATGGATGGACCTAGAGAACATTATGTTAAGTGAAATAAGTCAGACAGAGAAAGACAAATGCCATATGATCTCACTTATATGTGGAATCTTAATAAAAGTGAATGAACTAATCAGAAACAGTTTTGGAGACATAGAGGAAAAACTGAGGGTTGCTAGATGGGCGGAGGGTGGGGATAAGTGGGAAGATGAGGGGATTAGAAAATAGTCGGTAACCACAAGATGGACACGGGGTTTTGAAAATTAATTTGGGGAATGTGATCAATAATGTAAAGATTTTGTAGGATATCCGATGGACACTTGTCCCATGTGGGAGACCACCTCAGGGATGATGTAGGTCACTGCACTGTACACCAGAATCTAAACAATAATGAATGCCAACTATAATTTTATATATATATACATATATATATATATAATATATATATGTATATATATATGTATGTATATACTTACAAGAAGCGGAGTACAGCATTAGGAATAGAGACAGTAGAAATGTAATGGCTCTGTGTGATGTCAGAGGGATAGTGGATGAGGGAGGGGGTCCACACAGTGTGAGGGATATAAATGATAAACATCTAAGTAGTGCTTTGTCTTGTGTACCTGAAACTAATAAAAAAATAATTATTAAAAAAATCTCTCGCTCTCTCTCTCTTCATGTTTATATATCTTCATATCTGTCTATGTATATCTCTAGATAGACACAGATCTTCTTACTGTAATCCCAGGGCAAAGTTGCCTACTCATCTTATATTTGGTTATAAAAATGACCTCTCCTCAAATTGTCCTTTTGTCTGACAGGAAATGATTTTCTTCTCTAAGAAGAAGAAGAAAAAAAAGAAAAAAGAAAAAAAAAAGCATAAGCGCTATCCAAAGGCATTTTAAATTTTAATAGCACAATGATTTCCAGAATAAGATTAAAACTTCACTGCAAACCTATCAACAATATTGACATATATATAAAAATGAAATGTTTTAATAGACTAGAGATCTCAGAATAAGAAAGAAATATCTACAAATACACTAAAAATGGACCAGCAGACTACACATGAGAGAGAGAAATAGATTAAAGTAGTGCTTTTCCTCATCTGATTAAATGTCCCTCAGGGCTATCCACCTCTTTTGCCCACTTTTGCTGCTCACCAAGCACCAATCACCATTCTAATTGCTAATCTGGATACCTAGAAAACCCCGAACATATTATGTCTCAAATGTTTTTCCTTTCTTTTTCTTATATAGTAAAGTGTATTGATTATTTATTTCCAAGATCTGAAACACCATATATCCTTGATTACATAAATATATATTTTTTAAGATTTGCTTCTAGAAATTTAGTTCATCTGCAGAAGCCATAGGACTGACTAGAGAAGACTATAAGTAGTCCCCTTGGGAGTGTAACAATAATTCACCTTTTCGTTCTGATAGTGTGAACTTTAGCTGTTTGCTTTTATTCAGCATCAACCAAGAGTTTTCTGTTTTAACTAGCTTGAGAAAAAGATGTCAGTCATACTGGGGTACACTATATTTGAAATTATTAATACCTGAAACATGCATTAGGGCTTAAGTAAAATAAATTAGTTATCCTAGCAAATAAAATATAGTTGATACTAATGTTACCTTAGTTGTCAACCTGAAAAAAAATATTCTGTATATCTTTAGTGTAGAACAGTAGTGGAGGAAAGTTTTGGGGTGACCAGCTGGTGTGGTAACTACATGAGAACAATTCCTGCAGGACACCATGGATTTGCAGTCTGCTCTGGAAATTTCCTTCTCACAGAATGAATTGTAAAAGAGATCCAAAACCTCCAGAGAACTAGAAAATAGATCATGTGCAAACAGATGAAAACATTTCTCCAGCCCAGCAAATATTGATACTACTAGAATTTGACCTACAGTTCCTGTGTGACCATTAATTTCAAAGAAAGGTCAAGTTGCAGAGCTCACCATCAATAAAACAAAAATGGAACATACCATAGGTTTGAACAAACCATAGGAAAATGCTGAAAGCGATTTACATCATTACCTTTTATTGGGAAATCATCTCAAGTATTAATTTGAAAGGAAAAAAAAAGATTTTGTGGTCAAATAATTGTAATGTCTAGCATGTTATGATGTGTTAATAATATAGAGGTATATCTACAAACTAGTGTAACCAATTTTTAAAAGGTATAAATACTTTATATTACTCTTCACGTAGAACATAGGACCTAATCAGAAAGAAGTGGAATCAATCCAGACTAAGTACTATTGTTCAATCAAAGGGTAACAAGTTACTTAAATGCATGTTTTATTTAGTATGTATGGGACACTAATGGGAAAGTTCCAAAATAAATATCAGTGACAGTGAGATAGTTGTTTCATGTAAGCTTAGCATTTCCAAACAGATATTAAGAATCATCATCTGTGGCCTCTAAAGATAAGACATTTGTTTTATTCATTGAATATCCATTATTTTATGATCTTCTTGAATAAACAAGTGGCTGATTTTAAAGACATAATAAGTGCTAATGAAAGGAAAACATTTTTTCCTCTCTCCACATTTTGGCCTCAGTCCATTGGGTACAGAAATTTCACACAGGAGGGAGCAGGAGGAGTGAAAGGACTCTCTCTATCTCCACTCCCTAGGTGAGGGGCTTGTATAAAAAATTAACTGCCTGGTATTCTGGAAAGGAAGGGTGAGGTGAGGGAGCTGAGCCAGAACCCAAATATGTTGCACTTGTAAAAATCTCATGTAAAGATTATTAGCCAGTGTTCATCCAGATTTTTCTAGGGCCCTAGCTGGCTCTTAAAAGTCCTACCCCTTCCTTGAACTTGTCCGGAGCAGGAGTGACTTGTGGGAAGGGTAAAACACTCAGCTGGTCACATTTATCTTCCAAGGAGGACAGAATGGTCTCTTAAATCTGCTCGTGTTCAGATCCAGTTTATCAATTTTTATGCAGTAAGCATCTCTGGGCTGGGTCTTCAAGCAGTGGGTGGATATGTTGGAAAGCCTGTCATTCCCCAGCTTCTTCCCCTGCAACTGAGTGGCTCCAACTGTATTTTTTTGTCTTCAAGTCAGTGTTTGGGGTGGGGAGCGGCAGTAGCTAGGAAATCTTGATAGCATCTCGAATAGAAATGCCCACTTCTAACTATAACAGAAATATTTTAAAAAGAAGAAGGTAGTAAGATACTGCAAGCTAGCTAGCTATCATGTCTTTTTTTTTTTTTTAATTGGGTAAGGGGAACAGGACTTTAGTGGGGAACTGTGTACTTCCAGAACTTCCTTCCAAGTCAAGTTGTTTTCCTTTCAATCTTAGTTGTGGAGGGTGCCGTTCAGCTCCAGGTCCAGTTGCCATTGCTAGTTGCAGGGGGAGCAGCCCACCATCCCTTGCAGGACTCGAGGAGTTGAATGGGCAACTTTGTGGTTGAGAGTCCACTGGCCCATGTGGGAATCCAACCGGTAGCTTTCAGAATTAGGAGCATGGAGCTCTAACCGCCTGAGCCACCGGGTGGGCGCTGTCATGTCTTTTTATCATCTTTATTCTTAGCATTCTATTCATAACACAGTGCCTGGAACATATAAGCTGTTCAATTAATGATGCTGAAAAAAGAGAGTCTTGTAAGGGCTGCAAAAAGAAAGTGCTTATCAATTAATCATTTTTATATTTAAGAACTATGCTAGCCAAAGAATGTTATTTTGGGGCAATAAAATATGAATAAATTTATTCCCAGAGCCACTTGGAATAAACTTCCAATATTTGTTTAGCAAAGGAAAACTACTTCTTTTGAAATTTCTGAACGTGCTTGTTTTTACTACATGCTATTCAAGCTGGGGAACCTTTGGGAATGCAAATATTTGCTACCAATTTTAAAGATACATCCTTAAGAATAAAAGAAGCAGATTTGTGGAGGCATACAATGAATGGTTTTCAAGGAAACAATTATCCTTAATTCATTTTTAGAAAAAAAATGCAAAGAAAAATTTTCTTCTTCTGGAGTTACCTGAATGACCTCAAATTACCAAATGCAAATACTCACGAAGCCAATAAGTTGTCTCTATTAATGCACTTATGCATTCCATTGTCTTATACCTTCAACCCATTATCACTTTGTGGGTAATTTTTTATTTTTATTTAAATCAAAAAATATTTATTTTAAGAGGGCCCTTAAGTGATGACCACAAGAAGCACATTGTATAGTTTGTTATCTTAGAAGATGGAGAAACTCTCTGACTCCCTTCTACCTGAACTCTCTCATTTCACCTTAGTTATACCAGAGTTGCAAAGTGATGTCTCATTGACTGGTGTGTACTAATTGGCCTACAACAATTTTTAAATTATTTTAATTGCTTACTGTATTATGTTTCTATTGCTGAATAACAAATAACCACAGAGTGACTAAAACCATATCCATTTATCATCTCACAGTCTACATGCTCTAAGTCAGGCTGGGCTCATTTGGGTTCTCTGTTTAGGGTCTCACAAGACCAAAAGGGAAGTGTGGACAGGATGAGCTCCTACTTGAAGGCTCTGGGGAAGAATTCACTTCCAAGCTCATTCCTTTTGTTGGCAGAATTCAGTTCCTGGTGGTTGTGTGCCTGAATTTTCATGATGGCTGTTAGCCTAGGACTAATCTCAACTCCTACAGGAACTGGTCCTTGGGCATGTCCTTGTGTAACTTCAGAGCCAGAAAAGGTCCGTTGCATCTCTTTCTGACTTTATGGGATTAGATTAGGCCCTTTTACGTAGTCAACCTTTTGCTACTTAGCATAACAGTCATGCTGTAATATCTTATCAGATTAATAGATTCCATTCACATTCAAAAGGCAAAGGATTATACACAAAAGGCCAGTGGGAATCATTCTAATAATTCTGGCTACCACACTCACCCCCATTTAAACGTTAGGGTATTTCATGTAGATATCCAGAAACCTGGTTTCTCTTAAATCAGAATTTCCAGCCACATCGGGCCACATTCTACCATTACAACAGTTGGCTAGACCTGATAAGTGATGGGCTTTTTCAGAGGAGCATTCTCCAAAGGAATCCACCATTTCTTATTAATGTACATCTGCCCAGTTTCACTCTGCACGTATTTGTTTTCAGCTGCCTTATACCATAAACGATAGTGCAACACAGCATTTCTGACAGAGTACATATTCACACCTCCTCAAACCTAAATTTATCCAGGAAACTAATCATCTCAATGATATCTGCATGTTGAAGATAATGAGACCATCTCAAGCTAAGCACTGATGTTCGTTTTGCCTCTCAAGACTGATTTTTGTAATAACATTTCTACAAACTTAGTAATTCTGAGCATGTACTGTCTTTTGGTCTGATAAGTGAATAATATTGCACAAATTAAATGCTACCACTGAGTTAGCCCATGCAAGAGACACAAATACACTCTCAGTGGACAGATGTATTCCCGTGTAATCATGCCAGCAGCAGAAAATGGAATCTGTCATGAAAATAAATTATCCAAGAGTCAGACCATGTTCACACAGGTCGGCGCTAAATTTCATTTTCCTTGTTCTTCAACTGGGAGTCTAAACAAACACGTATAACATGGTCTGAAAGATCACATTGTTCATCAAAGTTGGATTCTACAGCCTCAGAATTCAGATGTCTGAAACCCTGGCAGTTGGGAGGCCTGCGGCTTTTCATGTACCAGTTTCTCTGTGATCACACCCTCATTCAGTTAGGTTTTCCAGTTTCAGAAGGCATAAAGATGCAGAGAGAGGCAGTGCAAAGCCTGCAGGCTGCATGCTTTGGGAGACTCTAGGAGGGAAAGCTGGAGTTGGTAAGGGATGAAACACTAGTGGAATTAGCTAAAAGTTGTGGGCTGGATTGTGGAAGGTATACATGACCGGGTAACAAGTTCGAAAATTATCCTACAGTAAACAGGTAATCTCATTTGGAGTCGCGAAAGAGTATAGCAGTTAGAAGCCCACTCTGTGGAGTCAGGCTGTATAGATTCAAATCCTACCTCTGCCACTTACTGTGTGACTTGAGACAAATTATTGTGATACTGTGGGGACAAAACCCCAAAAAAACAGTTTCCAGGCTCTCGGCCTCACATAGAAAGGTGCTGGCTCGGGTAGTAAATGGCCATCAACTGTGATCAGATGCCAGCAGCTGTGGCTAGTTGGCCGTCAGCTGTAACCCGTAGGCTATTGGCCACTAATATAACGGCTGTGGCTATGCTAGCAAGGAAGGAATGGGGGCTAGCAAGAAGATGGTGGCTGGCAAGCGCGGACTGCTGTTAGGCAGATTATGTAGATCCTGCTTCCTGTGTCTCCAGCCCAGACGCCAGCGAGAATATATTGGTTTGACTCCCCTATCTATGGCTCCGTGGGTGTTCCTTTTTGGCCTTACCGTGTCCTGCGTTCTTGGGCGGGGAGCGGGAGCTGAGACCCTGCACGACAAATGGCGCAGCGAGCAGGGTCCCCTATGTGACACATGGCGTAGTCGGCAGGATACGGTGCCAGCCAAAGCTTTCCGAAGGGCAGTGGAGCAGTTTGTGCGTATGAAAGCTCAGTCTGAGGAAGACCAGGAGGAGCAGCTGCCGGAGAGCTCGATTCCCGTGGAGGGGTGGAAAGAGGTGGATGGTTCCCCAACCAGCAGAGGCCGGAGAAAGCGGAGAAAGCGAAGGTTGTTGCCGCCCTGTGGGCTGGGAACTGCTTGCTGAGGCAGCCTGGATGCAGGACTTTTAGTCCCAGGAGGAAACGCTTGCTGAGTCCTCCGTGGGAGATGAGGGCGAGGTCAAGGTCATCCCTCACCCCCAGGACAGCCCTGGCGAATGACTATGGACTATGGGGAATTGCCTTCCATCCCTAATTTAATGGACGCTTGACTGTTTGGGAACATGCCATCATGTAGTGGGACTGGTTGATGTTTGCTTTTGTGTCTTGACTGGCCGCCATTGATAATATGTAAGCACCTTGATGTGAGCCGCTGTTGTTCCAGCACGGTACCCCGAGAGGCACAGAGAGAGAGTGGCAGTGCCCTGAGAGCCCTGGCTGTGTCCAGGAAGTCTGGTTGTGTCCAGAGAGAGTGGCAGTGCCCTGAGGCCCTGGCTGTGTCCAGGAAGTCTGGCTGTGCCCAGAGAGAGTGGCAGTGCCCTGTGAGCCCTGGCTGTGTCCAGGAAGTCTGGCTGTGTCCAGAGAGAGTGGCAGTGCCCTGAGAGGCCCTGGCTGTGTCCAGGAAGTCTGGCTGTGTCCAGAGAGAGTGGCAGTGCCCTGAGAAACTCTGGCTGTGCCCGGGGAAACAGGTGGTACCCTAAGAAGCCCAGGATGTCTGGCTGTGCCCAGAAGTACTGTGGTGGTGCCCTGAGAAAACCTGGCTGTGCCCGGGGAGACAGGTGGTACCCTAAGAAGCCCAGGATGTCTGGCTGTGCCCAGAAGTACTGGTGGTGCCCTGAGAAACCCTGGCTGTACTCAGAGAGCCTGGCTGTGTTCAGGATAGTGCATTCACCTCCAGGCTCCTTGCACAGGGCCCCTCACAGAAGACGCTTGTCGCGTAGATTGTGAGGCGAGACCCTGTAGGGGTGGAGTGTGGGGACAAAACCCCAAAAAAACAGTTTCCAGGCTCTCGGCCTCACATAGAAAGGTGCTGGCTCGGGTAGTAAATGGCCATCAACTGTGATCAGATGCCAGCAGCTGTGGCTAGTTGGCCGTCAGCTGTAACCCGTAGGCTATTGGCCACTAATATAACGGCTGTGGCTATGCTAGCAAGGAAGGAATGGGGGCTAGCAAGAAGATGGTGGCTGGCAAGCGCGGACTGCTGTTAGGCAGATTATGTAGATCCTGCTTCCTGTGTCTCCAGCCCAGACGCCAGCGAGAATATATTGGTTTGACTCCCCTATCTATGGCTCCGTGGGTGTTCCTTTTTGGCCTTACCGTGTCCTGCGTTCTTGGGCGGGGAGCGGGAGCTGAGACCCTGCACGACAGATACCCTATATCTTAACATCTTCATGTAAACTGGAGATAGTAATAGAGATGTGCCCTGTATTGGCAGCATCTGTAACAGTGCCTGATACATAGTAACAATTTAGCAAATGTTAGCCAGCTTTATTATTTTAACAATCCATGTTAGGGCTAAAATTGAGATTTTCTTTAAACAGTAAATAACAAGCTCCAAATAGAAGTTGTTGAACGATAGCAAACACTACTTTTCTCGTTTTCAATAGATATATTAGATTCCTTTAGGTTACAAGTAAGAAGCACACTTGAGTTGTCTCAGTTAATTAGACTTTATTTTAAACCTATTTTCCTTCTTTCTGCCTCAGGTCTAATGTTTATGCAAGGCGTACTGCCTTATAGCTTTTCATGTCTTTGCTCCTGTTCTCGCTAACTTATTTTCTGGCTAAGCGATACACATTTACATTTTCTAAAAGAAAGGATGTGAGTGGTTTTCCCAATCACCATTAAGTGTGGGTTTCTCAATCTGAGCAGTTCTGCCAAGCCACTTCTCAAGTCCTTGTCCAACCTTTGTGTCAGACCTTGATTCCTGGCCCCATCAGCTGTGCCTTGGGTGGCAGAAAAATACTCCTCCGGTATAATGGCGTCCTGGTCAACATGGAAACGTGCATATATATAGAGTGGGTCCCATAAGAATATAACGCAGGATAAGCGGAATGTTTGTTTGCAATGTTTCATGAAAAGGCTACACCTGACAAGCATGTTGAATTTACTGCTAGTTCTGGGTGGTTTAAACGGACAAGGCGACTCAGCACGCTACCTACCGACCTTCAGCTGAGGTCCTAGAGGTGGCAGGAAACCCCGCCCACGCCCACCAGTACCCGCCCCTGCAGGCACGCGCACGCGCACGCGCACGCGCACGCACACATACACGTACACGTACCACACTCGTGCATACAAACTCACTTCCTTTCCCTCCCTTTCTCTTATCCCTCTTTCCTCCAAGTCCTGTTTGTCTCTCTCTCTCTCTCTCTCTCTCTCTCTCTCTCTCTCTCTCTCTCTCTCTCTCTCTCTCTCTCTCTCTCTCTCTCTCTCTCTCTCTCTCTCTCTCATTATTTCTCCTCTCAAGCTTTCTGTCTCCGAGTCTCTTTTGATCTCTGTTCTTCCTTTTCCTCCCCTTCTCATCCTTCCCTCTCTCCCTTCCCTCCTCCCTCCTTTTGATGGCTGCTTTCCCTCCCCTGGTGGTGCCTCACTCCACATCCCCCCCCAACCAGTGCACATGTGCACACACACACACACACACACACACACAATGTTTTATACCGTATTTCGACTGTACCGTTTCTATGTTTACATATGTTGAGATACACAAATACCATTGTGTTACAATTGCCTACGTTATTCAGTACAATAACAGGCGGTACAAGTGTGTAGCCCAGGAGCAAGAGGCTGTGCCAGGTGTGGAGTAGACTGTAGCATCTCGGTTTGCATAGGTGCACTCTGTGAGGTTAGCACTACAATGAAATCACCTGCCGATGCATTTGTCAGAACACACCTCCATCATGAAATGGTGCATGAAGGTTTGTGTTGGATCCCCCGACTCCCGGCCTTCAAAGGTAAGTTGTGGATTAGTACATTATTTTGCTACCTCTTCTGTTCTTAAGATCATTGGTGCTTCGGGCTATGATGATGAAGAGTCTGTGAGTGGAAAAGCAGAAGGGACAACAGCCTCACTGCCAAACTTTGCAATAAGAACAGCTAGGAAAGAATAGCTAAGGTACTCAAGGGTCATTGGCCCAAAGAAAGGCTTTTGTGAAAGCGTGCATTGCAGGTGGAGTGGGAGAAGGGGAGGAAGTGGAGCATCAAATGGCACAGAGGATGGAAAGAGTTCTACTGTCAGAATAATGAGAATCTCTGGAGTGTTTAATGATATTAGAAGATAGAGAAGATGGTGGATTTTAGTAAGAATTATTTTTGACTATGTACTTGGATCCTCTTTTTTGTTCTTGGAATGATCATGTAAAGATTGGAAACATCATTTGAATTCTGTGTCTTTGACTCCTCAACTTCCCTGAGCAAAACAATGTGGGACACCTATTAAATAGGATTATATAAGGGACTGTCATAGAGTAGACTGGGCATAGCTGTCATTCTGAAGCTTCCTGGAAGGGAGCTGTTTAACTAATTTTCCAGTATAGTGATAGATGGTAGAATTTCAAACACCTTGCTGATTGCTTCACCTGCTTTCTGAACATAATGTATATACAATTACTTAGGAAAGAGAAAACTTTTTAAAAGATTAAATGATAAGGTAAAATAGTATTTGGGAACTAACAGATTTTTTAAGTTTATACCTTTTGAAATCAACAAAAAGTAAACTTCATAAATGCATTTAGATTGCATTCAGTCTCTAAACACGTCTTCAAGAGATTATGTGTTTGAATGTATAGTTGTTCTAGGCAGTGGAGAGCTGTGATAAAAACATCCGGTCCAGACAAAGACTGAAACAAGTTCAATTGCAGCCTTTCCCATGTATTAGCTCCATTGCTTTAGATAAGCTAAAATGTCTATAGGGGATTTAAATTATGTACACAGATCCTTTGATATCCGTCTCTGCAAGAGTTGGAGCCTAATTCCCCTCTTGTTGAGTGTATGCTAGACATAGTGACTTATAGATTAAATAGATTAAAGAGAAAGTGGCAGTGTTTGAATTTAGAAAGTAGGTCATAAAAAGCACTTCAACTTCTCTTGGATCATAGAATGCTCTAGAAAGAGCCAGCTGCCATGTTGTGAGAACATATCAAGCAGCTCTTTGGTGAGATACATTTGGTAAGGGGCCAAGTCCTTCTGCCAACAACCGTGTGAGTGAGTGATTTTAGAGGTCATCTTTCAGCCCCAGACAAGCCTTCAGATGACTGTAGCCCCAGCAAACATCTTGACTCAGCTTCATGAGAGACCTTAAGCCAAAACCACTCAGCTAAGCTGCTCCTAAATTTCTTACCCATGGAAACTGTGAGCAAACCAACACATGTGGTTTTAAGCTACAAAATTGTGTGGGTCATTTGTTACACAAAAAGTAATTTTTTTGTAATATTTGGGAAAGCCAGCATTTGACAGGGGTTTCGATAAAGGTACAGCTGTGTTGGCCATTATAATAGTTGCCAGCCACATAGGGCTATTTAAATTTAAATTAGTGAATATTGAATAAAATTTAGTATTCAAGTTACCAGTCCCCTTAGCTGTATTTCAAGAAACTCTATAGCCACATTTGACTAGTGCCTGTTGTATTGGATAGTGCAGATATAGAATCTTTTCATGATCACAGAAAGTTCTGTTAGACAGTGTTGGTCTAGAGCAGGGGTGTCTAAATTGTGGCCTGCGGGCCAACTGAGGCCCGTGATCCATTTTTTATTGGCCCGCAGCAAATTCCAAAAATATGTTTAGTTTACTTAAATAAACCAGGTGAGGCAATATATACTTCACCTCGAGTGAGTGGCCTCGCTGTTTGTGTATTGTACTGCATATGGCCCTTGGTGGAAAACATTGAAAAAAGTTTGGACACCCCTGGTCTAGAGCAATGAGGCTCAAATTAGAAGCTGTAAAGACTCAGGAAAACATGGATATATTTCGTGATTTCTATTTGGATTTAAATATTTGAGATGTTTGGCATGATGATTTATTTTTTAAAGAAACAAATTCTGGATCATTTGGACAATCCTTTTAAAACCAAATATTGCTAATTGATTTAAGACCTCGAATATGGATGTTTATAACAGAGTTCCAAGCAGGCATTACTACTTTAAATGTTGAGAGCTATTGATAAGAGAATATAGTTAAAGTAATTGCATAAACAATAGCCTCTTAAAATATCTTTGACATCAACCCATGGTATCAAAAATGGTAAGTTCAATTATGGGAAAACTAATTCATCAACATAACCCATTGATCATTCAGTGATTTACTTTAAGCAAAACAACATTCTATTCATCTGAAGTTTATGCTCTTAATTTGACTATTATTGATTCTGTATTTTGTTTATTTTGTAATTGTCTTTGATTTTATAAATGGATAGTGATTGTAAGTATAAATATAGTTTTCTGCTTATCCATGGTAAAGATCATACTGAAATTCCATGATATTTTCTCCTTTAAAAGTGGTGCCTACATAGTTCAGATTTGAGGAAAAAATTCTAGAGCTATTCCATTCATCTCAGTTTGCAATTCCTAATTTCTGTGTATCTCAGTTAAAATTTTTGAGTAAAAGATCCCGATTGACCCAGCTTGAATCATGTATCCCCACTTGCTCAGTGAACTATGATCAGGATAACAAGTTCACACTAGTAAAACATTTCTCTCTGGCAAACTCATATTAATTGGGGTACTTTACAAAGAAGAAAAGCTGGGGAGATACCCCACAGTTGCCATCTATAGTGTTATTAACCATTAAAGATGAGGATATTGCCTAGATAGAAACTCTAGATTTCCTTTCAGTTAACAGACTTAAATTTTAAACTTGGCTTTCAAAGAAAAGAATGCCTAAACCCGAAGGACCCTGCTGGGGGGAATTTTTTTTGCACAGTAGCCAGCCCAGGAAGGTATTTTTAAAGGGGGAACCTCTTCTTGCACTTCACAGCATATCCAGTAGGTGGCCCTGCCTACGCTTTTGCTAATGCTTGTAAGTATGCGCTTCTTTGATGATGCATTTCATTACCTCTGTGATACACCTACCTACTTGTGGAGAACCGGCTTCTAAAGAGAAGAAAGGCTTTTGATGAATGCAGTGGAATTATATTAAGTAATCGGCACACCTTTTGTTATGTTGATTGTGTCCTGGTTTTTATTTGAACAGAATGAAAAATAGAAAGGTCTGAACTTTTCCCTCAGCTATGCACATGCAATTCTTTCCAACAGCTCGCAGAGCTAGGTCAACCCTTACTGGGTAAAACAGGTTGTCCTTGGGACATGCTGTTTTCTCCAATGTCCCCTTTTCCTGTGCCTTGGACTGGCCTCTAGAAATGCCTCTCCCTGCTATTAAGGGGAGCAACCAAACTGCCTTTAGTAAATGTCGATCTGAATTTCACTGCACTTGCTTACTCGTTTCCTTTTCTTCTCCCTCAAATCTATTTGCAAAAGTTTTCTGTCATCTCCTTTCACTGTCTTTACTGTCTTGTCACCTCCCCACATTCCTGCATTGATCACCATTGCTTAGTTTGTTTCTTCTTTTAATTGCACTTAAATCCACAACCATTTTCACTTAGTATTCAGAGAAGTCTCTCCAGGTTTTTCCTCTTGAATGTGTTGCATTTAGCTTTGTTATTAAGTGCTACTGACTCCCCATTGATGACATCCATTTAACTCGTAATTATATATATATATATATATATATATATAATTATATAATTATGTGTATGTATATATATATATATATATAGCCATGGGAGGTGTAATATAGCATACAGAAGATAGTTAATGGTATTGTAACCATTATATAAGATGTCAGAGGGTAGTAGCTTGGGGGAGGGAGGTTATCACTTTATGAGGGGTATAAATGTTATGCTGCTTTGTACACCTGAAACTAATTTTTTAAAAAAGTAGCTTATACGGATTTTCAAATGTTTGATGTCAAGCTCGAACAATATAGTTCTATGGTATTTTTTTAAAAAATGGTAATATTATTTTTGTGATATGTTTATTCCTAGAGGAAACAGGACCTGACTTTTTATGCCTGAATAGAGGAAATTCCCATTTTCTCACTAAATTATTTTCTGAAGCTCACATAATAAATTAGATCTCTTTGAAATGTATCATATTTCCCATAGGAACAATTTAATGACTGGGGAAGTCACATATGTGACAATGGACAGTTAGTTATGTATAATACATTTGCATCACATCCACTATCAAGTTCCTACCTAGTCTTTAAGGGTTAGGGCAAATACACCTGATTCTTTTGGGGGAGTCCAATAAGAAATGAAATATTACTGTACTTTATATATTAGTTCTCTTATTTCAATTCTTTTTTAAATAATACTATTAATGTATGTGTGTCTCAACACTCGTAACCAGAATAGAAACACTCAGCGGATTAGATTAAGGTACTTAGCATAATGCTTTCTACCTCTGTAATAATTTAAGATAGTCAAGTTACATGGCAGTGCTCTAAATAGGCACAATTGTAGCAATTTTGTTTTTGTTTTTTTCTAGTACAAAGATGTTTCATATTTCTTAAAACACTGTCAAAAAGCAAACTCTTTGCACTGAGTAAACAAAGCAGCAAGATGAGTTTATTGCAGAGGTTGCCTAGTGCTCTGCCTCCTTGTTTGGAACCAGGTAGCAGGGTCAGGGAAACTGGGAAGTCCAGAGATGGCACGCACAGTCTTGGCATTTGGGGATTGGCTGGCATCCTCTGCTGATTTCTGAGAAGAGCTGTAAATTCCTGCAGCTTCTGTTAAGTGAGGTTAAATTTAATTTTCTTTAATGAGCCTGCATTAGTCAATGCCATTTTGTCCCCAACATAAGTGACTTCATTTTGGTTTGGTTCTACAATGTTAAAAAATAAAATTCTACCCATGTATAGAATTGGGTCATCGGGTAATGAAGGACCTACTGAGATTTCATATTGTTAAAGAACAAAATTCAACTGAGTATATTTGAAGCATCTGGTTGCCTTTATTCAATGATTCATGAATTGGGTAACATCCAATCTAGCAGATAGAAAGGAGCTCCGAGGAGCTGTACAGAATGACTTCAAGGCAGAGGCAGCAGGAACAAGGAAGTTATACTAGCAAAAAGCAGATTGGTTATTGCAACATCACCTTCCTTTAGGGGCTGGCAGGTTTCTGTCAGGCAGATTGACTAACTCGTGCTTATCAGGTGATTCCCGATTGACTAGTTTAAGATTCCATTCCTGGGGCAGGCTGATACTGTCATTGAGTCTCAGTTTGGTAACCTGAAGCTTAGTAAAGCAGCTCCATTCGGGGGCTTGTTGTCTTGTTTTTAACAATATGCTTTCAAAAATAAACATCAATTTAAAAACAGCAAATAGTATTTCTCTTGACATTGTAGAATACAGAAAATTTATTTTCAAGGGATATATCTTTTGATTGTTGGTTTCTTTTTAAAGGAAAAAACCTATCCAAAGAAGTTTGTACAGATAATTTCCTTATAGTCAATGTTCACAGTCCTTTTATTGACCTTTTGTGGCATTCACATGTGTGGTCATGCTTTTCAAAATAATCCCTGAAAGACTGGATATATCACTAAAGTATTTTAATAGGTAACATCAGTGTGGGGACAGAGCCCCAGAGAGCAGTTTCCAGGCTCTCGGAGAGGTGCTGGCTTGGGTAGTAGATGGCCGTCAGCTGTGGCTGGTTGGCCATCAGCTGTAAATGTTGAGCCATTGGCCACTGATATAACCGCCGCAGCTATGGAGGAGAGTGGAGGAGAGTCGGTCGGTTGGCAGCAAAGCGGACAGCAGATCACACATCGTGTAAACCCAGCCTCCAGTGAGACCATAGTGGTATGACTTCCCTACCTATGGCTCCATGGGTGTTCCTTTTTGGCATAGCCATATCCTGAGTTCTTATGTGGGGAGCGGAAGCAGAGACCCCGCAGGCCGCCCTGCACGACATTCAGTTTTTAGAATTCTTATGTCAATGAATATACTTTTACATTTTGCAGTTATGCTGATAATCAATTTATTAGCTATAAATTTAGAATTCACCTTTTCCTTAGGACATTCAGCCATTTTTAACTAATTTTATCATGTCATTTATAATTCTAATAAATTTTGTTTGAGGAACAGTCACCTTTACTCTTTTACTTATTCTTCAATTAACATTTGATTAGCTCAAATCTAATGGTTAAACTTTCGTAATCAATTCTTTGAGCAACTAGTTAATTAAATCCCCTTAAATATTTTAAACAGTAGTTATAAGTTTAATTTCTTCAATTACTTAAAGCACTGACCTGACAAACTCTTAGCATTTGAAAATGTCAAAAATGATCTACCTGCTCCTCGTCTGAGATTAAAACTTACATTTTTTTTTTTCAGGTAACTAATTTAACACTTGTAGAGTGCTTACTCTTGCAGGCTGCCCACCAGGTTGACCACATATTCAAGCAGATCTCTTATTCCCAAGGAATTCTGAGGTAAACAATTTACCCCTCTTCACCTGAGGTGGGGGTAAAAAGGGGGCAGGGAAATTATCTGCTGGAACTCCTATAGATGAGAAGGTAAAACCAGGCAAAAGATGTTCCCTCCATACCCAGTCAACACACACAATGAAAACCTCCAATTTTGTATCCCTGTTACTCTTTGGGCTTAACCATTAAAACTATGCTCAGACAGGGCTACACCTGTCTCCATCCATGGAGATCATCGCCTGAGACTTGACAACAATATTTTGTACCCAATGGAGTTATAGAAGCAAATAAGCTTTTATTCAAGACTGTTACAGCAGGGGTCAAGACTTTGCAATAGGGTGAGAGAATGGGAAAAAAATGTCACTGAAATAAAAGATTGGAGAGTTTTTAAGTGCTGGGGTGAACTAGGGAAAAAGTACTGGAGAACATTGGATGGGGTTAGTCAATGTGAATTTGCTAACTGGTGCTTGTGAGGAGGTTAGACTCCTACCTTCTTGCAGAGACTGCGAGATTGAGGCTCTATCTTTCTTGATGATTGCATTTCAAAAGGATGGCTCACAGGTCCCTGAGAAAGACATTCCTGCGGTGTAGAAGATTAGGTCTCAAAGGGTCAGAGAAAGAATAAATTTAAATGCTCTAAGAAAAGTGATTTCAGGAACCTATAGTTAAGAAGAAAAATATCTAAAGTTTAGTTAAGCTGAGAGGTCAGACCTCAGGTGAGTGGTGTCAATTTAGCACCCAGAAGACTTAGAAATGGAGAAAAACAGTAGCCCAGTAAATTAAATTGAAGTCATGCTGTACCCAAGGAGAAAGAATAAGGAAGAGGCAGCCATTCTTTTGTGCAGGCTAATATTGGGGGATGTCTAATGGCTATTTGTATAATGGACCATGTTAGATCTAATCTATTCTTTAATGTGTTTAAAGTAACGATTACATCCTTCTCCTTCTTCCTACCATCTCTCAAATGCCACTTCATCTCTTCTAGAAGATGAAGGTAAGAAGAACAGAAATGTGTACTGATACTTGTTATTCTGATATATTTAGTGAGTATCATAAAGGGTGGAGTTTTGCTTCTTGATTGTAATGTAGTATTACAAATTAACTTACTAAGTTCCATCTTCTGAAGAAGAGAACAATTCACATTAAGGAAAATTCATACCTGGGAGTTTCATTTTTTGGGGGAAAAAATGTATTTGGCAGTCTTCTTCATGATATACCGACCTTTCGTACCAACTTGTAATTTAAGTTTTCAGTTCTTTTAAGGCAGTTAAAGCTACTGAGGACAAAGTTTCTAGTTTTGATTTAATGAAAGCAGAGGGTATCATGCAGAAGGTGAGAAGAGGTGGACTCTATTCATAAGGGAGGAAATTAAATTTTCGAATTTTCATTGATTCTGGAAACCACACTACTTTTGCTGATAAGTTGATAAGATACCTTACCTGAAGAATACCTAAATTCAATACCATGCAAATGTGAGTATGCTAATTGAAAAAAGTTAGAATGCATTAGAAAATCAATTCATTTTGTAAGTGCACTGATAAGAAAGGTGCAGCAAGGGGATTTATGTAAATGTAATAAATTAAAGCATTTATCTTACAAACTTGATAAACAGCAATAGGCACTTTAGAGGGTGAAAACAATTAGTTCTTCAGCTCCCATGTGTACCCAAATCATTGTTACAATTATATTTGTTTATTACTTCAAAAAGACTTTTAATTTCAGCGCAACACAGATTTAGAAATCTATAATCACATCACTTTTTTCCTAATAATTTTTGTTTGTATTTAATGTAGGGGATGGATTCCCATTTTTAATAACATTGTTTGCCTTTTGTCTCTCTCTCCTTAAGAAGACACAGTAACACAGCGTTATCTTACTGTAGGCAAGACCACTTTAGAAATAATCACTTCTCTTCCTAGCCCTCTAAATGCATTATCTAAATTGCAGTTTATGATTTTTTTTTAAGAATGAAAATATGACCTTATCCCCATCTTAAATCTTCCAATGCTTTCCCGTTATCTAGCATAAAGTCCTCATAAGGCATTTTATAATTAACTTCTGCTGACTAATACAAATTCATCGTATACTTATTGCCTCTACCTTGAACTTTGCATTTCAGTCAAATGAACTCTTATGTCTCCTGATATATGTTGTCTGTATCTCCTATGGGTATACTGCTTCTCTGGAGAATCCTGACTCATACAATCCCAAAGGTTTTGGGCTTGTGAAGCTGAAATGATAAGGCTACTGTTCACTGAAATGGTAACGGCGGTAGGAGGTGGTTGTAGGTAGTATCCGCAGATCAGGTTTGACATGTCAACTCTGAGATGTCTACTGAGAGGTTGCTTATATTATTAATCTGTAGTTCTAGGGAATGATCCCATCTGGATACTATGAAATTGTTAGGTAGAAGTTAGAAAATGTAGGAGAAGGAGGAAAGGTGTGTGTGGGGGGTCCCTGGTGCCTACAGGAAAAACTCATAACTAGCTTTGATTAACTGCCTCGAACCAAGTATCTGTTTTTACAACAGATGACAAGAGGTGGTCTGGAGCAAGATAAGGACCTGAGTCAACAGACCTCCACCCATCGTATGTACCCTCCACATCAGTATGTACCATGTTTCCCAAAAATAAGACCTAGCCGGACCATCAGCTCTAAAGCGTCTTGTGGAGCAAACATTAATACAAGACCCAGTCTTATTTTACTATAATATAAGACCAGGTCTTATATAATATAATATATCATATCGTATTGTATCATATATCATATAATATCACATAATACCGGGTCTTATATTAATTTTTGCTCCAAAAGATGCATTAGAGCTCATTGTCCAGTTAGGTCTTATTTTCAGGGAAACACAGCAACTCCCTCACCCCACCCAGCAAACCTAAGTCCTTTGGACAAGGCTCTCTCTAGCCCTGGAGCTCTCTGGCCCTTGCTCTCTCCATTTCTCTTTCCTCCTTTCTATCTCCCTCTCCCTTTCCTTCTTTTCCCTCTCCCCCACCTCAGCTAGGCCCCTTCTCTTCCCTGAGAATGTATCACTAATAAACCCTGCTTGCATGTTAATCAGCTTGCTGACCTTTGGTTCTTCACTGAGTACTTAAAAAGAACGGAGACTCCCGTAACAAAATCAGAACCTCTTTACTCAATAGGACTTCATGGAACCAATTCATAACATTAAAACAAACTAAAATAACAAAGAGTCTCTGTTTTACTCAATCTTTAACCTTTAATAATGTTCACTTACATATGCCCTTTCGATATTCTGACATGAAAATATGGTGGTCTCCCCATATTTTCAAATGTATATTTAACTGCTGTTCAACTCTTATCACCTGGGAGACTATTAGCAGCATTACAAGGCAGATCTTATTTACCGTGTATTTCCTCCCTTCCCCTTCTCACAACTTGCCTTCCCTGCCCAGAAGCCCAATTCCCTCAGAAGCCCAATTCCCCTTTTCCTTTGTTTACCCTAAAATAATACGTGTACATAAACCTCAATCATCTGGCTGCCTCCTTGAGCCACATTTTTCTTTCTTTGTTAACTGTTGTGCATATATAGGTAATTGAAACTCCTTTTTTTCTCTTGTTAATCTGTCTCTTATTAGTTTGATTTCTGGGTCCCAGCCATAGGAGTGTAAAGAGAAAACATTTTCTTCTCCTACAGGTGTTTTTACTATTCCTGTATCTCTGCGAAGGGAACCATAAGAATGAAGTTTCTCAAGACAGCAGTTTAGGCATTATTTTGGATTCTGTTGACCTGAAAGTAAAAGGCCAAAGTGAGAGGTAACAAGCATTTATTTGAGATATATGATAAATGATACCTTAGTGTTGTCTTAATTTGAAATTCTCTCATTGTGAGTGAATTGGAACATTTTTCCCCTGTGTTTCAGGAGAAAATTTTGTATCATTCTTTTTGAAAATTATATATTTGTATCTTTTTTACATCTTTATTGGATTTTGTATTTTTCCTCTTAGTTTTAAAAGTTCTTCATATGTTAGGGATAGTAGCCATTTGTCTGTGGTATATATTGCAAATAGTTTCTCCCAGTTGGTTAGTTTTCTTTAGACTTTGTTTATGGTGTTTTTTTAAGTAAAATTTTGCAAATGTTGTCAAGTTGACCTATCTTTTTCTTATTGCCTCTGAATTTTGAGTCATAATTAGAAACCATTTCTCTATGATGAGGTTAAAGAGAAATTTGTCTGTGTTTCTCTTATTATTTGTAGGGTTTCACTTTTTCAATTAGATTCCTAATCCATTTGGAGTTTGTTCTTGTTCATGGCATGAGATATAGATCTAATTTTATTTTATTTTTTTTCCAAATGGCTCTTTAGTTGGCCTAGCTCCATTTATCTTAAAAAAAAAATTTGCTTTACTCTGCGGTTTGAAATGTTGTCTATCAATGCAGCAGAACCACACTCTTAATTATAGAACCTCTATAACAGTACGTTATAATATCTACTAGGGCTAGTCTCATAAATTTTCTTTAGCCACATTTTCCATTCTTTTTGCATGTTTGTTTTTCCATATGAACTTTAATAGCAAATTGTCTAACTGAAAATAAAGAGCTTATTTACATTTTTATTGCAATTGCCTTAATTTTATAAGTTACCTGAGGGAGAACTGACATCTTTATGTTAAGGCTTTCTATCTAAGAACAGGAGTTCTCTTCCCATGTTTTCAAGTCCACTTTTGTGACTTTAGAGTGTTTCATAATTTTCTTCATAGAGCTTTCATACATTTGGTGTTAAATCTATTCCTAAGTATTCTATCTTAAATGATGCTATTTAAAATGGGTTTCTCCTCTACCTTTATGTCTTTTAAGAACTTATTATATGTGTATATAAACGATATTGATTTTTGTACGTTAATCTTATATTTTCTTTATTGAATTAATTTATTGTTTGAGTTATTTTTATCATTGATTCTCTGGGGATTTTCAGGTATACTATCATAGTATCTGCAAATAGAGATAATATTACTTCTATATTCATTCTTATTCTCGTATTAATTTCCCTTGTCTAATCATATCTGCTAATATTCTAGTACAATATCAAATGGTAAAAGAGATAGTGAAAATGCATGTAGTATTTCCCCTATAAATTAGATAATAGCTTAAAGAGTAAGGTATATCACACACACACACACACACACACACACACACACAGGTTACAAAGCATTTATATCTCAATTCCTATTTTCGTAAGGTATTTTTAAATAATAGGTGTTTAATCAAAGATATTTTTAGCACCTATGAAGATAATTACAATTTTTCTCTTAGATTTGATAATACTGTATATGATATTAATAGAGTTCCTAACACTAAACCAACCTTACATTCCTGGAATAAATCTCACTTGGTCATGGTGTATTATTTTTTTAATGGGTTTGTAAATTCTGCTCACTAATATTTTTTATTAAATTTATTGGGGTGACATTGATTAGTAAAATTAAATAGGTTACAAGTGTACCATTATATAATGCATCATCTATATATTTCATTGTGTGTTCATCATCCAAAGACAAATCTCCTTCTGTACCATACATTTGGCCCCCGCTTTACCTTCCTTTATCTCCCCTCCTCCCCCTTTACCCACTGGTAACCACTAAACTGTTGCCTTTGTGGATAAGTTTTTTCTTGTTTTTTTTTTTGTTGCTTTCAGTTTTATATCCCACATATGAGTGAAATCATATGGTTCTTGACCTTTTCTGTCTGACTTGCTTTGCTTACCATTATAATCTTAAGATCCATCCATGTTGTCACACAGTATTTTATCTTTTTTTATGGCTGATTAATATTCCATTGTATATATGTACCAAATCTTCTTTATCCAATCATCTATCAAAGGACACTTGGGTTGTTTCCACATCTTGGCCACCGTGAATAATGCTGCAGTGAACATAGGGGTACATATATCTTTACAGATAAATGTTTTCAAATTTGTTGGGTACCCAGAAGAAGGATACCCAGAATTGCTGGGTTATATGGTAACTCTATTCTTACTGTTTTTGAGGAACCCTCACATTGTTTTCCATAGTGCTCACTAATATTTTGTTTAAAAGTTTTTCATTGTATTTATGAGTGCTGTTGATTCTTCCTTTTTTCCTTTGTACTCTTCATTTGGCTTAAATAAAAGTATTACTCTTCCTCCATAAAGGCGATTAGGAAATTTTTCTTCCTTTTTAATGCTCTGTAATAATTTATAGATCATTGGCATTATCTTATCCTTGGAGGCTCAGAAAAATTCTCCTGTGAAAACACCTTGGCCAGGTGCTTTTGGTAATTTTTTGATATAATTATTTTTTTCTATTCTTCTAAAATTTGTTTAAACTTTCAAACTTGAATGGGGTCAATAGTGGGGTTTTGTTTTGTGGATCAAGTTGAAAATCCGTTTTTCTTTTAATAGGTGAAGGTATGGGCTGAATTATATTTCCCCAAAATTCATGTTGAAGTCATAACCTCTAGTATTTAGAATGCAATTGTATTGAAGATAAAGCCTTCAGGGAGAAGAGTACATTAAAATGAGCCTACAAGAATGAGCCCTAATCCAATCTCATCGGTGTCCTTATAAGAAGAGGAGGTTCCAGGAATGCACACGTACAAACAAAACACATGCGAGGACATAGAGTGAGGGTGGTTATCTGCAAGCCAAAGAGAAAGGCCTCCAGAGAAAGCAAACCTGATGACACCTTGATCTTGGATTTCTAGCTGTCAGGACTATAAGAAAGGAAACTTCTATTAACTCATCTAATGTGTTTTGTTATGGCAACCCTAGCAAACTGATACTGTGGATCAATCTCATTCACAATAATCTTTGTGATACATGTTTGGTCTCAGGTCTTTGAGATTTATATAGTTTGCTGATTACATGTGTTGCCCCATGAGACTCTTTCTGTAGGAGTTGCATACAGTTTGCTTTTTTATTTTAAAAAAAGAAACAGAGAATATAGGAAATCTGTATTTTGGGCTAGTGGCAACCATGGTTGCTAGTGGCAACCCTTTTGAATGTCCCTTATTTAACCTTTTACCACCTAGTCTATCAAATTTTGTTTTATTGTGTAAGTAATCTATAGCACCCATGCATTGTCTATACAACAAAGAACTTTTTATATTTTCCTCTTTTTCTGTCTTTTCCCATTTTCAGTTGCATATTTCTACTTTATCACAGGATATAACAGTTGTATGTTAGTCTTCCACTCAACCTCCAATATTGTTTTATCAGTACATTCCTATTTAAAGTGCATATTTTAAAGTGTTTGCCTTCAGCCCTTTTGCTAAAATTTTCCACCTCATTACTTATTTGGGTGAAACTCATCCTCTAACTGGCAGAGGTCAGCAAACTGGTTCTGTAAGAGGCCAGGTAGAAACTATTTTGGATTTTGTAGACCAAGGGGCCACAAACTGTTTCTGTCACGACTACTCTACTCTGTTTTAGTGTGAAAGTAGCCATGGTCATTATGAAAAGAATGAATGTGACTGTGTACCTTAGAAAACAGGACCTTCGCCATAGTTTGCCAAGTAGTGTTCTGATAGATTTCTCCCGGAGGAGGGCTAATGGATCCAGATCCCCAATTCTTGTATATTGCAAACTGCTCATTTGCTGGGTTTTACATTCTTGCTATTTAAAGGTCAACTTGACTGGGTACAAAATCCTGGGTTCACACTTGCTTTCATTGAAATTTTTAAAACTGAAGTCCCATTTTTGCCTTGCTCTCTATGTTTTAAAAAATCAGATGCCGTTATAAGTAATTTGAGCATTCTGCGTGCATGTCTTGAAGATTTTGTCTTCATCTTTGAAATCTAATAGCTTTAGCTAAGATATGTCTCAGAATTGATTGTTGTGGACAATTTTTCCAGGTAGGTTTTTTACACTCTTTCAGTGTGTAGATTTGGGTCTTTTTTATATTTCTGGAAAGTTTTTGGGGATTATAGTTTTAAATACTAACTCTGTTCTAGTGTTTGTTTTTCAGTGATTGATAAAATGCATGCCATTCCTTCTTTGCCTATCTTCCATTCCACTGCTTTTCTTTTGATCCTTTTTATTTCTTTCTTTATGTCACTTTTATTCTCTTGGTTGTTTTCCTGTCTTTCTTGATCATAACTTATCAAACTTTCATTTGCGTCTATTCATCCTTGAGTATTTTAATGTATTGTTTTTTACTCTTTGCAAGGGCTTAAGTGTTAGACTCCATATTTACAATAAGGAAAGTGTGGCTTTATGTGTTGAATAGACTGTAGACATGCTTAACAAGTAGTTCATGAAGTAGAACCCAGGGTTGTTGGGACCTACGGGACAATATTTTCTGCACACCAACATGCCGTGCTCCATGTCAATTCAGAATAGAAGGATCAGCATAGTAGAGTTACTGCATATGTGTGCACAAACCCTAGAATGCGAGCACCAATATCTAGAACAGAGGCTGGCACTATAGTAGGTGAAGGAAGCTGAGTTAATACTGAATGAGTCATGTACACATTGAAACTGCAAAACACTTGATCTTAAGGACACCAAAGAACAAGTAGAGATTGTAGGCTGCCAGCTCTTGTGATGATATCTGTACTGACCAGGCAAACCACTTCCTAGCCTCCTATTCTCCCCACATTCAGTTTTTTTCACTTCCATTCAGCTCTCTCATAAGTGCCTCAACAGACATATCCCTCCCTGGCACATGCTAACCAAAGCTCTACTGGAAACTTCTGGTAAAAGTAAGATCACTAACCAGATAAATGGTTTTTGATTTGCTCATATGGATTGTTTTGAATATTACTAGAGAGGAAACTCTCCTAAAAAGATCCTTAAGATTAGACTCTGTAGCAAAACCTATCTAAGATTATCTGTGGATTTATCTATACGTAGTCCCAAAGAGTAAATAAGGGGCAGGAAACATGTTTGGGGAAGAGGGGACAGAAATAACCAAATAATTGAAGGGCTTACATGTTACATATTTTCTATTCCCCTCTGAATTTTAAAAGACCTCATTAAGTATACAGACCTATGTGACAACTCTCGGTCTTCAACTTTGCTTCTTCCAACTTGTTTGGTCACTCACTTGCTTGTTGCTTATAGGGAAATGTATTGAGACAGAAATATAGACACTTTGTGCTGTGAGATATTACATTAAAATTTTGAACATAAATTTTCTGTATATAATCCTTTCCCCAGTCAGTCAGCAGCATGTACATTGCCTAGAGAATTAGACTGTTGTGGCAGGAATGCAAAGAGACAGAGTTCAGTTTTTGACTTCCAAATAGGCAGACTACATCAGAAACAATAGTCAGCACCAAGAGACTGCCGAACACTCCCAGTCTCCTGTTTCTGGGAGGGAAGCCAAAGCTTACCCGCCATTGGTGCCACTTGAGCAAACCCATTGTGTCCTGGTGCTGAGGGGCTTTGTTAGTAGTTCTTGTCAATGCCGGGTGAGTTTTCAATCAAAAACTGCCTGAACTTGTCCAGGTGTTGCCTACCTGTGCTTGGAGATTTTTCTGTCACCTATTTGAATGGCCTCTTACAGGCTGTTTCTCCCCTCTTCCCTCCCCAACTCCCCTTGTCAATCACCTGGGATCATTGTAAGTCAAATGCTCAAAAACAATACAGTGAGCAATGAAATCTAAAGAGTCAATGTTATAAAGACAAAGTCCATGGTGCATTACCTAGTGGAGATAGAACAGTGGTGAAAACCTCAACTGTTACATCGCAGGGCTTTTTAATACTTTTTTGGTAAAAACACATTCTGGGGAGGTTGGCTTTTCAATGTATGAGAATCTAGAATAAAGAAAATTTTGAATGTGGATGTGTGATTTGGGTAGGAATAAAGAGAAAAGTTGAAAAAGAATTATAATTCTGTCATAAGGCTGTTCCAGTGCCTGGTGTAAATTCCAGTCCAAATCCAAAGGCCAAAGAACCAGGAGAGCCATCTCAGCAGTCAGGCCAGAGTGGTACCCTTTGACTTAGACTTTCTGTCTCGTTTAAGCCTTCAATTGATTGATAGGGATAGGCCTCCCTATCCACATCAGGGAGGACAATCTACTTTATTATGTCTACTGACAGAAATGTTTATTTCATTAAAAAACACAGCTACAGACAGACCCCGAATAATGTTTAACCAAATGTCTGGGCACTCCATTTTAGAAAAATATATTTAAAATTATACAGTGTTAGATATTGTGGGGATGTAGAGGAGAGACCACAATCTTTCCAGTACTAAGAAATTCTAACAATCCAGCTTTATGTGGAGTGTAAAGTATGATAGGTTGAAAATGTTTCAGAAGACATTTTATTTAACAGAAATATATGTCTTTCAAATAAGATGCAAAGTATACGAAGTGTTTATTTTTGTTGGGTTGATAAAAAATTTGCTTACATTAAAATGGATGAAATTAAATGTTAGTGAACACCTTAAAAAAAGTTGACACATAAAATTAACATATGTAATTAACCATTACATATGGATTTGTAATCCATATACCTCTTTAAATCATGCTTAATCTCCAAGTAAAGACAATGACAAGGTCATAAATATGACTAACATAATACAACCATTTTTCCACTGCAATCTGCTTTGCTCAGTCTACTGACCCATATGTTAACCTCATTCAAAAATACCCTCACAGACATACCCAGAATAATGTTTGACCAAATGTCTGAGCACCATGTGACCTTGGCAATTTGACACATAACCATCACAAGGATGTAACACACCCTCTGGATATAGTGAACCTAGATGGAGGTTGAGGCTAAAAGGAAGGTAGGTGCTCAAAACTAAAAGCTTCCATTTTTCTTTCTTTAACCATTTTTCTTTCTTTAATCTTCTGAAAGATTAGCTCAAGATGGAGAGGATTAGGATAAATCCTTTGGTGCAAAAGAAGTAACATAAAACATTTATTTATTTATTTATTTATTTATTTATTTATTTATTTTATGAGAATGTGATGACATAAGTACAAAATTTCCATAACAACAAGCCCAAGCACACAAGCTTTATTTTGAAGTAGTGAAAGGAGGAAAAATTATATTATTTTAAGGGCTGGCATAGAACTCCTTCTAGGGTGAGAAGAGTCATGTTTGGTCATAAATATGAGAATGAGACCCTTTGGGTATGAGCAGATGGTTTGTGATAAAACAGAGGGCTAGCTAAACTCTTCTGCAGCAGAAATTATCTGAAACCTTGGGTGGTAGCTATGGGTGAATGAGCTTGGTCTGGGCAGAAGGGGTGGGGGCAGCAGTATGGTATAAGGCTAAAATCCAAGTAGAAAAAATGTCTACCATAAATTCCCTGGGTAAATTCAAGGATTTTTAAAGCTTCAAGGAGATATCAGTAGTCAATGTTAAGTTGTGTGTCTTGCTATGCAATTAAGTAAACTTACTTCTCCCCCTGTTGTCTCTAAATTTTTAAGTAAAATCTGAAATACGCATTACCTTGGGTTGGAGGAATTTGGGAGGATAAAGGTATCTGTGTGTGACTCAGTGGGGCTGTGGGGTGTAGAAGAAAGTATTCCACACACAGGGAGTATAACATGAAATGGAGGTTAAGAATTAAGCTGAAATGGCATGGAGACATGTAAGCTTGCCTACCATACCTCTACCCAAATCATTTAGTGGGTAGAGGAATTCAAGCTAATTTCATGCAAATGTTAAGGATATGGCCACCACAGCCAGCTGGAGAAATTAGGCATGTCTAGATATTTGGATTACAAGTATAACAAGAAACATTCTTATTTTACTTCTTTATTTGGCTTTCAAAAAAATCTTTGGCCTATATAGGAAGCTGCACCTGGGGCAAAAATCAAAAGGATTGTGAAATCTTGCATTGGATATTTTGGTCTGCATTTATCCTTTGGTTCTTTTCTCTTAGAAACTAAGCTCTGGCACATTTGTTCTGGGTTGTTTTTTCTCTTTCTGTGGTTCAGTGTACATGCTGTTGCTTTTGTATTCATGCTCAGTGGTGTGTTCTCTGAAACCTATATCAATCAGAAGCTTCCTTTCAAAACAGAGCTGATGTGGAGAAGATCAGGAGGTCCACATTGGAGTCTCACTTTGAGATGGGCTTGGATATCAAATAATAAATGCAAACCATGTTATTAATCAAAATAGCCTCAAGGGAAATTTGCCTGGCAGCACTGCAGAGAGCAGTTAATAAAATGAAATAAGTGCCTGTGGGTAGTTGCATATGAAAAAGTATTTCTTTACTTGTACAACAACAGATAAATGGTGCAGCACATTAGGGTCTGAAAGACCCTTTTGGAGGAGGACTGTCACAGTAGCCATTTACATACCTCAGCTGGTGTCCAGTCTTCTGCTGTGGCTGACAGGACTGTCATTCATGTCTTATAAAATAAACTAAGAGTAGGCATTTCTTTGTTGTTTCAAATGGGAGGCTAAACATTCTTACAGGCAGTGGCACCTGTAAACAATGACAAAGTATTGGGCTTGGGATTTGGAACATAGTTGGGTCTTGGCTCTTTGAGTCTTTCATTGGTTCATTCATTTGGCCAACAAATTCTTAATAAATTCATCATAAGTGCACACTTCTACGTGATGCAGACATGATATAGATACATATCCTTACATAAAGGAACTTCCCATTTAAAATGGGAAAGAAGATATATACATATGTAGCCAAAAGTGCCACAGGCCAGGAGGAGTAAATGTTATGAAAATATTATTAGGTGTATTGTTCTAACTATTGTCCTTATTGCATTCTTTAAGAACTGCAGTGGATAAGGCACTGTAGATAAGAGGTCTGTACTTCCTGCCTCCAATTCTTCACCTTTTACTCATTCGTTGACCCTTTGTAATTTGATAGTCTCCCTCATCAACCTATAAGAAATGTTCATTGCAAGCATCACCAATGACCTCCTAATGCTGAAAAATTAAAAAGATCTTCAGTCTTCAATCACCTTGATGTTTATATCTTCAGTCCATCCTTTATATTCTGTTCAATACAAAATGAATCAGTACTCCCATCTTGTACCCTCAGCTTCCAAGATGGGCCTCGGCTGGTGTCCCCCAACCTCACTGACTTCATTCTCTTTTCCACTGGCTCCTCTTCTTCTGCCTACATAATCAATGGAAGTGTCTTCTAAGTTTTTATCCTGGCATCTTTTCCTGTACTCTTCTCTTTTCTATCCCCCCTTTCCTTGATAAACCTAATATAGGAACATAGCTTCTTCTCCCAGCTTTCTGCTGTAGACTCCCAGATTTGTATCTTTAGTTCCAGCATTTTTTCATGCTGTTTCTAAACCCCAGTAAGTGAATCTTTCTGGATATTTGTTGAGCATCTAAAACTCTTAGTTCTGAAATTGAGTTCATTAAATTCCTTCTACGTACACTGCCCATCTGCCCAAATCAGCCCCCATCCTGTTTTCTTTATGTCAGAATGGTTCTATAATAATGATATTCAATGGCTAACCCAGAAACCTAAGGGTTACCCTTCTCTCTTTGTTCTGCTTGATGATTACCAAATTCTTAATATCATCGGAACCCACCATATCCTCTTCATTTACAAAGTACGTCCTTCATTATATTTTATTTACATTATTCAAATAGCCTCCTATTTCATCTTTCCATTTTTTAGCCTTTATTCCAATCTATCCTCTATACTGGTAGCAGAATTCTCTCTGAGGCATTCAGGACAGTAGTGGCTGCCTTTGTCACTATTTCTCAATATTTCTTCCAGAAACAATTGAGATTACAATAAAGAAGAAAAAATTAAACTATACCAAAACAACACCTTTGGTATAATTTAAAGACAGAGATTGCTACACATTATACAGATTCTAAGACAAAGAAAAGAAACAGCAAGATTCAACCTGGAGTCTCTCACACTACAATCCAACAACTCCTACGTTAAGGTCTGGCAGTAAGCAGAAGAGGCCTGGACATAACGTTATGGAAGAGAAAAGTTAGGGGCTAGAACTGGCCTGGAGTTGATCTAAACCTAGGCCAAGCCACCCTAGGAGGTCTGGAAATACGAAAAGTGTGCCTAACATCAGAGCATGGACCACAGGAAGGAGTTTGAAAATATGTGTGATTTGAAAGGGCAGGCTTTGAAAGGCATAGCTTCTGGGGAGAAAAAAAAAAAAAAGGGCAAAAGGGAAGGGAGAAGCAGCACTTGGGAATCGAGTGATTTCTTTGTTTGTTTGTGATGACATAACAAAATACAACCAATGGGATGGCTTATAAACAACAAACATTTCTTTCTCACAGTTCTGAAGACCTTGGAAGTCCAAGGTCAGGGTGACAACTTGGTCCAGTGAAGGCCCTCTTACAGGTTGCAGAACTTCTTGTGTAATCTTCATGTGGTGGAAGGGGTAAGGGGATTCTCTGAGGTCCCTCTTAATCAGGGCACTAATCCCATTCAGGAGGGTTTTACCCTCATGACCTTATCACCTCCCAATTCCCCACCTATTAATACCATCATCACCTTGGGAGTTAGGGTTTCAACATATGAATTTGGGGAGGACACAAACATTTGGTCCATAGCAACATGTATGCATTTTTTTTTTCAGACAAAATGTCTATCTTTTTCATGTGAGTTTTAAAAACACCTGTCAGCCAAAACAGTGTAAGAAACTTTGCTTTCGATAGAGGTAGGGAAAGTCTGTCAAGATGTGTCAGTGCCTTGGGAAAAGGACCATTAGACAGAAAAACACCATATGTGCTTTGGAAGGAAGTGAATGAGTGGGGGCATTTATTTCAGATGGCCGGGCAAAGAATAAACATATCCACACTTATTATACTAAAGGTGTATCAGGACTAACATGGTATGGATTACTTGATAAAGTCTGGATTATTCTGTCTGGGGAATGATGAGCAATAAGGAAGTAATTTCCTTACTTATAACAGGACTACAGCCACAAGGACAGACGTTATCCTATCGGATAATGTAATTTACTCAACAGGTAAATCAAACATAGAATTTTTTTTTTTTTTTTTTTTTGGTGTGGAAAGTTCTTATTGTTTTAATAGCATAGTAAAATAATTGTTGCTTACAATATTTTGTAGATACTGGAAGCTTGACTGTGGATTTTCTGTATCTAGTTTTATTATTATCATCATTATTATCAGAGGTAACATTTATTTGCTCCATGTTTCTTACTGTGCTATGAAGTTACATACATCATCATATTTAATCCTTAACAAAAGTCATTATATAACGTATGCTGCTATTATGTCAGTTTTAGGGAAAGGTAAACTGAGGCTGAGAACAATTCACTTCCCATAAGGTGGGACACACCTAGGTCTGTATGATGCTGAAATATATTCTGCTACTATGTTCCTAGCAATATGTTTTCTTTTTTTTCAATAGTGATTAAAAAAATAGTGATTCAGGAAATAGTTATTCAGGATGATGTATATTCTAAAAAGAAATAAAAAAATGTTGATTACAATTTGGATAAAACCTCAAAAACCTTTCAAGTAGCATGACAGAGCAGTCCTAGAGGGAAATGCAAAGGGAAGGGGAAAGAAGATGGAGACTTAGACAAAAAAAGAAAAGAAAAGGCTGGAGAAAATAGAAAGTGAAAAGTCAGCAAGCGGGGACTACAGATATCTAAGGAAAAACAGGAACACTGCTGCTTCTCCACCCACATAAGTACTGTGCAGAACTGTAAAAATATGTGAAGCATTGAGGAAGAACCCACATTCTATAGTTATCTCTTCTAAGTTATTTATTGAGAGTATTCTAGAATTTAAGCAAATCATTTTCCATCCTAATCTATGTAGTTTTCTGCAATTTCTTAACTTTGGATATATATATTTTTAATTAAAGTTTATTGGAGTTACAATTGCTAGTAAAGTTACATAGGTTTCAGGTGTACAATTCTGTAATACATCATCTATATCTCACATTGTATGTTCGCCAGCCAGAGTCAGTTCTCCTTCCATCACCATATATTTGATCCCTTTCCCCCCCATCAACTGTGGATATTTTATTTAATGCATTTCTATTGATTCCTAATTTCTTTAAAATATAACTTTTTAACTGCTGGCTTAAACTGTACTTCCTACATATTTTGTGTGACTTTATAAAATCATTTTTAAAATGTAATCACTACCAAATAAGATAAAGGAATTTATATCTTCCAGAATTATAATTTCCTTTTCTATGAGTTTTAAATAATAGAATCTTATGTCCCTGGCAACTGGCTAACAATGCGAATAGTAGCTTCTGACTGCTGACAGTGGGTTGCGCACTGTGCTAAAAGTTTAACATGTGCTAACTCATTTTATTTGCACAAAACTCCTGTGAGGTACATTGTGACAAAGATTTCTGGTTGCCCACCAACTTTTATTTCCCTCTTTGTACCCCAATTTTATCTAAAGTAAGAAAGTGCCAGCTAAAAAAACTCCATTTCCAAGCCTACCTTGTATCTTCATGCAAACATGTGACCGAGTAGTAGCCAATGAGATATGCCCTGCACTGTTATGTGTAACTTAGGCTTTGGGAGATACTTCTTTTTGAACCCACCCTCGACCCCACTTTCTCTTTTTTATTCTCGGAATGCAGATGCAGTGCCTAATCATTCAGCAGCCAGCATGAACCATGGCAGCTTGAAGATGGGGCTAGTACTGAGCATGGGGGAACAGAAAGATAGAAGGATCCTGGGTTCTAGATGACTTCCTGGAGGCATCGTACTAACTTTGGACTGTTTGTAGCTGTACTTCTTATATGAGAGAATTAAATCTACTCCAAAAATCTGAAAACATTTATACATAAAGACACGTTCCAATGCTTCAATGTTCATTGCAGCTTTATTTACGGTGGCCAAGACATGGAAACAACCAAAATGTCCTTTGATAGATGAATGGATAAAGAAGTTGTGGCATATAAACACAAAGGGATACTATTCGGCGGTAAGAAAAGATGAAATAGGAACATTTGTGACAACATGGATGGATCTTGAGAGTATAATGCTAAGCAAAATAAGTCAGACAGAAAAAGCAGAGAACCATATGCTTTCACTGATATGTGGTATATAAACCAAAAACAACAAAAGAACAAGACAAACAAATGAGAAACAAAAACTCATAGACACAGACAATAGTTTAGTGGTTACCAGAGGGTAAGGAGGGTGGGGGGTGGGAGATGAGAATAAGGGGGATCAAATATATGGTGATGGAAGGAGAACTGACTCTAGGTGGTGAACACACAAGGGGATTTATAGATGATGTAATACAGAATTGTACACCTGAAGTCTATGTAATTTTTCTAACAATTGTCACCCCAATAAACTTTAAAAAAATCATGTGTTTAAGCCACTGTTATTTTGCATAGTCTGTTCTATGCTATGCCACTTTTTTTTTTTTTAATGTCTATTGGCAATGTGTATGTCCTTTTTCGAGAAATATCTTCTTAGGTACTCTGCCCATTTGTTAATTGGATCGTTTGTTTGTTTTGTTTTTTGGCTTTGTGTTGTATGAGTTTTTTAAATAAATTTGGGATTACCCCACTAAATCCTTAGCTGGTACACAGGTATGGTTAGTATATCAACTTTATGGGTGAAGAATCTTGCAGCTTAACTATGTTAGGTAACTTTTATAGTATTTAGATTCAAATTGGGGTCTGCCTGACTACTCTAGAATCCAACATTTCACTAGATTCATACTAACAAAGCAATTTTATTGTGAATATTCAAATCATGTAGCAGTACACGTAATTCTTTATAAAGCTGCCATAGTAATTTATACAGTGGTAGAGACCATAGCCAATCAAGCCAAGGCTATGAATACCTTTCCCAAGGAAGTCATCACAATCTGTTGGTGCCTATGGTTGTTACTTAACGCCTGCCGCAAACTGTCCAGGAATCACACAGGAAGCTGAATTAGGGAGTGCACCAGTGAGAAAAACCAGAATACTTCCCGTGAGGCATTACATATGGATCTATGTGCATAAAAACATCTGTACTGTAGACATTTCGATCAGTTCCCCCACTAGAATCCACTTTTTCTTCTTGCATATCCTTCCTGACCACACCACAGCCGTTTACTTCATGACCCTCCCCGCTTCACTCCACTTCCAGCAGCTATTGAACTGTAGCTGCACCTAACAGCCAAACCCTGCACAGAACAGGCCAAATTGACCAGATTCTCCACTTTCACAAGAGCCCATAATTTGTCTGTAACCACCTAATGGTTGTGTAATTTCCAGGTTTTAAGTCATCTATTTTGGGGTCTGTGCAAAACATCAGTAGGCCAAAGGAAATGCATGAGCAGAAGAATGAAGCAGATATAACAAAAGAAGGGGTATAGACACACCCTTGTGCTAAATGAAAGTTCATAGCACCACTTGGCTGGTTACCTTCTGTTTATTGTTAAGATTCCAACCTCAACTTCACTTTTAAGAAGCCTTCTTCAGTATGCTCTCAAAACTTGTTGGGCTCTGCATCTAATATTTCTATTTTGTACAATTTTGCTATTTTAAAAATAGCTTAAACCATAGGTTAATGTCTCTGGTCCCCACTAATGCCAAGAAGGCAGAGACTTTTTCTTATTTCTGCTTCTTGGACAGTGCCTGGCACATAGAGGTAACTCAATTTACATGTGTGGTAGACACTAGGAGAAGAAGAGATAGTCACCTTAACCTTTGATGTTCTTGTCATGGTCCCAGTTAAGTATAATGGTACTTTGGGTTCTATTTCTTAGTGTCCAATAAATCACCATGTTTATAATTATAGTAACAACCCCATCTTTTCTTTCTGGATTTGGCTTAACATATTTCTGTTCTTCAAAAACAAAGGACACGTAATTAAAGAGAATGTATGTAAAATAGATGGCTAGATGAACAGAGAAGGGAAAGGCCTAAGACCTAGGAAAGTAGAAATAGCATCATGTGAAATAATAGCAGAAGTTCAGTTCATTCATTGCTACATATTTAAAATGAGTATTATTATGATTCTTATAACATAGATCAAGCCTATATTTTGACCAGCAATTATAAAAATACCCTTTGAAATAACTCTCTTTTTAATAAATGGTGAAGTTCAAATTGAAGAATGGTGTAGATTTTCTTCACTGACTTCCCCCCTCCAAAGAAGGAGATAATAAGGTTTAGCATTGCAAGAAATAAGTAAAAAAAAAAAAAAAAAAAATGTTGGAAATGATGTTTTATTGGAAAGCTCATCTGGGTAACTGGTATGTTCAAGAGAACATCCTGATTGAGGAAAATAATGATTTAAAACCTTCTGTTCAACCTATCGACTCAAATGCAAATTTTTATTATAGTTTGTGAATTCATTTAGATGTAAATTATAAATAATAAATCATAAACAAATCACGGTGGCAGACATGGAATAAACAGGTTTGTGTCTAGCACTGGGGAAGAAGGAGTTGCCTACAACAATTTAAGCTAAGAGATGCCACAGCACTAATTTTCTTGAAATCATGCTTCCTAGGTAACAGATGGCACAAAATCAATAGCTGATCAGAGAACAGCACCTGGCATTCTGTCCTATGGGTGGGTGGAAAAGGATGTTTTAATTTTAAGGAAAAAACAGCTCATCAGCAAGACTGGCATACAAAGATTGAGAAGCATGCTCAGGGAACAAGTCACTTTCTTTCCATTCGGTGTCCAGAAAAGCAGTGCACAGAAATCTGTCAGAGCTCAAATCTAAACGATAATTTCACTTGGTTTTATTTCCTTATGATTTGATGTCTAATTTCAAATTACCAGTACTACTCGGGACACATTCCCTCCTTCCTTGGGTAAACTTAACATGACTATTTCTTTATGTGATTTTAATGTGTGGAAGATAACAGCTGAGGAGACAATTGGTGCTCAAACACCGCCAAGGTACCTTATTGTTTTACTGGTCATCTTGTTCTATAAATCATATGTCATCAGGAGAAAAATCCCATGGTCTGTTCCTTCTGTTCTCCTTGTATCTCAGGCTATTTATGCCGAGTTGATGTGGACCAGGTCTCTCAAGTATTTTGCACCGGTGCCACCTCTATCTTTTGTCATATGCCTACATCTGGATTTTCCTACCTGTGCCCCATTGGAGTTGATTTCTGGACATCAGATACAGAAGAGAATACTCAGAAATGTCGAATGATAGATGGTGTCTGGACTCGTTCACTTGTGTGTGAGGGTGGAGGGAGAGATTGAGTCGCTGACAAGGGCTGAGCAGAAACTAGCATTTATATCACAACCTTGAGTTTATGAAGGTGTATATGGCAAATTAGCACAGACTTCAGGAGGAAAACATTCATTACATCTGGAAAAATGCAAGCATCAATCAGATCTTCAGTCTAAGAAATGTGGCAAGCAGCCAGATGTTTGTCTGTAAAAGGAGAAATAGGATATGTAGCATGAAACCAAGATCAGGGAGAACAAAAGGACAAGAATGTGTGTGTGTGTGTGTGTGTTATGTGTGTGATTGCTACTATTCCCTTTCCCTCAGAAAAAAATTCCAATGAAACTTACAAAGCTCTTAACCCTTCGGATGGAAGACCAAGATGGGGGTGGTGGGCAATACAAATTTCTGGAGCAGGTAGTCAAATGGGGATCTAGGGCCAGTCTCTGTTAAAGTTTTCAGCTCTTGTTGGGGAATCAGCACCAATGTTTATCATTTTGGAGTGGAATCTGCCCTGCTTGTAGGACTTCCATTAATTGTCTCAGTTATGAGATCTGAGCCCACCTGTGGTTAAGAGGGGTGATAGAAAGTCCCTAAAAGTACCTGGAGTTGCATCTTCTACGGAATAAGTCCTAAAGGTAAACTCAAAGTGAAATCCTCACATATTCTAATTTAGGCCAAAGTCATCTTGGACTTTTGTATCAGTCCACTTAGACTGCGTCGTCCTGCAGTAATAAACAGCTCAACATTTCAGCAGCTTAAACACAAAGGTTTATTTCTTTTTCATGCTAGATGTTGGCTCAGTTGACTTGCTGGCTGACTGCACATGTTTTCTTGCTTCCAGGATACAGACTTCAGGAGCAGCTCCTTTCATACATATCATCCTTGAGGTCGAAAGTCAAAGAGCGCAGCGGAAACCATTTGATGTTTCTTCAAGTTCAGTTACGCACACTTTCACTCCTACTTACATTCTGTTGGCCAAATTCAGTCTCATGGTCGAGTTGGAAGCTGATGACAGAGGGAAGTCTATTTCTTCCACTAGGAAAGGCGCTACCAGTCACACGCCATGAATGGAGGCTGATAATGGCATTACTGGTAGTGCAGAGAATAATAGGGAACAAAGTTAAAACCTGCCTTATAAATAGGAACAACAATACAATCCAGGACAATGTCCCTTAAGGAGATATCACATTGGCCATATACGTGTGATTTTTTTAGTATAGAGGTGATGTAAGCAGACTTAGTACCTCCATATGTGCACCTGATGAAGTAGTTATATTTGGGGAGAGCCAGCATGGGTCTTACGAATCACACCCACCTCTGGGAGAGGTGCACATTTGGGGGAGGCAATTAGGAAATGAGACAGTTTAAAGGAGATGCTGTCCCACTTCATACTGACTCCAGGAATAATCTATATTGACTGGAACAGCAGCAGAAAATTTCCATGATATTGAATTTGCTGTTCCTCTCCTCTCTTTTAGTGTTGATCCTATATATTTGAATTTTCGAAAGATAAATATTTGTAGGATGAAACTCCACTAAAATTAGACTACGCAAGTATGCCTCCATTTGTGTCACTTATCACATTTATTAGCCCTTCCTCCTTTGCTTAGACCTGGAGAGCACAGAATGATATTTATTACAACTAATGCCTGAAAACATGTTTGTGCAATGATATATTCTGTTTTGTAGTGCAGTGTTTAAAATCATGAAATCTGAAGCTAGTTTGGCTAGTTCCAGTTCTAAATTTACTATTTACTAACTATGTTTCTTAACCTTCTTGTGCCTCATTTTTCTCATCTGCGAAATGGAGATAACCATTCCTGTTATGTAACACTTATTAAAGGTTGTGTGTGTGTGTGTGTGTGTGTGTGTGTGTGTATAATCACTTTTGTAGTGTCTGGGATATATTAAGGACTCAACAAATATTAGACATTATTACTATTACTATTCTGAAGACAGTGGCTCTATTTCAGTTCCCATCATCTAGAATGATGCTTGGTGTGCAGCAACTGTTTTCGAAAAATATTTGTTGAATGAATACATAAACCCCATTCTTGGTTCAGGTTATTGCTTCTCCATCATATTGTTTCTTAAGCCAGAAATATGGGAATCATCCTTGATATCTTCTTCTTCCTTTTTCTCCAATTCTATGTATTTTTCCCTACTTATAAACATCTTTATCCATCTCCACTCCCTCTACGTTGTTGCATAGTGCCATTGTCTTCTCCGTGGACAAAGGAAAAGTCTCATTCATGGTCTCTGCTTTTATTCTTGCCCCTCCTATCAATTCTCCAAACAGCATGAAGGGAGGTTTCTTAAAGAGGTAAATACTGTGATAACATCTCCTTGGTGAAAACCCTCAATGATCCCCTATTTCTCTTAGCATCCAAAATTCTTACTATTGCTGGCCAAGCTCTGCGTGATCCAGCCCCTGTCAGCCTTATGCCGTGCTTGTCTCTGCCTGTGTTTTCTCCGCCGCAGTCACGGTGACTTATTCCATTTTTCAAGCTCTTTTCTGCTGCATCTTCACACCCAATGTTCTCTGTGGCTGGATCACTGTTTTCTTTGCCCTTTCCACCTGTCCCCTCCCTTAGCTGGTTCACATTAATTTAGAAAGTCTCAGATTAAAAGTCGGTTCCTCAGAAACACCTTCCCTCCTTGTCAGATAAGATACGCTTTTTCTTATCTGACAAAGCGCATCTTAATCTCAATTGGATACTTCTCATGATTCTGTTCTCTGGCACTTACATAAGAAATATGCATTTAAGTAGTTTTGAAACTTATGAGGTATATGAATGTGGCTTTTCTTTTTTCCTTTTTTGGCCATGATTTAAAATAGTTACATGCGGCCAAGGAGGCTCTCAATATCCACCTTAAAACATTTCCCCCTTGGATAGAAAGCTCTTCTATGGACGACTCATAAGATTTTGTCTTGAATATTGCAGGGCTCCTCAAAACCAACCTTTACTGGTGTCTCAGATGTAAACCTGGATCATTATCTTTATTTCAAAATGAATCTTCTAATAAAGTAGTTTGAAGACAATTAAGACATAGTAGTCAGCACAAATAAATTCTAAACAGGAATTTTCTACTCTCCTGATAGTGCTTACATGCTCAGTAACAGGAGACAAATAAAACAGATTTAAGTTAGTAGAATTACAGCATCTCCTGGGCTTGGCACTGGATTATAAAAGGAATCATCAGGGTACATTCTGAATTGTCTAAGGAAACAAGTAAAAAAAAGACTCTTGGCTGAGAAACTCTAGGTATGCAACTACATTAAGTTCCCTTGACCATTTATTTTAATTTTATTTTATGTATTAGTTTCAGGTATACAAAACAGCATAGTGTTTGTATACCTCACAAAGTGATAAGCCCAATAAATCTATTACTCATCTGGCCCCTTGACCATTAACTTTTGCATAGACTTTTTGTTAAATATGTACTTATATTAATCAATATGTATTAATATAATATATGGGTATTTCGTATATGCCTACATTTCCTAAAGCAAGAGCCCATTCCTTAGGTTCAAGAACTAATGAAAACATTTTAATAACACATACAACTGGCATGAATTATTGCTTGCTATATCTTTCTCTACCCCCTCCTCTCTCTCTCTCCCTCTTTCTCTCTCTCTCTCAATCAGCAGAAACATGAAAGAATATTGTTTTTTACTGTACCTGCAATTATGGGACATATGGCTCTCAAATGGAGTTTATTCCCAACACAGAAGTAGCAATAATTATGAACAAACTTTTTAACTTCCAAGAAATTGCTACATGGCAAGACATGGCTCTAAAAAGCAGACAAAGCATACCAGAGAACTACATCTTTAAGGCATAATCCTTCAAGTTCTCAAGTATAGTTTCCTTCAGGAATGCTGACGGGTTAGCCATTTAAGGACCTATTCAGCTGGCACTTGGTAAAGAGATTTTATACCCAAACTATATTGCCATTTTTATTTGAAAATTATTTCTCCTCATATTTGCTTCTTAAGCTAAATACCCCTCAGCATATGCTTTTTCCCCTTAACAGAATATTCAGTTGGTTTACTTTCTAAGTACACAAGTAGAATGTTCTGGTGAAAGAAATGGACTCAATCCTGTGGAATATTTCATTGGTGCGGAAATTCAAGCAGCTATCTTTCTGCAGATAGTTTGGGCCCTGGAGAACCTGATTAATATAATGTTCACGCTTTGTTCAAAGCATCCTCCTCCACTCTACCTAATATTTGCATGTTTTCCCCAATTTTATTTTCTCTTTTACACACAAGAATGTGTGTGAGAAACTTCTAATATAAAATGCCAATCTTCTTCCCTGAGCTGGTCAGTCTTGGCTGAAAAATTAGTTCTTGAGTTTCTACCTGCAAGATAATGGTGATCAGAGTTCAGCCCTTAAGCCCAACAGATTTCAAAAATGTGGATGCTCGGTGTCTTGTTATCCTTCTCTTCATTCTAGAATGGTCATAAGAAAACTCTTCCTAGTATGCTCTCCTTGTTCTCTGCGTTTTGACAGGCAAAGAATGATTTTAAAAGTATACATAAACCATGTTTTGGTTGTCTAGGTGTTAAATCACATTGACTTAGGAAAGGGTTTTATGGACTTGAAGAGGTTGATTCTATCTTGCTGCCTGAAGTGAGATTATAGTTGACTATGCTGGGCTGATCAAGTTTTTCCAGTTTAAAGATCTTCTGTAAGGTGACGATCACCCTTCAAACATGGTCTGTCTCATGTCCTGAGCAATAGCAGGACCAGCATCGGCTGAAAGCTTTTTAGAAATGTCAATTTGCTGCCTTAAGGAATCTCTGATGGCAGGCCAGAATTTGTGTGTTGTTGTATTTTTAACTTTTGTTTATTTTTTTTTTCAGTGTTTTTCCACAACCCATCAGCTCCAAGTCAAATAGTTGTTCCAATCTAGTTGTGGAGGGTGCAGGTCACAGTGGCCCATGCGGGTATTGAACCAACAACCTTGTAAAGAGCACCGTGCTCTAACCAACTGAGCTATCCGAATGCCCCCAGAATTTGTGTTTTAATAAGTCTGCTGAAGTTTGGGAAGCATTGAGCTGTACAAGAGATCAGTTGTACATTGTGGATGGTTAAGAGTGTAGACTGTGGAGTTATACTGCCTGGGTTCCAACCCTGTTTGAAAATCTAAGCTGGGTGAACTTGGGTAAATTACCACTCTGTGTCTCATCCTTTCTCATTTGTGAATTTGAGATGTTAAGAACACCACAATTTATAGATTTACTCTTGGGGTTAAGTGAGTTACTACACATAGAACACTTGGAAATGTACTTGATACCTAGCAAGCACTAATAAGTGGTATTCATTATTAGAAACTTATTTTGTGTATGCAAATATTGGGCAACATTTTTGTGTCCACAAACCTTTACAGGGTACTCAAAGTAAAACCAAATGTTTACTAGGAATCCAAAGAAATCAGAGGACTTTTAGAGGTAGGAAAATATTGTGTCATTATTTGTTCTAATAAAGAATTGCTTTTATTCTGCTTGTCCTGAAAGTCATGTGGATAAGAAAAGAAAGAAAAAAAAAAAGAAAGGAGGGAGGGAGGGAGGGAGGGAGGGAGGGAGGGAGGGAGGGAGGGAGGGAGGGAGGGAGGAAGGAAGGAAAGAGGAAAGAAAAAAAGAGGAAAGAAAAAAAGAGAAAGGAATATGATAGAAAACATATATAATGTTACAGACTTCACTTTGGGAGTCAGAGGTACTAAGTTTGAGCAGAAGTTCTATAATTTATTAGCTGTGAGGTTTTACCGTTTTTTGTTTTTGTTTCCTTTATGAGAAGTGATTACTGTGTCCTAGGGAGTGTTTATTTTTTGTTTTGTTTTCTTCTAATTTATAGTTACAACATTTTTTTATATCTATGATCCATTTTAGTTAATTTTTCTGTATAGATTGAAGTAAGGGTTAATGTTCTTTTTTTTTTCCTTATGAATATGTAGCCCTTCTAGCACAATTTGTTGAAAAAACTATCTTTTCCCCACTGAACAACCTTCGGATCTTTGCACCCTCAGTTGGCTATATGTGCAGCTCTATTTCTGAACTCTGTTCTGATCACCTATACTTCTACTTTTCATGAGCAGCACCCAGTCTTGAGTATATTCGCTTTATAGTAAGTTTTGAAAGTCGGCAGTATAACTCTTCCATACATTAATGTGGTTTGGTTACTCTATGAACTTTGTATTACCATGTATATTTCAGAAATGAGAAATGAGAAGATGCCGGGATTTGATTGGGTTTACTTTGATCCTATAGATCAAGTTGGGGGGGAGTTGATATCTTCACAGTACTTTTTCTTCTAATCCATAAACATGGCAAATCTCTCCATTTACTTAGGTCTCCTCTAGTTCTGTCAGTAGCGTTTTGTATTTATCAGTGTGTATCTCTTTCACATATCTTGTTAAATTTTCCTCTTTGTATTTAATATTTGAGATGTTATGTAGATAATAATTTTAAAATTTCATTTTTCAAATGTTTATTGCTAGTTTATACAAATACAATTGATTTTTTCTGTTTTTAAATTTTGATAGGGAATATTGAGGAACAGCGTGTTTCTCCAGGGCCCATCAGCTCCAAATAGTTGTCCTTCAATCTAGTTGTGGAGGGCGCAGCTCAGCTCCAAGTCCAGTTGTCGTTTCAATCTTTAGTTGCATGGAGTGCACCCCACCATCCCATGTGGGAATTGAACTGGCAACCTTATTTTTGAGAGCTGGCGCTCTAACCAACTGAGCCATCTGGCTGCCCCCTACAATTAATTTTTATATTGATATTCCTACTGCTACCTGCTAAGCTAATTTATTAGTTCTAAAAGGTTTCGGGTTTTGTTTTTTGTTTTTTGTAAATTTCTTAGGATTTTCTATACAAAAATGCCATTTATGAAAAGACCATTTGACAATTTTACTTTTTTGTTCCCTTGGTTTATTGCATTGGCTAGGACTTTCTGTACAAAGATTAATGAAATGACAAATAAGTATCCTTATTCCCGGGTATTCTTATCTTAGTGCAAAATGTTTTGTTTTTTTTCCTATTAAGTATGGTGTTATGTCTAATTTGGTTTGTTTTTTAGATACTTCTTCAGTTTAAAAGAATTATCTTCTGTTCTTAATGGAGAGTTTTCGGCATGCATTAATGTTGAATTTTGCTAAATGTATTTTTCTACGGTGATTGAGATGGTCATATAATTTTTTCCCTTCTATTCTGTAAATATGGTGAATAACACTGATTGATTTCCCAGTGTTGAGCTAACCTGCTGTTTCTAGAATAAACCCAAAGTGTTCATGATATGCTTTTTACTGGTTCTGAAGTCTTCCAATGTATACTAAAGTTTATGGATTGCCAAAATGTTCTGCTATGATGTCTGTTCTTTTTATTGAATTTTGATAGCTATAAAGGTAAATTATCTGTTTTGCCAATATTAAAAAAAAAAGCCCTTCAAATTGATATCAGCTAATCAATATGTTGTCATACAATTGTTGATTCCCAGATATACAACATCAACCATATTTCTCTTGGCTATACTAAAAAAAAGAAAAAAAAATCTCTTAAATGAACTAAATGAAGTTAGCCTTAAATAAATAAAGTTAGCCTGGGGCTGGCCGGATGGCTCAGTGCATTAGAGCTCACGCTTTGAGCAACAGGGTTGCCCATTCGATTCCTGCATGGGATGGTAGGCTGTGCCCCCGCAACTAAGATTGAAAACGGTGACTGGAGTTGGGCTGCGCCCTCCACAACTAGATTGAAGGACAACAACTTGGAGCTGATGGGCCCTCGAGAAACACACTGTTTCCAAATAAAAATTAAAAAAAAAAAAAGTTAGCCTGGTTTGACTTGCTGTATTTTGTCACAGAAGACCACTTTAAACATTGGTTATGTTTTTGATTCAGAACAACATAAATCTCATGTGTCTGTAGGTTATATAATACTCAGAACATAACTACCATGAAAGCAATGATTGTTTTTTTGTTTTTCTTTTCACTGTGTTTCTTCAGCATCTCACACAGTATTTGGCACATGGTGGGATTACAACAAATATTTATTGAAAAATGAACGGAAAACTTTATCTCCATTTCATTTTAAAAACAGGATATCATTTGCCAAATTTTGGGTTCCCAACATCTCTCTTAATCTCTATAATTTTGTTATTAACATGTATAATATTCCAAGAGCATGCACACAAAAGTACAGATAAAATATGAATATCCATGGCCCTAACATCAAGATTATAAAATAAAATATTTGGATATACCTGAAACTGAACTAACGACTTCGCTAAATGTGTTCTTTATTTTATTCGTTTTTTTTAAAAAAAATAACTGTACTGAATATACAAAGTGTCATATGCAATATATAAGCATTGTTATGCTTGATTTGAATTTTTTTTATTATAGTTGACATTCAATATTATATTAGTTTCAGGTTTACAGCATAGTGGTTAGACACTTATAAAACTTACTAAGTGATTCCCCCTGATAAGTCTAGTACCCACCTGACACCATACATATATAGTTATTACAATATTATTGACTATATTCCCTACGTTGTACTTTATATCCCGTGACTATTTTGTAACTACCAATTTGTACCTCTAATCCCTACAGATTTTTCACTCAGTCCCCCAACACCCACTCCAATCTGGCAATCATCAGTTTGTTCTCTGTATCTATGAATTTGTTTTTGTTTTGATTGTTCACTTATTTTGTTTTTCAGATTCCACATATAAGTGAAATCATGTGGTATTTGTCTTTCTCTATCTGGTTTATTTCACTTAGCCTAAATCTTCTAGGTCCATTGATGTTGTTGCAAATGGTAAGATGTTGTCCTATTCATGGCTGAGTAATATTCCATTGTATATATGTACGACCTCTTCTTTATCCATTCATCTAACACTTAGGTTGCCTCCATATCTTGGCTGTTGTATACGAAATGTCCTTCTTTGTTTTGTATTATGTCCCCCATTTTTTTTTATTGGGGAATATTGGGAGACAGTGTATTTCTCCAAGGCCCATCATCTCCAAGTCATTGTCCTTCACTCTAGTTGTGGAGGGTACAGCTCAGCTCCAAGTCCAGTTGCCATTTTCAATCTTTAGTTTCAGGGTGTGCAGCCCACCATCCCATGTGTAAATTGAACTGGCAACCTTGTTGTTGACAGCTGGCACTCTAACCAACTGAGCCATCCGGCCTCCCACTTGGAAGCTCAGCGGCAGCTCATTGTCTTCAGTCTAGTTGTGGAGGGCGCAGCTCACTGGCCCATGTGGGAATTGAACCACCAGCCCTGTTGTTCAGAGCTCACTCTCTGACCAACTGAGCCATCCAGCCCACCCCCGGTCTTTGTTTTTAAAGTATATTTTGTCTCATATAACTATTGTTATTCCAGCTTTTTTTTTCATTTCCATTTCCATGAAACATCTTTTTCCATCCCTTTACTTTCCATCTGTGTCTGTCTTTTGATCTGAAGTGAATCATAATTCATATTCAGATAGCATAATTATGGGTCTTGTTTTCTTCCTTATTCAGACACCTTGTGTCTTTTAATTGGAGCATTTAATCCATTTACATTTAAAGTAATTATTGAAAGGCATGTAATTATTGCTATTTTATTATTCATAGTTTTTATTTTTTCTTCTTCTTAAAAAATCCTTTTAACATTTGTTATACTGGTTTGGTAGTGATAAACTCCTTTTGTTTTTCCTTATTTGGCAGTCTCTTTATCTGTCCTTTGATTCTAAATGATAGCCTGCTGGGTAGACTAATCTTGGTTGTAGGTTTTTACTTTTCATCACTTCGAATATTTTATGTCAATCCCTTTTGGTCTGAAAAGTTTTTGTTCAGAAATCAGATGACAATCTTTTGGGAATTCCCTTGTAGGTAGCTAACTGCTTTTCTCTTGCTGCTTTTTAAGGTTTTCTCTTTGTCATTAACCTTTGTCATTTTAATTAAGATGTGTCTTGGTGTGGACCTCTTTAGGTTCATCTTGTTTGGGACTCTTGGACTTGTATATTTGGCTCTTTCTGTACTTGTGTGTCTATTGACTCACATAGTGAATTTCAACAAAACTTTGCAATTCATCATATTAAATATTCATATCAAGAAAAGTTGTTTAGTAAGGTTTACTTGTAAAGCTTCAGCCTGTTTCACAAGTTTTAACACACATCATTTTCAGATTTGAATATTTTAAATTTATTCAGATTTCTATTTTTTATTTATGAGTTATTTAGAAATGCTTTTAAATTTTTTCACATTTCTTCTTGTTATTTTAAAAATCATCCATAGCTAAATAAAATGCTATATCATTAAAAATGTGCTCTGCATATTTGTTTGAAACTCATTTTATTGCTTAGTACATTATAAATTTTTTATAAATATATCATGTGAGCTTGAAAATATTGTGTAGCCTTTAATCTTAGTATGCATAGTTCTATATGTGTATCATCATAGCAAATTTGTTAATTGATATTTTCAAATCTTTTATATTTTTATTGACTAATTGTCTACTGACTACTCCAATTACTGCAGATATTTTTATATTTCCCTCTATGGTAGTGGAATTTTTTAATTTCTCCCTATAATCATCTCAATTGTATTCTGAGATTTATTCTTAGATATATACTGGTTTTAAATCATAGCATTTTCCTGTTAAGTATTATTTTTATTGTTATGTAGAGAACATTTATTTTCTCCCAGTTCTGCTTTTTAACTTAAAGCATATTTTACTTGCTATTAATACAGCCATGTCAGCTTTCTTTTGGTTAATATTTTCATGGTACTTTAACATTCTTTTTCAAGTTTTGCATATTATTCATTTTTCCATCCAACCCCCATTATTGGTCATAATTAGGTTCTATATAATCTCTCTTGGTTAATTCCTCCTCTCTTTGGGAGTTTCAATGCTCAGCAAAGCTAATATAGAACTTGTTCCACACTCTGTTTTGAGTCAAATGATTTTATTCAACATACTGCTAAGTCTTGCTCTGAGGAAGTTTCTCATTCCCCATTTGGTGGCTCTGATCCTAGTTTGATCTCTCAGCAAACCCCAACTCTTACCACTAACCTTACCTGTACTCCAACCTTTAACCCCATAGCAAAATTTCATGGGTTAGTAACTGCTCTTAAAAAAAAAAAAAAAAAAAAAAAAAAAAATATATATATATATATATATATATATATATATATATATATATATATATATATATATTTTTTTTTTTTTTTTTTAAGAGCAGTTACTAACCCATGAAATTTTGCTATATATATATATCGTGTTTCCCTGAAAATAAGACCTAGCTGGACAATCATCTCTACTGTGTTTTTTGGAGCAAAAATTAATATAAGACCCGGTATTATATGATATGATACCATACCATACCATATCATACCATACCATACCATACCATACCATACCATACCATACCATACCATACCATACCAATTATACCTGGTCTTATAGTAAAATAAGACCGGGTCTTATATTAATTTTTGCTCCAAAAGACGCATTAGAGCTGATTGTCTGGCTATGTCTTATTTTCGGGGAAACACGGTATATATCTTCTAAATGTTCTTCAGTAATCCTTACCTTTTAGGATTTTGGTTTTCTAGGTGGACCTAAAACTATGCCTCTTTTCCTCTATCTGTTATAAGTCTGTATACTCTTCTAACACTGTATTCCCCTCTTACAAAATTCTACCAAGTCTGCATATTAATTTTGATTGTTTTTTTCTTAAAATTTAAAACTTGGGACCTGTACAATGATATATATTTGCATTTGGGAATTTAGTGTTATTACTGGTTCCCAGTCCAATTGTTCTCTCATATCACTCTCTGGCACTACCCACAATGTTTTTCTTCTTTGAATTTGATAGGTACTGTTTTTCATAGTAAATTGATTTACATATGTATCTGGATGTTTCCCTCCTCCCTTATCACATTTAGTTTCAATTCCTCTTGATTAGTTTATCTAGCCTCCAGGCAAACACATTCTCCAAGAAGAAAATAGTGCTTGAGCTTGACAAAGCTTAGGAAATAAGATGAAAATAGGAAAGGCATTCTAGCTAAAATGAATTGAACAGAGGTAGAAACAAATATGTGACTCGAAAACATTATATGGATCTGCAGGATTTCTGAAAGAAAATAATGAGAGCTTAGAGAGAAATAGTAAATATAAGCCATAAAAATAGCCTTAAATTTCTATTTGAAAAGTTTAGATTTATCCTGAAGATTTTCAAATTTTAGCTGAAGTTCAAGTGTTGCTCAGAATGACATTTAAAGTAGATCACTGTGGGAATGACATGTAGAAGGCATAGGAGATAGAAATCAGATACAAGTATACAGGTTTGCATAAAAATTGAAGCCATTATTCTAGATAAAATGGACAAGAAGTGAGAAATTTAAGGGATTATGAGGAAAATGGGTAGGACTGAAGTAAGACAGATAAAAAGGAAGACTTTGCTAAGATTGTTTAGCTTTTCGACTTTGAGAATAGTAACACACAGGAGGTTATATAGGAAAAGTAATTTGGGGATAAAGGATGAATTTCTGTGACATGTGAATTAGAAGCACATTCAAATTGACTTGGAGTTGAAGTCTGTTAAACGAAGATGCTTCATACTTGACCGTTGGAGAGTCACAATCAGGGTCTTCTGTATTGGCGAACGCAATTTGTGATAGTCTAAGAGGGATGCTATATTATGATTTTTTTTTCAGTGCAAGTGATAGAAACCTAATTCAAATTAGTTGAAACAATAAACAAGTTTTATTGGCAGGATACTCAGGTAGCTTACATAATAAAGGGAGAATTTCAGACCTGGGTAGTTCCAGAGATTTTAGAGATAAGAATTAGGTCTTGGCCACAACCAGAATTTTTTCTCTCTCTCCTTCCTACACTCTGTCTCACTTTGATTCTATTTCCTTCTATGGTAGACAAATATTGTAAAAACAGTAATCACTGAACAACTTTGGAGTCATATCATTAAAGAATTTTTTAAAAAGAGGAACTGCTAACCTTGGTTCCATAAAATCTGAAAAAGGGCTCTGATTGATTTGTTTGGATCATGAATTTATTCCTGGGCTGCTCACTATGGTCAGAGGCAAGGGACAGTATGGTTCAGATTCACATCTGTGAACAGGAAGGTGGGATGTTTCATTAGACGAAGGGATGGAGGGGAATATTATGTCTATGGAGAAAAGAAACCGGTTTTAACTAAGACGACTCAACTTGCAGCTCCCAATTTTACGATATAATAATAATTAAAACATATATTTTCAACTGTATCACTGTGCTGCATGTTAATATTGACAAATGCTACAATTGGCAATATCTTTGATGATGGTTAAAACAAAGCAAAATGAAAAACTGATGGACTGACACTGAAGTAGAAAACATTTAAATGGCTGCATACAGTGCATTTTAGCAAATCTACATGCCTCTAAACCAAGTAAGGATATCATCAAATGCATTGTCTTTCTTTGAAATAATTATGATTAAACATGATGAAACATCACAGGATAGGTTTCAGGATGAGCAAAAAAAAGTCTGCCTCAGGAACAAAATTGCTTGATATATACCATTAGAATAGGATGAAGTCAAAGCATGAAAACAGTAATCCATCAATCTGTGACATCTTGACTCTGAATAAGTCAGAAAGCCAATGATGTTGTAAGTTGGGCTCATCTGTAAAGAAAGCCATGAGGCAACTGATGTCTAGAGAAAGCCGAAGTCATGAAGAAGAGTAAAGCCAGAGAGGAACAAAATAGGAAAAAAGAAGCACACGGAAAGAGAAACAGAAATGGAGCAGTGAGTCATCATTAAGGCAGGGCATAAGATGTTCGAATTGAGGTGCAGTTGGAGCTATTTTTATACACTGAACATCATCTCAGTTTTCCATGAGCTTTGATTGTGTGGGACTACTTCTGTTAGTTCTTTCTTTCCTATGTATCCTTAGGATACACCTCCAACTACTGAATCCATCTCTCTGTGTCTTTGTTTCTTGAAACCTGAAGAATTCTCATTTTACATATTTTCTTTTAGGCAAATCTTTTGTTTAAAGACTAATAAAATGGGTTCCTAATAAAATCTATGAATTTTGCAGCACTGTATCTTTGATTGATGTGTGTATGTCTTTGCATATTGTTATTTGAGCAACAAGTACGAGTTAGGAATCTCTTGTGCATGTGGGGTCTCTGACTCTCTCATGTATGTGGGGTTCTGATACACATGTATGTAATAAATTTGGTTAATTTCTCGATAAAAAAAGTTAAATTAAGCTGAATTTCTTTTCCAAATGATTCTCTAGTTTACCAATAACTTTCAGGAAAATATGATTTGGAGATAATTAATATGATTTTAGAGTACATGGACCTTGAGGTCAACACACTTGGCTTTCAGTCCTGAAATTCAGTATCCTCAAACAGGTTTTCTAAGCTTGGATTTTAACATTTTTTTAAGTAGAGATGATAATAGTGCCTCTCCTAAGGCTGTTTTGAACTTTAAATAAGACAATATGTTTTCAGTAGAATTATTATCACACAGTGTTCCAAAGTGTTAGCTATTAATTATCACTTGACAAGTATGTTAGCTATTATCCAGTATTAACTTAACTGCTTTAAAAGTAAGAAAATAACTTCTGCAAATGTCCAATTATATATTTGAGCAGATTATTCCAAAATTGCCTTATTATGCTAAAATACTTGTACGATATGCTGGCAGGTCAGAAAAAAAAAAAGAGAGAAAAGAATGGGTAAGATTCAAGTCCCTTCATTATTTCAAACATATATAATGATCTTTGGATTATCCCTTCTAGTAAGTGGTATATGAATTAAGTGAAATATAATTTCTTTATACAAGCTAAGGTTTGGGGAACCTAAAAAACAAAACTGTCACTTCCCTACCTGAGTTCTGAACAACTGAGACAGAGGCAAAAGAGTAAAGGAGTATTATTGATAACACTGATATTGCAGATGGTGGCTTATATCTGCAGGAGGGTGGGATGTCTAATACAGAACCAGAAAATTAGATAGAACCAGCTACAGGCAACTCCGGGTACAGGGCCAGGCCTTCATGCTTAGGGTCAGCGTATAGAGAAGCAAATAGGATACATCTTTCCTGCAAACACCCTGGCTCCAAATAGAAGGAGAAGGGGAAGTGAATAGATTCTCCAGTTTTTCATTGCAAAATCACTAATAATTGTAAGCCATTATTTGCGCCTTGGGAGAAGTGAATAAGGGAACAAAGAAAGGCTAGAAATGTTATACCATTTGAATCCTTTCGATATGAAAGAGAATACCAGAAGAATGAAAAAGGATACCCCTAACCACCTCCAAACAAAACACATTTGTTTACTATGTTTTAGTTAGTCTTATAATTTTTTTCTGAATACTCAGTCTATCTTGTAGTATTGACATGAGTAACTGCCAGAACATTATAGTATTATTTTTAGACATGCCTGAAAGACTAAGTCTAACAAAGTATGGATTTCTTTTTCATATTTTCAAAGTATGCATAATTCACTATTGTAGGTAATGAGTGGAAGAGTAGATCATTAATTACAAAGAAAAAAAGGATGGTAATGTTCCTAGCAGAATAAAAGAATTGCTTTTGTCACGTAGACTTTGGAAAGATAAAAATAGCAGCAAACATAAAGCCTTGGGACTGAGTTTTAAGGAGGAGGGTGCAGATCGTCGGGTGAGCAGGGTCAGAGGGCACTTCCACTTTGTGCAGCGCTCCTACCTGGGGGTATCAGGGGAAAAGCCAAACCTAGATTATGTGGAGTACAGTACTGATGGGTGAGTTGGGTAGATATTCTTAATTTTGAATTGTTCTCCTGTGGAGAATTCTTTTAAATGTGATAAGTTTTGGACCCATTTTTTCTTACTAAACGCTGCAGTAATGTTCCTTTTCTCTAAGGGAATGAGTGCACGCAGACCTCTGAATGGGTAACGATTTGTACACCAACATGGGTAGTGTGGAGATTCATGAGAGAGCCATTGAGAGGGAATATTTTAGTACAGTCTGCTATTCATGCAATGGCAAGTGGCTAAAATCTATAAATTGCCTCTCTGATTGTGGTGTTTTTAGACTCCGAAAGGCTTGGCGCTTCTTCCATCTAACAAGAGCTGTCATTTTTATAACTTGTCAAAATGTGATTAGATGGTGAGATCACAGCTGAAGGGAGCCTGACTTCAGAGGAATAACCTCAGTGATGTGGAGTTTCCATCTCAGACATTGTTGGAAATCGTTAATAGGTGAGTCTGTGCAGTGGTGCTTAATACTGTAATTGCACCTGGCTATAATGGCTCGCTTCAGTTCCCTTCCAGTGGATTCAAATCAAAATGTCAAATTCATAGAGAGAAAAATGGAAAAGTTCTAAATGGTGGAACACGTGAATTAAAATCTAAATTAAAGTCCTGCAGGAAATAAGATGTTGTGTTGTATGCAGTGAATTTTTTATTTTCTAATTTTTTTTTCAGTGACAGTTAAATTGTTAGGTAATTGCCATATTCTAGCAGAATGGTATTGGTACAATCTGCTTCCCAGAAATTGCCTGGTTCTTATTACAGAGGAAAACGTGACTACTCTAGAAAAGAAACACTACTAGGAAACATTAAACCTCTAAGAAAATTAGAGGAGAAGTTTTGAAAGTCATCTTTATAAAACGACAAAGTGATTTTCACTTGTATTTTGCTTGGCTGATGAATTCAGGATTTTAGTTCTTTGGTGTGACTCACAGTGTTTATTTTAGAAATGTACTCTTTAGGTACTCTATAGATGGGATGCAGGGACTTTTCTTGGAGGAGCTGTTCCTAACAACTGTACTGACATGAGAATTATTGTGTGTTTTCCTCAATAACTTTGATATTGATGATATTAAATAGTCCTTTGAATCCCCCCCACCAGATCCAATGAGTTTTTCTTAATGAGTGAAAGTATGATACAGAAGCAGCTTTCCCAAGAACCTCATTAGGTTATGGGGAAGTATTTTTTAAGCATCAGTTCTAGTTAAAGAATATTAGATACTGATCTCCTATTTAACAATTATTTACTCACAGAATACTAAGGGTTATTTCACCTTCTTTAGAATAACGTTCCTAGTTTCTAAAATATCAGTCTCTAGGCATACAAAGTTGTATTGAGATAAATTAGGACATTTATCCGATTAATAAATGCATTCTCTGATTAGTAAACTTGCCTCTTTATGTATGTAAAGCATTCTTTCTGATATAGCTTCTTGTAAATGTTGGTTGAAAGATATTTAGCACTCAGACCTCTGTTCTTTAAAGTTGAGGGGATCTTTATTTTGAAAAAAAAATCGAAGTATAACTTTGCCACATTGTTATTCTGTCTCGCTGCTAGGTGAGGTAATTCTACTAAGAGGATACTGATTTAGACTCTTGTTTTATTTTCTGGCTCTCCCAAGACTAGTGACTTTTAATAAGCTTGAAATAGAAGGCGGAGATAGGTGGGTGGGTTATCAATCTCTATTTAGTGTCCGTTTCTTCTTCCTTCCTTCATTCATCAAGCACTTACTGAGTTTTTAGGGGTGGGGTTGTTTGTTTTTTAAGATAAAAAGAGTCAGAGACATGGAGACCAAAATATTGCACCTTTATCATTAATAAACTGAAATAGAAAATGTATTTCAGCTATGGAACTACAATCAGGCTTCCTAATATTTTTCCTTCAGAGTAAAATCCATACACTCAGAAATGCAGGCACCTCCCATTGACAGAAGCAGAGCCTGCTTTCAGAAAGTCATGCATCTTGAGGCAAAACTGGAGAGAAATATAAGGGCAGGGATTTACAGGCTCAAGTCCTTCCTCCTAATTAACCAATTTGATATGTCACTTCTCTTCCTTGGGAAGGACAGAGAGACCACCGTGCTCCTCCATGTTTTTCTCTCCTAGGTTAAGCACATTCTTATTTCTTTGTAAGGAAAGCATGGGATAGAGAACTGACTTAGCTCTCCTATCTCCGCCCTCCCCACAAATATTTGTTCTGGGCAAACAATTGCTAGGCGTTGTATGATATGCACAGGTAGAAAATCCAAATTCCCTGCCGCTAAAGCAATCTCGTGGTAGGAAACCTGATACCCAAAGTGCTAAGTGTAAAAGAGACACATAATATGTCATTCCTTGTGGCCTGGATCTTAGGAGGAGCATCAGGTACGGAGAGCTTTTAAATGGGACATTGAAAGATAAGTAGGATTTAGTCAGGAAGACATGGATGGAAAGGCATTAAACAGTAAGAGCAAACATGAGGTGATTAAAAAAAAGTCAGAGAATAGCAGCTAGATTCAAAAAAGAAGATAGAGGTAAGGCATTCCAAAGGAAAAATAAATTAGTAAGTTATGCAAAAGAAACAGAGAGAATAAGAAAATTATATACCGTGTTTCCCCCAAAATAAGACCTACCAGAAAATAAGCCCTAGCATGATTTTTTTCAGGATACTCATAATATAAAATAAGCCCTTATGAGTCTTTTGGAACAAAAATTAATATAACACCTGGTCTTATTTTGGGGGAAATACGGTAAGGCTTATTTTATATTATAAGCATCCTGACAAATCATGCGAGGGCTTATTTTCCGGTTAGGTCTTATTTTCGGGGAAACACGGTACTATCGGGTACTACTGTGTTTCCCCCGAAAATAAGATCTACCCCAAAAATAAGCCCCAGTTAAGATCTCAGCCAGACAGATGCATTTAATACGTTATGTTTAGTACGTTATGTTTATGTGTAGTACATTACGTTATGTTTTAGTACATGTGTTTTAGTATGTTTTTGGATACAGGAAACTTGGAAGCATCCATTTGTGAATAATTTAATTCCTAACTATAAATCATTTCCATGCATTTTAAATTCCATTAATGGACAATGTTAACCTTTTGTAGTCATTCAATATACTTGCAAGTTAAAATTTTTGATGTATGCTAACATTCTAATGTTTCTCCTCTTTTTCCTCATTAATCTTTTTCCTCATTGAGTACGCAACAAATAAGTCTACTTACAATCACATTTAAAACTTATTTTGGTTTTTGTCTTCCCTAAGGGAATTGTGTAACTATGACAGTGATAGAATATATTGTCTGGTCTTTACTTTCCAGTTGTCCTTATATAACACCATAGGGATCCCAGAGAATTCTGTCTGAGAGAGTATCAAGCCTTGAATCAGATCTTCTGTCTGCCAGAATCTGATTACCCCCAAATGCACCTAGAGGAAAGATCTGATAAAATAGAATGTGTGGATTTCAAAATTCAAAACTTCATGTGCGTGGATATAATAAAGACTGTAATAAACAGGAGAGATGCAGTATTACATAGGGGATGAGCATATGTAGATCATAGAGTGGCACCTAGACCAACCCTGGGCATAGTGGGTCAGTAAATCCAAGCTGCCTCCAGATAAAATAACCTCGTTTACTAGAATTCTTGATTGTAAGAATTTTGGCTTTTTTTCAGAACTTCCCTTTGCCTCTCCTCCATCTCCCTGACAACTATTCAAATTGTTTGCTGACATTCTGATTAAAGCTTATATAACTGACTATAGCAAGCGCTAGTATCTTCCAAATTCTGCCTAGAGCAATACAAAAACTCAGCAGATAAATTATGAGTGAATAAAGGGGAGCTTATTACATTTGTGAAGACTTTACCACAGGATTTCTTTAAGTATTCTACTTCTCCAAGGCAATTGAAATAATTCAATTAACTTAAAGACTTTCAGAAACATATCCATGTTTAGTTTTAGATGATTGTTGTCATGTTGCTATTTGCACAGTGGTGATGTTTGAAATACCATGAAAAACAAATGAGAGCTCTCCAAGTCTTCTAAATATTTGTAATTTGTCAGAATTAAAAATATCATGAAATTACTCAAAAACATTTATGAACTATCTACACAGTAAAAGGCACTGCAGAATGAGAAAAAAAAGAAATAATGCATTAATATAAAAATTTGGTTTCAGGTTATAAAGATAGATATATAGCCTTTTTAAACATACATCTTATTAAAGATATTTAAGTGCCAATAACTAGAGTGAAAGGCAAAATATAATGACCATAAAAGAAATGCATATAAGTACATAGGAATTAGAAAAATAAAAATAATCAAGACATTTACATCTTTGAAAATAACTATGAAGTCATTGAAAAACCACAGAATTGGAGGTGTGTAAATATAAAAGCTTTTCAAGAACAGAACAATGGAGAGTTTAAGTATCTTAAAATATAAATTGTGTATTTTGGGCAAAATTTTTAAGATAGTTTGACTGCAAGTTACAGATATCTGACTATTGTTACTTAACCTAATAGCAGTTTAACTCCCCCCCCCCCCCCCGAAAAAGATGTCTGAGGTAGTCCAGGCATTTAGGCTGACTCAATGATGCTGACAATGATTTAGTTCCTTAATTCCATCCTTCCTTTCTGGCTTTCTTCCTCATTCCTGAGATTGCTTCTCTACTTCCAAGCATCATGTCTCTAAAAGATGTTTGCCAGTAACATGGGTCCCTTTCTGTTGGGAAAACAAAAGAAGAAATAATCTTTTGCTGACATTTCCTTAGCCAGGACATCGTCACATAACTGCCCTCCAGAGGTACATCATTGCTTCTCATTTCACAGTTTCCTATTTTTAAACCTCTGCTTTGTCTTGACCAAACTTTCATCATGCTTCTCTCTTCCACAGAGGGCCCTGAACTTCAGCTTGCCTCCAAGCCTAAACAAGCGCTAAAATGCAGAGCACTTCCCATTTCCGTTTATGCTGGGAAATGGTTGACCACCCCAAGACACAGTCCCTGTAAAACCTCACAAAATATATCACAAAATATACAGTCTGTTTACTTCTCCTCCCCACTCCCCACCCCACCCCCGTCTTTTGCCAACTTCTCTACTTAATGCTTACCCCTCCCTATAAAAGAAAAACATTTTTTGTTTGACTTTGAGATGTGTGTAGATTTTTGAGACTGGAGAGTTCTGACTATCACAACAGTCTTTCTTCTAAATAGTCTCTCCTTATCTACATCTGAATTTGTTTTTATGACATTTCAATTTCTCTTTTGGGGGAGTCACGAGAAAAGGGAGTACGCATTGCTATTGGATATGGCATAGACAATGTGGAGTGTCTGCTAAAGTATGTAAGTGCTTAACAGTGCTTAAGCAGAAACAATCCTATGTGCCAGAATTTTATGTCAGAGAATCATTCCATTTATTCATTGGAAAGAGTCTTGGCCTAGATGAGCTGAATGTACCCCCGCCCCACATCTAGCATGTGTGATTCAAAGCATGGTTCACACAAACCCCCAAATCAGCTTTCAAGCAGAGATCACATCTAATTCTAATCAATTGGGAACACATTTAGAGACGATAGAATTGAAATTGGACTTTAATCATGGATAGAATTTTGATAGTTGAGACAGTTATTTAGTCGGGCAAATATTCAGGATTTGTAACTCACTGTCACGAAGCTGACTGGATTCTGTATGTAACCTCCAATGATTTCCCAAACTACTAGCTTTTATGAGAAGAATAACTAAATTTAAGGTTCCCATACAGGTCAATATTTTACCCCAAAAGGTACATTCTTTGGTTAAAAAAAAAAAAAAAGTTCCCTTTTTACTTTATTCTAGTCTTGGTAAGAAAATAAAACTAATATGCAATTTTCTTTCTTCTTGGCTCAAGAAAGCAATGTGATAAAACTGTATCTTGAGCTCATCGAAAGTAATTTAAATCATCCAAATGTGTCAAATATCTAATCATATTTGGAAATAGGATGAGAAAAATATCCTTTACTAATTCTCATGGAAAAAATAATCCTGTTTTATGGATATGCTGAAAGGTGTTAACACAACTTTCAAACAGAAAATACATGATTCAGTGTCTTAGCAGAAATGAATGCAGTACTTAGTAATAAAACAGACTTTTGAAGAAGATACATTGAAAAACCTTGAAAAAAATTATTTTCATTAAAATGTACTTCACTTTCCTTCATAAAAACTTTTCACTCATGTTGGCTTGTTGATTGCTTTCTGAATGAGTGAAAAAAATATGACAATTGTATTATAAACTCATCTTGATACTATATATTGACATAATCATTTTAATAAAAAGGGAGCAGAAACTTATTTCGATAGTTTTTATTTAAGATTTTAACCTTATTGTACAATTTTCTTCATGTTCTTTTTAATAAACTTTAGTATTTTCTGGTTTCAGACAGCAAATATTTTTAGGTAGACACTGTGAAACACTTCTGCTTTGGTTCTAGGAATGGAATACCTGTGTCAGACTTTTACTTATGAAAAACATTAGTAGGAAATTTATGTCACTGATTCATGAAGTAAAATACATTTTTCTGTGCAGAAATACAAAACTCCTTTTACCGATTTGTTTTCATTTTGAAAAGTTAAAATGATACAGCAAGATACAATAAATAATATAAAATACTAGTGTGCCCACCACACAGAATTGACCGATATTGACATGTTAAAGTTTTACTCTGCACAAATATGAATCTGATGGGCTCCTCTCTTAGTCATCTTTTGTGTACTGTAATATTTTATATTTTTTCTTTGATGGTCTCAACTAAATTTTATTAGATTTATTCCTAATAGGTGCTAAAGGTTAATATACTTTTTATTGCTACTGTGAATGTGTATGTTTTACGTACCATTTTCTAATTTGTAATTATTTATTTATAAGAATTCTAATGACTTAGTTGGTTGGTTTTCTCTCCAGCAAACTTACTAAACTCTCTATTAGATTGAATGCTGTTGAAGGTTGTTTTGGATTTTCTATGTAAATAACAACTATTTTGTAATTTCTTTTTAAATTTGTATGCTTCATATTTATTTTTCTTGAGTTATAATATTGGCCAAGACATCCAAAGCAATGTTCAGTAATTGATTGATAATAAAATATTTAATTTCTGACATTTGTAAGAATAACCCTTACATTTTACTTTTAAGAATAATATTCCTATACATTTTGGTAGCACTTTATCAGGTAAAGATGTTCCCTTTGATTCCTAAAATTGCTATGAATTTTTTACATAAATGGATATTGAATTTTTCAAATGATTATTTCTGCACCTATTTTTTTCATCATATGATCTTTTAGTTTAATAGAGCAATGTTTTATAGTGAATTGCTAACTTAGAAAAATGTACCAGCCTTGCATTCTTGGAATAAACCTATTTTTGGTATTTTTTGAATTCTTTTAACATACTACATGGGGTTGAATTTGATTTCTGTGTTTTCTTTGTACTTCTTCATGTATTTTTAAAGGTGAAATTGAACTGTACTTTAATTTTGTACAGTTATCTAATTTTCCATATAATTAAATTCATAAAGTAAGATAGTTTTCTATACATTCTTTGTCTCTAAAATAATTTGGTAATACAGGGATTACTTATACCTTCAAAGTCTAGTAAAACTTACCTTTGCAATTATCTCAATCTATTGCCTATTTTAGAGAAAGTATTTTCCCCCTAACCAATTCAATTTTTTCATAACTATTAGTCTAGTCACTTTTTCTACTTATTGGAACAATTTTAGTAACTTGTTTTTTTAATACAAAATTGCCCATTTTATCTATATTTTCAAATATATTGGCATAAAATTGTTTATAATATTATTTGATGATTAAAAAAATCTCTAATATATTATCACCATCTTGCCCCTTTAAATTGCTAATGCTGTTTATTTGTAACCTCTTTCTTTTATTGTTATTATATACAAGCTCGGAAAATTAAATTCACGAACTCACCCTAGAAAAAGTGCTACATACCTCATTGCTGAAGATCACTATGGTCATCTTTGAAGTACTCCCCTTGGGAAGCTATGCACCGACACCCGTGCCTAGTCCACCCTTCAAAGCAATTTTGGAACTCTTTTTCTGGAACGGCTATCAGAGCTGTCACTGTATTACCCTTGATGTCCTGAATGTCATCAAAATGTCCTTTCAATATTTCCTTTATCTTTGGGTAAAGAAAGAAGTCTTTGGGGGCCAGATCAGGTGAGTAGGGAGGGTGTTCCAATACAGTGATTTGTTTACTGGCTAAAAACTCCCTCACAGACAGTGCCATGTGAGCTGGTGCATTGTCGTGATGCAAGAGCCATGAATTGTTGGTGAAAAGTTCAGGTCATCTCAATTTTTCACGCAGCCTTTTCAGCATTTCCAAATAGTAAACTTGTGTGTCCAGTTGGTACAATTTCATAATGAATAACCCCTCTAATATCAAAAAAGTTAGCAACATCGTTGCGACAAGTTTGCGAATTTAATTGTCAGAGCTTGTATATTTTTTCTTTATCAATCTTGCTAGAGGAACCCAAGCCTAAACCTGTCACACATGTAATTCTCCTTGCCACAGTAATTATTTCAGGAATGGGCACGTGCTTTAATACACAACAGTCATAAAAGAAGAGAAGTTGTCTACTTTTGGAAAATGTGGTCTTTCCCTTAAGAGACAGATACAAAAGAAGGTGGCCTCTTTATTCTCAGCATTTTTGAGCACAGATTTGTGGCCCTAAACTGTTCTAATCCTATTCATGACACCCTAATAAAACAATGCACTAAAACAGGATAAAATCCTAACAGTTGCACCTCTGTTACTTTTTTCTGTATTTCCTTTAAGTTTACTATCCTTTTTTTTTTCTTAGACTTCTTTGGTAGAGGTTCCACGTATAGAGGTGGAAAATAAATACAATAAATGTGTATATGTGTATTCAGAAGTTGGTCAGTAAGTGTTTTGGTGTGAATAAAGAAAGCCATTATTTGTTTTTTTTTTCCCCTACCTCCTACATATGTATAAATTCTCAATCAATAGCTCTCAAGGTCACTGGCAATTCTCTCTGCCCTGCACCACCACTGTACAAGTAAATGGCCATCATAATTTCTCGTTTGGCTGATTGCAAACTCCAAGAACTAGACTTCTGCACTCCAGCATAGCCCCTTTCCTTCATATTATAAACTCTGCAGTTAGTTAAATTGTCTTAAAGTACAAACACTGTTTGCCACTTTTCTGCTTTAAAGTGGCAAATCCTTTGGAGACTGAATTATCAGGGAATTTGGTTGCAAATGAGAAAAACTAATTCTGGCTAACTTACTCAGAAATGGAATTTGTTTGAAGGGCATTGAAAAGTTCACACAATCGATGCTCAGAAAACGGGCAGTACAAAAGGAAGGCGAGGTACAGCCAAGTCAATATGACAGTCATGATCTGCTTTGGTTGAGTCTGACTCCTTGTAGGGCCCTAGTTACCCAGGGTTGTGGAGAAGGAATACCTGTCTGCCTTCCTTTGGGAAATCTTTACCAAAAGGATGTGTGTATAAGACATTGTCAAAATGGCAAATAAAAATTAACAGCGCTCCTGAAGTTTTCCCGTTCAAACTCTAAACCATGGCTTACGAAGAAGCGCTTTGAGTGTCTGCTGTTTTTCTTTCTTTGGGAATGTTCTTCTGGCTAACTCTCATTCATCCTACGGTTCTCACCTTAGAATTTGCTTTCTCTGCTGGAAGCTTTATTTTATATTTCATGTCCAGGTTGGATGTTCTATGTTCTCACAGAACAAGCTGTACGTAAAATGTCTTATTCATATTTTAGATGTAATTCTACATCACCTTCACTGGGTTTTATACTTTCCTCTATTTCTGCTTCGTACATAAAGTGATGCATGGCACAAGTAGACACTCAATAAACATGTGTTGAATACATAAATAATATATGTGTAAGCCTTCAGTGGAATTCCTGGAAAATACTTTGGTATACTATTTCCTCATTCTTTTTCTCTTTTCTAACGTACAATTTAATTTGAGATCTGCTGCCAGTAATACCTGGATTCTGATGTACTAAAGGTGAACTTCGGGCAGGAATTTTGACATGCTTTGCTACTGGCTGCTCTTTTTCTACAATAATAATTTCATCCCAGTAATGCCTCTTGGGATTTCATTTTCCACCTAGCCAGAAACCCAGGCTGGGAGCTCCAGTGTGCTGCTGGGTGCTTGATACACTACATAGTGTTCTCTGGAATTAAAACTGCTTCTTTGAGTGCTGGTGGACTCTTGCTAATTGTGTACACATTTCCTTAAATCTGTCATCTTGATCCCAATATAGCTTGCCTAATAGATTTATGAATGACGGCCTTTTTTCATCTTACTTGATGATAATTTAAGTTTTACATTTTCTATAGAAAATTAATTAATTGGGGTATTTTGTTTATCAAAAACTATTATTTTCAAAATAGAACTTTATAACTTTGAGATTCAGGCTGTGTATTGTGCAAAATTATACCATTCAGCCACTCTTCCTTTAATATACATGTATTGGTTTTGCCTATTAGGTTTTAGTCTCTTAGGCACAAGTGATAGTACCAAGTTAAGTACAAATCAGTCTGTTCTTTAAAGGAATTTACAGTATCGTGAAGGAGATAGAGATATAAACCATTCATTCTAAAGCAAACAAACAAAGGAAACAAAACAGTGAGTAAAATGGAAGGCAATAATGGCAATTCTGTGCCCTGGTTGTCAAGGAGGGATAACAAATATGAGTTTAATTGAAACCCGAAGTCTTTTGACATTCCTTAAGATCTCTAGTGCAAAAAATGTCAGATGTGGAGAATTGTTTAAAACAAATATCAGTTACTCTACCTGTGGAAATCAGAATATAATTGTGAAAGCTTTCACTCAGAAGTATCTAGAAAACACATGCATTTAAATTCACAGTGACTAGGGACATCATTTTTGAAGTAATTCAGTAATTATATGTATTACTTTAGAGCCATTAGGCATTAAGTGGAAGAGTTATAGAAGAAATAATTTCCCTGAGAATGGCTTTTTAAATTGATGCTAAAAATACAGAATTTTAGAGTATGTAGAATTTAAACAGAAAATATTCCAACTATTTTATTTATTTTATAACATTTCCATGAATGCTGTGGTAGACTGTATTATTTATCTGTAATTCTTCCTACCGTTCCCTCCTGGTCATGATTCATTTTGGCCCTAGTATTCTCGTCTGCCCTATTGTGGGCTTGACCATGTGAATTCACTTGGCAATGTAATGAGAGTACAATCAGAATGTACCGGCTCTGAGAGGTCGTATCCAGAAACATTTAATACTTTTCTTCACTCTTTGTGGACATTTTTCCATCTGAAATAAGAAGCACTCGCCCTGGGTATTTGGTGGACTAGAATGACAAACACATAGTTTTGAACCTCATGTTCAGTCTGAAACAGAGCTTTCTCAGCCAACCTATAGATCTTCAAGCATGAAATGAAAAGAAACTAAACTGGTGCTTTCTCAGTCCTACATACTGTTTTAGATATGTAACACAATTATTTGTAATACAGTTTAGTAATTAAAATCTCAGTTCAGTTCCCAGCTTTATTCCTTAATGCCTGAGTGTTCTTGGGAAAGTTTCTTAATATCTCATACCTAGTTTCCCTGTTGGTGAATAAGAAAAAAGTATCGTTCTACCTCATTGATTCTTTTATGGTTTATATGGGATTTAAAAGAAACAAAACAAGAAAAAATAATTGCCAGATATATAATAAGTTTTCACCAAGTATTAGCTAGCATTATATTAATGTTCTTTATCATAGGCCCATAAATCAAATTTGATTAAATAAGTTTTGAAGGTTAAAAAAGTGAAGATTGTTTATATTAACCATTCTTGCACGGCTTTGAACTCAGGTTTACTTCCTTATGAAGTCCATACTTATTACATAGACTTGTGAATTAGACATCTCTCTCCCCTACAGATCCTACGTTTAATGAAATCTCTTAAGACTTTTTTTTCCTTTTTAATATCAGGTTGTTTGGGGGCAAAATTATATAATTATATCAATATGCTCTAAACTATGTAGATAATTTTTTTAAAAAATGAGGAATAATTCCTGTGGGGAAATGTAAAAGGAAATAATGTTTAATCTGAGAAAAACAGGTGAAGAGGAAATGTGAATTTTCTTTGTGATTATATAAAGCATATTAAGAAACATGTTTTGTTTTTCAACATAGAAAGGTAAAGAGTATCATAAATCCCAATATACCCATAACCCAATTTTAACAATTATCAACATTTTCAAACATTTTTAAATTCAGATGTTAATAACAAGATGTGATAAGTTAATTCTACTTTGCTAGGAATATAAAAACTAGTTATTCATTGCTGTGTAACAAATTGCTTCAAACCACAGTGGCATAAAAAACAAACAAACATTTATTATCTCACAATATCTCTGTGTCTAAAATCTGAGCACAATTTAACTGGCTACCTCTGCCTTATGGTCTCTCCTGATGTTTCAATTAGGCTGTCAGTTGTGATCTCATCTAAAGGCTCAAGTGGGGAAAGATTTGCTTCCAAACTCAGTAACCTGGCTGTTGGTTGGATTCAGTTCCTCCCAGAATTCAATTGCTTGATGGCTTGTTGGCAGGAGACTTTCCTCGTTTTAGTTGACAGTATTTAATTTCTTAATGTTTGTTGGCCAGAGCCACGTGGCTCTGTCCATAGGGCAGTTCACAGTGTGGTAGCTGGTTTCCCTTACAATAATGAATGAGAGGACAGAGAGAGAAGAAGCACCCGAAATGGAGGCCATAGTCTTTTCTACAATATAATTTCAGAAATTACATTCTCATTACTTTTGCTGTATTTTGTTAGAAGTAGGTCAACAAGTTTAGTCAACACCCAAGTGACACAGGGGTATGAATACCAGGGAGCAGGCTGCTGTTGGCTATCTCAGAGCCCGCCTCCCACAGGTTTGGTATAATTTAAAGCAGAACATGTCTGAGACACCAGTTCTATTAATACAGGAAATGGACATTAATTAAAATTCTTCTCTGACTTATGTAACAACGCTATGTTTACCAGGTAGCAACAGGGCTGGTTGTGGAATCTACCTTCACAAAGCTCTTTATTAGGATATCATTATTGATCTTAGATTACCTAGGCAAATGTTTTTCAATAAAAAAATCCATGAAATCCTTAGATGTTAAGAAATATTTCCAGATTTTCTGCCTTGAGAAACATGAGGCTAATATCACAGTTTATAAAATCTGTCCTTTTATGGACCTTTTAAACAATTAAATCTAAAAGAATGTTGAATAAATGAGTGAATTAATGAAACTTACTCATTTGCCTATTAGAAATGCAGACATGATGGATATCATTCAGGAACCTTAGCTCTGACGTTAGTCATCTGAAGAAGGAGGTTCTTTTTTAATGAAAATAAATTCTAGTTGTTATACATTCTCTTCCAAATGTTCATCAACTTGAATTGATTTTATATTTTAAAAATTATGTTTTCCCTAAAATAAACTTTAATTTTCTATTGGCATTCCTATAAGATCTCTTTCAACTGATATTGAGATTTTGGTTTCATTTGAATGACATAAAGACTCACTGAGAATTGTGAATCGATACATTTTGTATTCAGGCCTCAGTTATGTTTTCCCAATGATTGATGACATTGTGAAGTTAGATTTTTACTTTCCAGTGCAAAATCAATTTTTCAGCTAGAGTAACCTGCAACTATAATGAGTTTGGAAAAATCTTTTCTGGTTTCATGCTGAGTTTCCATTAGATGCATTTAGAGACTGTTATACACACAGATGCACAGTTCCAATGGAATGCTGTTTTTCTGTAGTTGCCCCAAAGCATTCAGTGGCATAAAGTTTGAATGAGTGTCCTAAAATTGTATCCCTTGGAGGATCTTAAAGTCTGGGAATAAATGTAGTGTCAATTAATGTAGATGTCTTCAAATCTGCAAGTTTATTACTCCACAGTAAATGTTTTACTTGGCGAAGTTCCAGAAATAATAGGTTTTTAGTACTCAATGAATTCTCCAACTGAAAATGTTCCTAAAATGTCTATGTTGAGAGGAAGCTAACAAATTCTTCATTGTTTTTCGGATGTTCGACAATCAAAGCAAAATACATGTATCACATTTCATAAACTAAAAGGAAATTAGTGTTAACTTATATTTAAAAGTTGTAATATTTTATCAGTAATAATTTTATTCATATAGCTATATTCTTTTTAAATGAATTAATTCATTTAAAAAATACTTGAGCGCCGGCCAGGTGGTTCAGGCGGTTGGAGCTCCGTGCTCCTAACTCCGAAGGCTGCTGGTTGGATTCCCACATGGGCCGGTGGGCTCCCAACCACAAGGCTGCCAGTTCAACTCCTCGAGTCCCTCAAGGGATGGTGGGCTCCACCCCCTGCAACTAAGGTTGAACACAGCACCTTGAGCTGAGCTGCCACTGAGCTCCCGGATGGCTCAGTTTGTTGGAGCGCGTCCTCTCAACAAGGTTGCCGGTTCGACTCCCGCAAGGGATCGTGGGCTGCACCCCCTGCAACTAGCAATGGCAACTGGACCTGGAGCTGAGCTGCGCCCTCCACAACTAAGACTGAAAGGACAACAACTTGAAGCTGAACGGCACCCTTCACAACTAGGATTGAAAGGACAACAACTTGACTTGGAAAAAAAAGAAAAGTCCTGGAAGTACACACTGTTCCCCAATAAAGTCCTGTTCCCCTTCCCCAATAAAAAAAAATCTTTAAAAATAAAAAATCCTTGAAGCCGAGTCAATCAGGGGTTTTACTAGTAGGATTAATAGTCTCTTTATAATTCCCATGAAAGGATATTTAATAAGTGAAACCTCAAATCTCTATAATTATCATAAGACTATTTTATATACATATTTTAATCTCTTTTCAAGACTGTCTCTCTTTGGTTGCATCCACATTTTACTAATATGTGTTTAAAAGCAAAATAACTTATTTGATCAACTAAACCCCGTGCTTACATAATGACAAAGAATCAACTGATTTTTTTTTCCCCAAAAAAGTTTTTGAAATCATCAGAGTTCCCCATCCTACATATTCACAGACTTGGAATGTTTAAAAAATTGTTCTGAAGATGACAAAAGGGAAGTCAATTTAGTACCTCTGGGGGGGTGGGATAAATCTATTGAAAAGCATGCAACATGAAGGAAAACTTGTGAAGAAATAATGTTAAAATATCCAGAGGTGAGAGCAGAGAGAAAATTGTATATGACCTTGCATTATCCACCTAACCGTAGCAAAGCTGTGCAAAATGTCATTGAGATTTCCCACTGGATACAACTCCATCATATTACCTATTAGGGAGGTGACAGACTTTCTACTTATGTTGCCCTTGTGAGAAAACCCCTAGAGTATTAAATTCAGTCCTGGGTAACTCAATACTAAAGAAATAGAAAGACTGAAGGGGGCTTTGAGAAAAACAACATTGTAAGAAATATCATAGGATCATAGGACTGAAAGGGACCCAGAAAGGTCATCTAATCTCCCAGCCTGCCTCTGGCAATGATTGCATTTAAGCCATTGAATCTCCTTTGAGAAAGGAAATTGTACAGCATTTCTACTGTTTTAATATTTCAGGTATGTATTTGGGACATTTAACCTAAACACACCAGACTATAACATTTTTTTTGTAATTTCTTTTTAAAAATTCAGTAAAGTGCATAAAATTTAGGTTTAAAGCTCCATGAATTTTTATAAATAAGTACACTAGTGAGATTACAACTGAAATCTAAATATATGATGTTCTCAGCATTCCAGAAACCTTCTTCAATCCCCTACAAGTCAATCCTCAGCCCCAAACACACTGAAATTAACTACCACCCTTATTTCTATACTTATTAATTAGTTTTCCTTGTTTTGAAATTCGTATATATGTAATTATATATGTTGGTCTTTTTTCTGAGCTTTTAAAAATTCAGTATTGCATATTGCAGCCTTGAATAAAGGAATTTGTTTTTGCTATTCTATATTTCATTGTATGAATTATAGCACAATTTATCCATTCTACTGTTGATGAATATTTTGGGTTTTTCTTTTTTTTAATTTTGTCTATTATAAATAGTCTTTTTGGGCATTTCTGTATACATCATTTGGTAAAATGACATACTCATTTCTGTTAGAGAAATACCTACAATGGGATTGCTAGATTATACAGTATGTGTATTAGCTTCAGCAGTTTCATCAAACTCTCAGTTTACCCTTTCATTATCAGTGCATAAGAATTCCTGGTTTTTCACAATCTTCCCACAACTTGGCATTGTAATTTATTTTTAAATTGTAACCACTCTGGTAGTGTGTAATGATATCTCACTGAGGTTCTAACTTGCATTTTCTTGATGACTAATGAAATTGAGTACCCTTTCATATCCTTATTGGATGTGTTGATATCCTCTTTTAAATACCTATTCACGGCCTGATGTTTTTAATTGTGCATTAAGGAAATTATGTCTGTGTGTGTGCGCACGTGCATATAACTTTTTACATCTGAGACTGTCTTTGATACAGGGCATCCAAGTTTATGTCAGAGGTTACTCCTTGATAGCCAATCTAAAGAAGAAAGAAAAAGAAAATGTAGGATTGCATGAGGATGCACTAATGGAAGAGGCATGAAATTGATGTACATCACTGTTACACACATTCTAGTAGTCAAAATTAATTTTGGCTACAGGCGTGCCATAGCTACAGAAAAATGTAATCGTATTGCTTAGCCACATGTAGAGACTATACGTTTGTTTTAACACCTAGTCTCTGGCACATAAAAAAAATTCTATAGAAAAGTTTTTAGCAAGCAAAGGATGTCAGTGTTATCATTAAATCAACCTGATTTGGTAACACATGTTTAGATTGTCCGTTAGAATGCAAAAGTATGTGCTAACCACTCATTTCTGATTTTGACTATATTTACATATATAAATGAATTCATTCCATCTAACACTTTGTTATATTAAATTAATTTCATAGAAATTCCTGTTATATAGATTTCTCGGGCTTTTATAGAATCCCCGAGTTGAAAAAGAACTCAGAGGTCATCTGGTCCAATTCTTATCCAAAGCATAAATCCCCTCCAGCTGGTTAAACTCATTTTTAATTCCAAAGCTATTCTCCAAGCTTCTAGTCATTTCATCAGCAAACTTAATTAACAGGGAGTCTATTCAATCTATGTACTCATGAGGCCAGCTTAACAAAATTAATAAATATATAATTTGGCTGACTGCACAGTGAGGTGAAAGAGGTGGGAGTCATGTGCATTAATTCAATGCCTATGATTCCTTTCATAACATTACCTAGCAATATTAGATAATCTTACATTCACTTTGCTGTGGAAAAAAAAAATCTGCTTCGTTACAACAGCATGCTCTTGGGAGATCAAAAATAAAATATTATGCTTATAAATAAAAATGTGCTAGATGGACAAATTAACATTTCAGATTAACCATGGGAAGCAAAAAACACCTAAGTCAGTAACTTAATGAAATTTTTCTTGAAAAATGTACCAATTTTAGTAAAGTTACCATGATTGATGACTGTGGACGATCAGTGGCCAAGCTGCCTTTATTAGGTAGTGCTATGTATATAAACTGTAATATGAAAAAAATATTCCCTGGGGTTGCGCAGTTCACAGACACTTGCTCTTAACCAGTTCATTCATATTCCAATTTCAACAAAAAGGAAAATAAGAAGTTTGAATGGATATCATGTAACATTTGAAATACAAATATGGTCACATAGATATCATAAGAATATCTGATCTCCAGTTATAATGTAGATTGGGTAACTTTCATTTTGATGGATATGTGTTCTTCTTTCATTAACGTCATGCCAGTTTTCACAGGTCATGCCACATCGAGTGAAGATTACGACTCAACAATTGCGTGTTTCCCTACAGAGGCACAATGAGACCCATATTATGATTGACAATAACTGTCATGATATGTACAGTGTAAATTATGATTATGAAAAAATAACTTCATCGACTTTCAAGTTTTGTATTTTAAGTGAATTTTTGATGGCTTCAAAGTGACTTTTGCAAATACAAAAGATTGTTCAGAGGTCAATTTTTGTTTTTAAAATGTATATTTTGTTTATTAAAGAAGCCAGATCTTAAAATTTTAAGTTTATAAGTATTTTTATTTTGTTTGTAAGTAAAGCAAATGTGAACAGTCACTTTCAAGAGCACTTTTGATGAATTTGGGGTCCCCTTCATAAAACTGGAAATTTAAATGCTTTTAAATTATAATTATAAACTTTAAAGTATTAAATTTCTTTTTTATGTTTTTCAATTACCTAAGAGATAAATCTTCTAATTCATTCCAATTAATTTAGGAGTGTTTCCACAAGGGAAATTTTGAGGGTTATTGCCTTGCGAATTAACTGCTATTAGTTAGTTCTAATCCAGAGATTCACCCTGAAGCTGACCAGAACTGGGGTGATTTTTTTCTTTTCTTTTTTTGCATACTTATGACTGCTCTAACGAAACCCTTTCTTACTGCCATTTATTACAGACTCCAAAATTTAAAGAGAACATTGGTCAGGGAGCAGAGAAACACGAGGGTTGAGTTGTATCATTACCTAATTTACAAGTCAGATTAGAGTCTCTAAACCTCAAGGACGTGACTGTGATCTTGGTTGCATATAACTAAAGTATTTTCTAAGTCATTCAACTCCGAATTCTGTTTATATTTTCTTTCATATCTACTATGACCATGGTTCCTAAAGATAATAAACTAATATCTTACTGAATTTTGAATATTTTACATTGATACATATTTGCCTTATTGTCACACTTTTAAAGTCATGCTACTGACATATAAAATTAAATATTATGTATTAATTTTATATACAGTTATCTGATTTATTTGTTTCATGATATATGCACCAAGGTTGGGGTAGGGTGGAGTAGGGAGTAAAGGTACAGAAATGAAGTCACTCTTGATCATGAACTATCTCCCAGTTACTATTCTTAGATTTTCCTGGTATTTTATCTCTTAGTGTTCCAGGTATGTCTTGCAGTGAAATTTCTTAAAGTACTATGAGTTTTCTATCAGGTAGCAGTAACACCTAGAACATATCCAGAAAATAGATCCACACCCTCCCTCTCTATTCAGGGATGCCATCATATCAAAACAGTCTGAATAAAGATCAAAGCCAACCAAGGGAATGAATGTATTCTATGCAACCAGTTCTCCAGTGGCCTGGCTTAATGTACAGGCAGATTTCAGAGCACCTAGCCATGCTTCTCAAACCAGAGTACCTTCCAGATGACAGCTCATGTAAATATGCCAGTGACTTTCTACAGTTACAGGATAACCAAGGCAAATTTCAATTCGATGCTAATTTTCCTTGAATATTTGGAGAAAAATTGATTTCAGTGTGTGTATGAGGTGTGATAAAAAATACAGTGAATGTTTAAATTTTAAAAATTATGACGATAAAAGACACATTGCCATCAATCCCCCTCAAAATACTCCCTCTAACTTTGAACATACTTTTCCCATCGTTCTTGCCACTTTCCGAAGCTGTTCTGGAAGTCCTCTTTCGTGTCTTTAGTTGCGCTGTTGCGGTTCCCCTGATGTCCTGCATCATTTTGACTTTGGGGAAGAGCCGGAAGTCACAAGGTGCCAGATCTGGTGAATAAGGAGGATGAGGACACACCATAATGTTTTTATTTGACAGAAATTGCCGTGTACCAGAAGTGATGTGTGACACGGAGTGTTGTCATGATGGAAGATGATTGATGGCACACTTTAAAATACACCTTCTCCCAACCGTTGCTCATACCTGACTGACTGCACCAAACAAATTGAAACTTGTCACACACTGTTACTAAGGTTGAATGTGCTGCTTCTTGTATTGAAGATCTCTGTCTTTCCCTTGGATGCCACTTAGCAGCAGCATTACCTTACTGTTTGATCACAAAGAAAAGGCTCCATGTCAACATCACTTCTGGTACATGGCAATTTCTGTCAAATAAAAACATATGGTATGTTCTCATTCACCTTATTCAGCGGATCTGGCACCATGCATCTTCTGGCTCTTCCCCAAAGTCAGAATGATTCAGGACATTGAGGCAGTCACAACAGGACAACTGAAGACACTCACAAAAGAGGACTTCAGAACTGCTTCAGAAAGTGGCAAGAATGATGAGATAAGTGCGTTTGAAGTGAGGGGGATAAATGGCACTCTCTTTTACTGTAATAATTTTGTTATTTAAATATTTTCTGTATTGTTTGATCACACCTCGTACTTTTAAAATGTACTTCTATGCATGCTTATATGTAACACAGATAGAATCTCACTTCATTACGTCAGCCAATCTCATAGATATTTTTTGACAGTGAGTTCTTTTGAGATACTAGGGAATTCCGTGATATGGTTTATCAAAAAAGTATTTCAGAGTAAACAAAGTATACCAATATATGGCATGGCTGAATGGTAACAACTTTTTTGTTGAAGTTATGGAGGGTAACAATAAAATTTTTTTGAAAAAATTATGTCCCCTTATGAACAATTTTAACTTTTGTTCTTAAAATAAACTTGACTCTCAAAAATCCATTCATCTCCATTCTATAATTATTGTAGATCAGATGTTTGGTTATATGTTGTATTGCTTAGTTTCTCTCTCTCAGTGTACGAAATAGTTCAAGTTTTGTGATTTAGTGATATCCATAATTAACATTTTAAACATTTTATTTAAACATGTTACCTTGAAATAATAATATAGAAATTTAAAAATTTTAAAATCTTAAAGGTATGAGAATTAACCTGCTAAAATGTACAACATAATACAATGAGATCAAAGCACCATTAAATTATTAACACAACAACAAAGAATTTTAGTCTTAACATGTAACTTGATGGTAGGTGGCAATGAACAGTCAAAAAAGAATGTGTTTATATGTTTTTTTAAAATATGAATACCAAAGATAAAGGTAAGTTGTCCACCTCAGCAAAAAATTATATAAATTAATGTCTTTTGTATAATTCTATGTACATGGTAATCATGGAGAGTTTATTATTTATTTATTTATTTATGTAGACATTCAATATTATTTTATATTAATTTCATGTGTACAGCATAGTTGTTAGACATTTACATAATTTAAGAAGTGATCCCCCTTGACTAGTCTACTACCCACTTGGAACTAAATATAGTTATTACTATATTATTGACTATATTCTCTATGCTTTACTTTACATCCTCATGACTATTTTGTAACTACCAATTTGTATTTCTTAACCCCTTCACCTTTTTCACTCTGCTCCCCAACTCCCTTTCCATTTATCATCCCAATAAATCTAGTACCCATCTGACACCATACATTGTTATTACAATATTATTGTCTATATTCCTTATGCCAGCACTGGGCTTAGAGGAGCCTCCAGAGGCCAAGCCTCAAACTGAGGGCAGCTGTTGCTAATGCCAGGTTAGCAGCTGCTCAGCCAGACGTACAGGAGATGTTGAAGCCAGGTGCTGCTTGTTTGGGTTTTGTGAATCTTTGAGAGATTTTAGGAAAGTCTGTAGCATGAGCTAAGACAGGTTGTTTGTATGGAAAAGCCACTGGAAGCAGCTTGGGTATGCCCAAAAGTTGGATCGGGTGGCAAATCAGGGAATCAGAGCAGATGAAAGGTGTTAACCGAACTGATGGAGACTCAGATATGGTGGCAGCCTGCGTCTGCACGTAAGAAGGAGGAGGGCTCAAGAAAGAAACAATCACTTCCGCCAGCTTCTCCATCCAGGAAAAAGCTGCCCCTCCAGCTCTCATTCTGAAGTTAGACAACTGAATTCCTCCCCATATGTCCTTGGCGCCTTTATAGCTGCTTCCCCAGCACGGGAGCTCAGAATGAGTGAATCTGTTAGCAGGTAAGTTCGTGCGGGGGGGCCCTTAAGGGGAACTCCTGGGAGTGCAGCCACCTTATGTCTCACTCAGTCACAATATCCACTGGTTTGCACAGTCAGAAGTTCTGGAGACTTCTCTCCTAGGCACTAAAACCCTGGGCTGGGGCGGGGCTGGGACCCCTTGCTCCTCAGGGTAGGACCTCCATAGCTGAGTTATCTGTCTGGATTTTTAATGGTTACACTTTGGTGGGGGACCAGCCTATTCCATGTCTCTGCCTCTCCTACCAGTCTCAAGGCGGTTTCTTTATGTCCTTAGTTGTAGGGCTTTAGGTAAGCTAGATTTCAGGTGATTCTCAATGATGGTTGTTGTGTAGTTTAGTTGTAATTGATGTGTTCCTGAGAGCAGTTACCTACTCCGCCATCTTAGCCGGAAATTCTAATCATACTCGTAGCAAATTTAAATGAAAATCACCAGCTGACTTTGCAGATAAAAGAAAAATGTTGTTTATGGGACAAAAATAAAATAATAACAATCAAAATAACAAAAATTGCTTGAAGCTTATTTCAAGGTCAGCTTTAGAACTACCTAAGAAGATTAAGTTCTAGACTAGTATATGAGCTTACCTTCTTAGGTAGTAATTACTATAATTATTATTAACACATTGTAGAGATAGTGAAAATGTTTAGGTCAGAAAGAGACAGCAGAATTGAAAACAAAAGTTTTTTAGTAAACAACGCTAGGTAATTGCAATTTAAATGTGTTAAAGACATGCCTAGGTCCAAATGGTTGAGAGACTGGTGAATTTGATTATTTTACAGTTGAATTACACCATGAATATGAATTATTTTTCCATTTCATTTGCCTTCAATATATTTATGTTTCTATGATGATATCTGTGAAAACAAACATTTAAAGAATGATGGATGACAAATTACTTGGTGAAAAAATAGGATAAAGATGGTACACTAATTCTTTAAAAAACTTATTTTCTGAGAGAAAATAGAGTCAAATTTGTGTGAAAAAAGATTGGGAATAGTAACCCACATTAAAGTCAGTGTTTATCTTCTCTATTTGTCTTCAAAATTGTTTGGCTATTCTTGTTTCTTTGCAACTTCACATTATTTCGAAAATCAGTTTTTCAAATGCCATGAAAAAAAGAAAACTGTCTGGATTTTCAATTGAAATTTCATTGAAATTATACGTAAATTTGGAGGAAATTGATATCTATATATTATTGATATTGACATATTATTGATTCTTGCAATTTAGGAAAATCCCTCCAACTATGCATTCTTCAATATTTCTCAGCAATATATTTTAGTTTTATATGTAGACTTTCTATATCTTTCTTTTTACTGCCCATGCTTTAGTCTAAATATATTTTACTAACTTACTTATCTTCCAACTAGGCCTCTCTTCAGCTATGTCTAATCTGCTGTCAAATCCATCTGAGTTATTTCTTTTTGATATTTACTGTATTCCTTAGTTCTAGATTTTTCATGGTTTCCATAGTAATTCTTCATAGATTCTGGTTATATGCTGATATTAACAATATGCCCCCAATTTTCTTTAATATATTAATCATAGCTATTTCAAAGTCCATGCCTGATATCTCTAATGTCAATATCTCCTATAGGCTTTCTATTTTGCCTTTGATTGTGGTAATTCAGTGTATCAGATGTGGTGTGGTCTGTTGCTGTCAGTTAATTTTTGATTACATGCTGAATATTGTGTATGAAAAATTATTGATATTTGAATCGTTTGAAAATGTTATTTTTCTTCATTGAGGATTTCCTTTTGCCTCTGGTAGGAGTTAGACTAGGAGAAGATCATTCAAGCCAATCATAATTTAAATTAGATCTCTGTCATTTGAAGACTATTTCTGAGTCTCCATTAGTTCTTTGCTGTAGCCTTTCAAGCATCTCCACTGAAAATTTAAGCATTTCATCAAGATCCCTCCTCACTGATAGACTCTGACTACATTCTTTTTTTTCTTTCTCACCTCTTGAAACTGATAAAAGCTACTCAGTGGCTCATCCATTACTAACAAACTGTCAGATGCTCCCAGGACAAAAGATGTACTAAATGCCAGGCTGTCCCTCTGCACTTCTCTCAGGATCTTGGCTATACATTTGGGTACGTTGGTAGCTCCCTCATGTCTTCAAACAGATGTTTTTAATAAATGTCATCCAACTTTTGAGAGGCACTGCTCACGACTTCTGCAGCCAAGGCTTTCTCAGGGAGAGGTCATTTGGGGATAATAGGCCTAGAATGTTTTATGCTCCTAGAGCCTTTCTTATGGTTTTTCAGTCATAGCCAGAGATTATACCTATATCATATCGATAAATCTGGATGAAAATTGGAAAACTCACTCGATATTTTGCCTGCACAGTAAAAATGGTTGTCAGTGCTTCTGCCTGATCCTTTTAAGCAGAAGCACCAGAATTGGAGGTTCAACAAGCTCAAAAAATACAACATAAAAAAATATATAGCACTGCTGTGATTCCCAAAGGATAAGTATTACTAGATATGAGACATCTTTTAGGAGGTATAAGGATACAGTGTTACACAGCAATGACTGAGAACATAACTCTTTTCAATTCTCTCTCAATCCTCTGATTACCTAAGATCAATAATTTTTAAGACTATTTCTCTAAACACTTTTCTACCACTGTATCTTTTAAAAAGAGAGAGAAATAGCTTTTGGCAGGCAATGATACCACAGTTGGATATTTACCGTTGTTTTGTTTTTGTTGCATTTTTATAATTATTTCATATTTATAGTTTTTAAATATGACAGATTTGAAACTCCCTTTCAATTAAAATTTAAGTAAAAACCTGTTAATTTTAAATAAATTAAGACAATAATAGTATAGTTGGTACATAGATATGGCAAACACTGATGGATATGGGTTAACACTGAAGATTAAGGCCACTGATATACAGGATCATTGGTGATTTTAAAAAAATTTAAGCTAAATACACAAATCCATGACAGAATTTAGTCTCAGAGTTTTAAGCAAGTTTAAGAACCGTTTTCAGTTCAGTGACTTTTATTTCCCTTTGTTTGCAATAGGGTGTTTGCTGAATGCCCTCTAGCAGAGCAAAGGGTCTAGGTCACCCTGTGACTCCATGCTCTTCCCTCCAACCAAGATAACACCTGGCTGGAAGGAGGGACATGATGTAGTCAGTTGAGATCCGGACACATATTTCCTTTTGACAGGAGCACAGATTTTTTTCCCTCTCTGTAAGTATCCCTAAAGACAGCAGCTATTCAGCCTCACCTCTAACACATCCCTAACCTTGTCCCTTTTGGAGGAGGACCAAGAAATTCCTCCAGGATGAGACAAAGTTTAGGATACATAATAGAAAAGATCCTTAGGATAGAAAGAGTGCAACACAAATATTAATGAGATATTATCACTAGTATAAGAAAACTGTCTTCCCCATATATAGGTACCAAATGGAATGAGGGGACATTTATATGCTAACTTATAATCTTTCTTTCTTTTTCTTTTAAATCTAAAGCTTATTTAAATAACAACTAACTCCTCACTAACTCCTCAGTCACTAAGATCTATAAATCACTTTTTTTTTCTTTTAATGCTGAGGAAAAGAAAAAGAATACCTCTAAGTGCTTCAAATCCCAGCAGTGTTTTTAATGAACCAAGCTTATTTTTAATCAATACTTAAGCTGCGGGATTTTTTTTTTTCATTTTTATTCTTTATGGTGCTGTTTTTAGATTTCTGTGCTTGCAAAGAGATAATAGCAAATGTCATGCTTGGGAAAAGGAAGTGACTTTGATGCCGCAAATCAATAAAAAGCATTGTTCAGCTAAGTATGACAGATAAATGTGAACACCACTCCCCAATCTTATAAAAAAATCCTCATCATCGGCAGGTGGGTGCTGGAAAAGGTAGCCTCTGAGCCTGGAGCTTTATTAGGATATTTGCAGAAATCTTTTCAGGTAAATATAAGTCGAATGTAATGCATTCCAGAACATTAAACCTGTCTTTAATTGTTAATCTCCTTTATTTGTAGACCATTTTATTCTGTACAAAGTGCTCCTTACCTCACATTGTTTGAACCTCACAACAATCCTGACAGGCAGCCAAAGTGGGTTTTTACTATGTTCATCTGACAGATGGAAAATAGGGTACTCAAAAATATTAGGCAATTCATTAGTCCAGAGTCATACAAAGTGGTAAATGGCAGAGCACAATGGGTGCATAATTCATATAGAAGGTGAGGAGAGTGAATTTGTCCTTACTTCCTAGCCAAAATTTTATCCATGGTTATATTGAAGAGAAGGAGCTAAGAAAGAATATTTGAAAACTCAGTTTCAAATATAAGACTAATTCAATGCAAATTAAATTCTTTAAATCCAATTTCATCATTATTAATTTATTCAGTTAATATTTATTGGACACTGACTGTAGGCTAGACATAGTTCTGACACCGAGAATAGGGCAAAAACCAAGGCAGTAGCAATCCCTGAGCTTAAGAAATTTAAAGGCTAACAAGCGATATAGTCAAGCATTTTCTTTGAATATTTATATCCAGTTTTCTTATTGAATAGCTTAGCATTGTACATTCAAATTTAAAATGGATGAGTTTGATGCCACAATTCTACTTTTAAGAATTTATCCTAAAGGACATCAGACATATATGCAAAGATTCATACATTGCATATTTTCAGAATTTTCTTGTAACAAAAACTGGAAATAATATGTATGTCCATTAGCATAGGGATGGTTAAATATTTTATGATACAATCGCATAAGGGAATATTATTTCAATATTATAAATAATTATATGTTGATTGACAGTTATGGATAATAAAAGCTTACCATAATATAATATTATTTTTAATAAACCAGTTAGAGATTATGCGAGGAAGGGGAAAAATTCCCCTTTCCCTCTAGTTCTTTTTGGCTGGCTAAATAATTAAATCAACAGGAGGCAGATGGACAAGAGAAAATCAAATTTAATGTTGTGAGCATGGGGATTCCACATGCATGAGGCAGTCAGAGATGCCACATACATGAGAGGTTCAAAGATAGAAAGGGGGATGGAGGTAAATAAGACATCCTGAGCTAGGGATGAGATAAGGTTCTTTGGGCACTTCAGAAGGTCATTGCAGGACGATTAGAAGAGCAGAACGTTAGTAAATAGAAGTTTGTCCTATCCGATAGGTAAAAAGAAGTTATAATCTCTTCTGGGTAAGGCCTCTAATTCAAATTCTTCTAGGGGTGGGAGAGGGGTATGGTTCTCTTGAGCCTGAAGCTAAAATTGCCTTTAGCTCCAAGTAATCAGCACTACCACTAAGGTACATCTTGGGGTGGCTTGTTCTGGACTCCCACAATTGTATCTCTCGGCTTATCAAATTTATGTAATGTTATTAGCGTATGTACATAAGCATGAAGGGCTTTCTGAAAAAATAGCCAAATGTTAGCGATTATCTCTGAATGATTAGATTTCACTCATTTTTTGCTTTGTTTTAAAGCTTTTTGTATTGTTTTATTTTTGATAAGCATGTTGTATTTTATGATGACAAAATAATACCATTTTAATTAAAATTATTCATTAAAGATTAGTTATTTAAATAGCATGCCGCCTTATAATAAAATGTGTTGTTAAGAAAATTTTGGAACATGACTTTATGATTTGAATACGTAGGACTTTTTGCTTGTAGTGCCTTGTTCCATTTTTCATGTTATTTTGTCACTTAAATTACTCCATTTGGAGTCTGTTATATTATAGCATATATTTGATATGTTAGAAGCCTATACCGATATCATTCATTCATTTGAACTTGGTTATTCCACGGGCCACATTATATTTCCTTATTATGGTTAGTTTCTGTCCAAATTTCCAAAAAAAAAAAAAAAATGGGCAACTTTTCTTTTCAACCTCTATCAGTAACATACTAAAACCTTTATGAAGAGTTTTAGTTTAGCATTTAGTTTTTATTTCTTCTCAGGTAAATTTTTTCCTAAATTCCATCTAAGAGGATGCAATTTCTTCCACTTCCTGAGACCTAATCTTAATTTACACAGTAAAAATGCCAGTTTTGCTTTGTCTGCAACTGATGGAGAAAAAAGGATAATCTGTTTATTTAATGTCTTGATTCATACAATTTGGATTTCCTGAAGCTTTTATCCCCCCCCACTTTGGGAATCTTTGAGTTTGGGACAGACATTCTATACGTCTCTTTAATAGAAACTTATACAAATTCTCATGTATGGTATTTAGATTGTGAAAAGTAGAGGATGCAGCATTCTTGATATAAATGAACAGATTCTCTTACTGACATGGCACAATATATCACCAAAGATTTTCTACTGTACCGATGCCTGGGACGGAAAAAAAACAGATGTAAACAAAATTGGAGCAGTCACAACTTTGAGTTCCCAACCTCAGGACTTCGGTCAGTAAAACTCTTTAATGTCTGTATTGAGAAGAGGCACGATAACATTGAGAGGGAAATAATTGTGTGGTCTGAATTTCCAACTCCTGATCCCCAAAGTGATACCCATTTCATACTTTCACTTGGTTCAAAGGATCTCTGAAGCCCGCTTTTTCACTTATTCTATGTGCTTTAAATATGAACCAGCAATCATCACTTGCCTTGATCAGAGCCATTTAACCTTAAATATATATGTAATCACCTTTTTAGAATGACATCACCAGCATTTTCTACATGGGGATGGTGATATTAACTTATAATGGTGGCCATGATGAGAGAGACTTTGATGACCAGCACGTGCTTATTGGCAGAGTGCTAAAATCCATCACTGACATCTGCCAACTGCAAAAACACTCCACATTTGCCCTCTCTTAAGTTGCTAACTGACACTCTGCATTCTGGAAAGTTACACAAACCAGTCTTCTTTGGCTGGTTTATAAGAGAAATCCTTAAGAATTAAAATATTAGTGAAAATTCTTATTTTAGGGGAGAAACAAGAAGCAGTTGTCTGTGATGATTAAGAAAAAAGGACTCTAACTCAGGTCTGTCTAATCTGTGTGACTTGGACAGTTATTAGAATTCTGTGTTTCTTCATTGGTAAATGGGGATGTTGCTTGTTTTTCCTCAGAGGTTGATATGAAGATATTTTCAGTCTTTCATTCTGAGCCAAGTACTTTGCTACCAGTATATTTAGTCTTTACAGTGGATAAAGGAAGTTCTCATAGATAAACTAATCCTAATGGATTAAAAGTTTAGTAAATGAACAAAGTTTATTTACTTGAAGTAAATAAAGTGTGGTGAGTGGTCTTTCAGCACGATAAGGCCAGATTTGTTAGTCCTTGACAATGTGGTTAACATTCTATTAATATCATCCCAGTAGCAACAAACACAACAACTACCTAGTCCATAGATGTTGATTACCAGGGCTCCCTGGAGAAATGGCCAGTTCTAGGACTGGGTCAGTATTTTACAAGATGAACCTAGAGCATCTTGTAGTTCCAGAAAGAAAAGAAGTACTTCCAAACATCCAGGGGAAGGGATATATGACACAAGAGCCAGATACAAGAGCTCCCAACAGCCAAAGCAGGACAAATTTGAGTAGCTAGTACTAGATTTATACCCAAGATATTAATTAATATCTCTGAGTCTTTGCTTATATAAATAAATGAGTAAATAAGTAAATGGGGTAGAATAGATGAATCTCCCATGTAAAAAAATTCCAAATAATTTATGTAGATAATTTGTCCTCAGGGAGTTGGAGTATAACTCCCCACTCCATAAGTGTGGGCTGTATATAGCAGTGACTTCTAAAAAATTAATATGAAAAGAGGGGAAAAAGAGTAACGACAATGGAGAAACCTGACAGACACTACCTCAGCCAAGCGATCAAGGTAAACATCAACAGGGAGGAGTCATGTTAATAGTATATACCCTAGTTAAAATGTGATGACAACGGTCTTTTTCAGAAACTTCCTCTCTTGTCTTTCTCCCCAAAACCAATAACCACAGTCAGACAAATACAATTGAGAGACGTTTTACAAAATACGTGACAGTACTCTTCAAAATGTTCAAGGTCATCAAAATAAGGAAAGCCTTAGAAACTGTGGCAGCCAATTAGAGCCTAAGGAGGCATGCTAACTTCAGGTATAGCTCCTTTTATTACTCTTCACTTTATTGCGCTTCACAGATGTTACTTTTTTTACAAATTGAAGGCAAGACCTTCTATCGACAAAAAGATGATGACTCACTTTATTGTGATACTCTGTTGTGTCCTGGAACCAAACTCGCAATATCTACGAGGGACATCTGTACATACAATGTGGCATCCTGGATGGGATTCTGGAACAGAAAAAAAAGGCCATTAGGAAAAAAACCACGGGAATCTGAATGAAGTAGGGGCTTTAGTAAATAATCATGCATCAATATTTACTAGCTATTGGAAATGTATCACTAATATTAATAATGGGAAACTGAAAGTGAGATATATGAAACTCTGTACCATCTTTGAAATTTTTCTGTAATCCAAACTATCCTAAATAGAAATTCATTTAGAAGTTATATTAACAAGAAACTTTCTTCCTCATATAGATATAACAGGGTTCTTCACAATAAAATCATTCCTTGGGGAGTGAGGTGAGACATGAGATAAGAAGAAAACCAGTGAGAACCAGGAGAAAAAGCCTCTCATTCTCATCCCTGCAAGCTGGATAGGAATCCGTTACTTTCTCTTACAGAACAAGGAAACGTTCTGTAAGTTTCCTTCATTCATTCAGAGAAGTAAATACCTGTTTCTATCTTCAGAGCCAGCAGAAATGATGTACAGAAATTACCAAATATTTACAATTGGAAATTTTAATGCAACAGTGATTGGGACCTGATTTTTTTTCTAGAGTAATGTATAATAAGACCTAAGAAAATAAGGAGGGTTAGAGAGAACTTTTGGAAGTAAAGGGCAGAAATGGAAGGAACATACCCTAGTGACCGTACAGGATAAAAAAGGGGTGAGGAAGTAAGGTCTGGATCCTATATCCCTCCTTCTTGCTAAACCTCTACTACAGCTTAGGTAAATTGCCTACTTCCTTGAGAAAAGAAATGCATAAAACTTTGCAGCTGTGTGTGTGTGTGTGTGTGTGTGTGTGTGTGTGTGTGTGTGTGTGTGTTCAGTTCAGGAAGCGTTGGGGATGGTAAAGGTGGTAACCTCGCCCACCCAAACCTGTTCCCAAAATAGACATCACAGGCTGCTGCTTGGTCTTGCTGGACTACTGTGAGATGCCTCTTCTCAAAGTGATACAACTGAAGACTTTGCAAGTTTGATTCCTGTTCCTCCAAGGATACTTAGGGACACTTTGTGGGTCAGGGAAAAAAAAAAAAAAAAAAAAAAAAAAAAAAAGAGCCTCTCCAACAATTTACATTTTCTCTCAGAAGAAAAAAATTAAGACCACTAAAATAATACTTTATTGTCCTTTATTACTATTTCAAGTGGATCCTTGATTATTGAAATGGCAGCATGTGTTCATCACTCTGATAATAAAAGTGAGCTAAATATAATGACATCAGCACTTACCGCAAAGCCATTCTATACACTCAAGGGCACAGAAACCCTTGGAGGTGCGGCCAGTCAGTCTGAAGAGCAGCATGGGGCTGAGTCAGCACTCCTACCCTGCAGGCTGCCAGTGAGACTTGGCAGATAGTTGGCAGCTGGGGAAAGCAACACAGATGCTCAAGTTTTATATAATCTGTTGAGTTTCTTCCTCTCTCTTTCACTCGAAAACCTAGGTGACACTTTTGTGTTCATTTCTCAAAGAAAAGGGCTGTATACTGGAGGCGTATTAGAAGGATACCCAGGAGAGAAGGGCAGGTAGAAGTTGTGAGAGCCAGCAATTGCCTTCCAAGCAGGACTTAAGGAGACTGGAGTTACACTTGGAAGCTGGAAGCTTATTCAGGGGAACTCACTGATTGCTCAGAAGCAGGCGTTTTTACATGGTGCACTAGTGCTCTAGGATTTGGGTGACTTTTTCGTTCTCTCAATCTCTCTGTCTCTAAGTTTTTCACTGTTCATTATTTTAGCTCATTTTTTCATAGCATCTGCTTTCTCAAGGCTTTTGCAACTATCATCAGAATCTCCCGGCCTGCCTCATAGTTAAAGAATCTGGTTCATTTGGAACTTCAGCATCTGGTTCAAAGAATTCCTGTTGGGCAGGGCTTTTTTGCTGTAGTGGACCAGTGGCCATCTTATAATTGGGTAAAGTCAATGGACATAGCCAACATGCTTGTGGAAAACTGAACAGTGAGGGCTATTCTGGCAGGATAATTCAGCTGAAAAAATTTCAGATTAATTCCTGGCCCCTCAGGGAATACTTCGAGATACCCAGTAGCTCAGAAAATGAAGAGGCCTTTTAGGTATACTCAACTCTAGTTAAAGAAGAGGGCCCCGCAGTTTTTTTTTCCTGGGTGCCACTTGCCTAGGCCACTGCCCTCAGCAGAAGGCAGCTGTGGGCATGGGCATTTTCCCCATAATGTCCTGTGGGCACAGCATGCATTGGGGTGATCTTTCCTTTCCTACCCTTAGTCATTCCCCCTCAGACTAGACATAATTCAATAGTACAGTAATGAAATGTTTCTGAAGTTTTTAAGAATGAGGACCTAACTATGCTTACAAAGGCATTTTGTGGTAGGTTTGAACAGAAGCTTGGAAACCATATATCCCTTGGAATACAATAGTGGCCGATAGCCTAAGGGCCCTCTGGTGGGCTGTGAAGTAGGTATGGCTGGGGAGAGGCACCCAGTAAGAAACATGTGGCTTTCTCCTTTCTTCTTTAGCTTGGGTTTTGTTTCATCACATCCCTTTTATTCATGTTCTTTGTCAGTGGCAATTCGTCTCCAGGTCTCCAATAACTCTGAGATAGTTCCCCAGCAAGTCAATAAGGCTTCCAAAACTAGCACGGTAGTTTATTTTTATTATTTAATTTCAATAATTATTAGACTGCCTTTTTTTGTGATTGCAACTTTTTTTTTTTTTTAATTTCATGCCCTCTTTCAGTGTGAATTTGATTCCTTCTGTCTCCACATGTGACTAATACTGGTGTGCACTAGGGAAATTTTCGTTGATGCTTTAATTAAAAATATAAGAACAATAAAAATAATTTCCACCTCACTGTTATATGCTATAAATATTGGGATTGTATTAAACTGTGTTGTACAAATATGCCTTCTAAAGGAGAGGTTCCCTGTAATAGAGATCGGTTTTCCTCACAATTTTTATCAAAGAACACCAAAATCAAATCTGAAATTTGAAAGGAACTCACAAAAGAAGGACCGGTTTTCTACCAATTTCATGTAAATTAATGTAAAATAATTTAATGTAAAATTATTTAATGTAAAGTAATGCATAACATTTAAAGACAAATATGCTATAAGATTCTATGTGTATTCAAGGATTTTGGACTAGTTTTACTTATTTTTCATAAAGTCTAATGCTAAAGATCTATTTGCATATTTTTATATAAAAGTTATACCAATAAATCTTTTACGTCCAAAAATGATACATTTTTGCTTTTTTCCTTATTCTGACTATGGAGACATGAATCTCTTCTTTTTTTTTTCTCCTTTAAGATATGCTCTGTTTCACAGCAGCTCGAATATAATAAAGACCTCAGGCACTGCAGAACTTACTACCGTATTTCTTTAGGTGTGGCATTGACAACCCTTCCAATTCCAATTTGAAATGAGTATCTAACTATATTCCAGCAAGCTGTATCACATATGAATTTACTCATGTGGTTGCTTATTGAAAATAGATAATAATTGCTCCTACTGTTATTGTTATTTTAAAGTTGAGTACTTAGAATCCTATTACTCATCTCATATTGAACATAATGGTATTTTTAAAGTCTTAATGGATATATTTGTGTTTTAGCTGGAGAGAACATTTGAATGCAGGCAATTTAAATGGATGAGCTGCTGGGATACTATTCTTTCTAAAACTGTGTTCTTCCTAAAGCTCTTTCTACTAGCTCCTCATTATCTCTGACAGCTAATATTTATTTTGTGTCCTCAAGCACATGGCCAAGGGATAGAAACCATCCTAGGCTCAACCCCACAAAAGCTCAAGCTCTAAAATAGGAAAGTGTTGCCAAATTTTATCAATTTCCACTTGATGGTTTCATTCATGCCCTCCTTTCTGTTCCCAGTGCCATCAACCTAGTTCAATTCTTATAGCATTATTCACCATTATTATTCATTATTCATCATTTAGTAGCTTCCTAGATGAACTAACGAAGCTGTTGTACTCATGGTGTCCAAGTTAATGTTATTCAAAGAACATTGTCCAATCATGTCACTTTCTTACACATGTAAGAAATGTATGTCATTTAATTAAGAGAATTTATTTTTGTAAAGATTTTATTTAAAACATACAATATTGTTATTTTCAGGGGCATGCCATAGTTATTCAACATTTATATACCTAAAGAAGTGATCACCATGATAAGTCCAGCAACCAGCTGATACTGTACACACTATCGCAATATTATTGATTATATTCCCTATGCTGTACATTACATCCCCATGACATATGTTTTATACCTGGAAATTTGGACATCTTATGCCTTTTTACCTTTTTCCACTTTTAATTTTGAATTAAAGTTGACATTCAAAGTTATTTTATATTAATTTCAGGTGTACAGCATAGTGGTTAGATATTTATATAATTTAAGAAGTGATCCCCTCACTAGTATACTACCCACCTAGCACTATACATAATCATTACCATATCATTGACTTTATTCCCTATGCTTTACTTTACATCCCCAAAACTATTTTGTAACTACCAATTTGTACTTCTTATCCCATCACCTTTTTCACCCTGCCCCTAACCCCCTCCAGTGTGTCACCCCAACAAATCTACAACAAATGGTGTCAACAAATCTGACACCATACATAATTATCACAATATTATTGATTATATTCCTTATGCTATACACTCATCCTCCTAACTTCTTTGCAGCAACCAATTTATACTTCTTAACCCTTTCCTCTTTTTTCACCCACCCCCCATTTCCATCCCATCTGGCAACCATTAAAATGTTCTCTGTATCTCTGAGTTTGCTTCTGTTGTGCTTGTTTATTTTGTGCTTTAGATTCCACATATAAGTGAAATCACATTGCATCTGTTCTTATTCTGTCTGATATATTCCATTCAGCACTAAACGCTCCAGGTCCATCCATGCTGCCACAGATGGCAAGAACTTATTCCTTTCCATGGCCAAGCAATATTCCATTGTATGTATGTACCACCTCCTCTTTCTTCTATCGTTGAACACGCAGGCTGCGTCCACGTCTTGGCCACTGTAAACAATGCTGCAATGAACATATGAATGCACATGTCTTCTAGAACTAGCATTTTGGGTTTCTTCAGATAAATACCCTAAAGTGGAATTACTGGGTCCTTCTTTGTTCCTTCCTATAGCCTTTGTTTTAAAGTCTATTTCCTCTGATGTAAGTATTGCTACCTCAGATTTTTTTTTCCATTTTCATTAAATAATTTTTCCATCCTTTTACTTTCAGTCTGTGTGTGTCATTCCATCTGAAGTGTGTCTCTTGTAGGCAGCATATAGAAGGGTTTTGTTTTCTTATCCATTCAGCCCTTCTGTGTCTTTTGATTGAAATATTTAATCTATTTACATTGAAAGTAATTATTGATGATATGAAGCTATTGCCATTTTGTTATTCATAATTTTTGTTTTTTATTTTTCACATCTTAAACAAATCCCTTTAAGAATCCTTGAAATACTGATTTTGTGGTGATGAATTTTTTTTAGCTTTGTCTTGTCTTGGAAGCTCTTTATCTGTCCTTCAATTCTAAATGATAGCTTTGCTGAGTAGACCTCCCTTGGTTGTAAGTCCTGGCTTTTCATCACGTTAAATAGTTGTGCCAATTCCTTCTGGCCTACAATGTTTCTGTTGAGAAATCAGCTGACAGTCTAATGGGAGTTCCCTTATAAGTCACTAGTTGCCTTTCTCTTCCTGCTTTTAGGATTCTCTCTTTGTCTTTAATCTTTGCCATTTAAATTATAACGTGTCTTGGTGTGGGCCTGAATTTATCCTATTTGGCACTCTGTGCTCCCTGGACTTATATGTTTATTTCCTTTGCCAGGTTAGGAAAGTTTTCAGTCATTATTTCTTCAAATAGGTTCTTAATTCCTTGCATTCTCTTTTTTCCTTCTGGTACACCTATGAGGGTGTTATGCTTAATGTTGTCCCAGAGGTCTCTTAAATTATCCCCATTTTTTTTGGATTTTTTTTTTTCATTTTGCTATTCTGATTGGGTGTTTTCTGCTACCTTGTCTTCCAAATCACTGATTTGATCCTCTGCTTCATCTAGTCTGCTGGTAATTCCTTCTGGTGCATTCTTCCTTTCTGTTATTGTACTCTTCACCATTTACTGGTTCTTTTTTATGGTTTCTATGTATTTTTTTATGCTTGCTATTTCTCTGTTGATGTTCTCAGTAAATTTCTTGAGCATCCTTATAACCATTGTTTTGAACTCTGTATCTGGTAGATTGCTTCCTTCCATTTTGTTTAGGTCTTTTTCTTAAGTTTTCTCCTATTCTTTAATTTGGGATGTATTTCTTTGTTTCCTCATTTTGGCTTCCTCTCTGTGTTCATTTCTATGTATTAAATGGGTCTGCTATGTCTCAGTCTTGGCCAGGTGGCCTTATGTAGCAGGTACCCTGTGGACCCTTGGCACAGCATCCCTGAAAACCTGCTCTGGGTGCTCCAGGAGTGTCCCTTGTGTGAGTCCCACCTATTATAGTTGAGTCTTGATTGCTATTGGCATGTCAATGGGTGGGATTGACCCGCAAGGTGATTGGCTGTGGGATGTAGCCACATCCACAGTTTATGGGCTGCTGTGCAGGGGGATTACCCCACTGAGTGATATTTGCCCCAGAGGGCTCTGGTGCTTGTTGACACTGCCCTTTGTGTATGCCACTTGTGGGACTAATTGGACAGTGCTCCACTGTGTCCTGAAGCCAACCTCCAAGTATGTTTGTTCTGGAGCCTGATAAGAAGGACTGGAGTGCAGGCTCAGGTCACCCACTGCCTGAGACTGGCCAGGGACAACCTGGTAGTAGCTACTAAGCAATCCGCAGTTTTTTGGTGCCTATGCTAAACCTGGAAGAACCTGGGAGAGGCCATACTGTGAACTAAGGACAGTTGCCACCAGTACTGGGCCTGGGAGAGCTCACAAAAAGCCAGGAGACTCCAAGGCCTGCTGCCACCTGCCAGCTCCTTTAAGGTTCAGCTACTGCTAGAGCCTCATATGTTATGTGAGCTGGGTAAGGCAGGGTCTCAGGGAGTTACTAGAGTAGGAAGAGTTACGGAGTTGTGGTCACCTGGTTAATGTAAATTCTGGTTTGGTGCCAGTGCTGAACCTGGAATGACTCAACAAAAATCTCAGAACACACTGAGGCTAAATGACACCCACCTGGGGCCTACCAGACTCCAATAATTTTCCAAGAAAAAGTGCAATGTGGGCAGGTCTGGCTGCTCATGGACAAAGTGCCTCTGATGTTGGGAAGCTGGGTGGGGCAGGGTCCCAGCAAAGCTCACTAGACCAATCAGAGTCAGATTTGACCTATGGGAGAGGGCTCAGCATAGGAAGGATGGTTCACAGGAGAAGGACCCTTCACAGGGAAAATGGCGACCATCCTCCAGCCCTCGCCACAAAGCCACACACCTCAGTCTACCCGCCCATATGCCTCCAACACCCCCCGAGTCACCATCCCTCCATCATCCTTGCAGCCCTGGGTGGGTACTTGGGAGCAAATGAGTCTGTGCATGGACTGTTTAAGAGGATGTCTGGTTTTCCGCAGCCTTCTGTCCCACATGGATTGTTGGAATTCTCACTGTTTTTCACAGCCAGAAATTGTGGGGGCTTCTCTTTTGGTACCAGTACTCTGGGATAGGGAACCTGGTGTGGGAGGCTGGGATTCCTCGCTCCTCTAGGGGGACCCTCCACAGCAGGCATATCCCTCTTGATGCTCAACCACCACACAGAGGTTGGGGCCTGTTCTGCATTTCTGCCTCTCCTACCAGTTTTGACATGGCTTCTTTGTTATGTTTTTAATTATAGGACTTCTATTTGGCTAGACTTTAGGTGTTTCTCCAGGCTGATTTTGCTATAATTTAGTTGTAATTTTAATGTGTTCACAGAAGGACACCAGCACAGTGTTTATCCACTCCGCCATATTGGATCCTCTTAAGACAATTAATTTAATTCAGTGACTTCTAATAGTTTTAGATATTATAAGTTCTTACTAAGTTCAGGAATTGCACTGTGCCGTGCTAATATGAAGATGAATAAAACAGCAATCTTGCCTTTGAGAGATTAATATATTCCTAGGGAAAAATTTTATGTAGTATTTACTATGTAGATTTTACTAGAAATTAAATGCATAATTTATAGCCATATTGATATGTCTATATGTAAATGCATACATATAGAGTCACACAGATAAAGCTAGGAGATGTAGAGTGGGTATAAACTTGGGTTCATTAATTGAGGAGTGCAAAAAAACATTGAATTTTGTATAAAAATTCAGATTCCAAAGTGAGCCTTCATTTTACACATGTAACAGAAATGCAACTGTTTGAACCTTACTTTTAGACTCTAGCACTTATGCCAAGTTTTTGGAAAGCAGAAGAGGGACAAAAGAAAGGAATATGTTGAATTAAGCCCTTTGTTTTACAATTTTTTTAATCTATAAATTGACATAATTGTCGTATATGTCTCGTGGATTTTTGCATATTAGGAATAGATAATGTATCTAAAGCATTTAGCACGTTGACTGGATCTGCAAAGAACTCAATAAGTGTTCATTTTTATTATTAATTTTTTCTTGAAATGACTTAGGAATGTCTATATTTGGGATAATGGGTGTGTGAAGGTTTTATTTCAAGTCGTATCAGCAGAGTTGAGGTGCTGATCTCACAAATTACTAGTTACCAGTGATATGACAAACTTATGGTGGTACCACTGACAAGAATATCCCTTGATTATCCTCTTTACTATTTAAGAACTTCTGTTATCTTTGTTTTCTTTGCACACACTCTTTGTGATCCTTAACTATTCTCTTTTTCTGTCTCTCTCAAATCCTGCCCCCACTTCTTCTTTCCATACTTCTTCAAATAATCTAGCAACTTTCCTTTATGTTTCTATCGTTTATCTCCGAGGTTCTTAATATTGACTGTAACTTTGCATTCAGGAGCCTACCAAGCAATTGTGTTTTTTGTGTGTGTGTTTTTTTTGTTTTCTTATAGGGCGTTAGAACTTGACCTCTCCCACCAAAATGTTAATTGAGCAATATAATTTTTAACAGGAGTAAGACAAAAATAGGTGGAAACACTTTCTTGGCCCCCAAATTCTGAAAATTCGGAAGGAAACATTTTAATTTATTTGTAGGGAAATTATTTTTCAATGTGCAATCACTTTTCTAAAAATTATATTTATGTTAAGATATGTTTGATAATCACAATGGCTTGCAATGATGATGATGATGATAATGATGATGATGATGATGATGATGATGATGATGATGGTGGTACTCCTTAATAACAGGCTATGGTCCTCCCCCTTGTATTTCCAGCAAGTAGCAGAGTAATTGGCACATGGTAGCTACTTAGAAAACTTGTAAAGAAAAGAATAAATGAAAGAATAATTAATGAGTATGTAAGTATGATTATAATATAATGTTTACAATATAATAATTATGATGTGTGAATCTGTGGTCCTTTTTTGGTAATATTCCTGCTGAAACTCATGTGTTCAAACTCACACTTCACCAATTCTGGGAGACTTAGGAATAGAAACACATATACACCTTACAAATATATCCCAAACCCAATTTAATCAATCATTTAAATACTTGCCTCACTCTGGAAGACTAATACTGACAATACTGTGCTCAATTCCCTATGACTCTTCAAAGAAGCCCCACACAGTTTCAGAATTGTTTCACTCCCTGAGAATATCCCAGGGATAAAGCCCTTGTGGAATTTCTTTTCTGTTTACAGAGATGTTTTAGCTGGCCTACTTGAAACATTGTTAAAAACTCAGGGAAAGCATAATTGTTATCTGAGAAGTCTATGTTTATCTTTTTAGTTATAGAAAAAAAGTCTTTAAAATTTGACTTATGAAGAAAGACTCTGAACATCAGATGATTAATATTTTACAAAAACAAAGATCAAATTGAGAAGCAAAGGAATTCATTACCCATACCAGAATAAAATTACTAATGTGCCAATATGGGAAAGGTCATTGTATGTGATACTTGCATTATGCATAAAGAGATGAGGCTTCTTTTGAAGTGTTTATAATAGTGATTTGCCATGGGACTGAGTTATGAAATCACTGTGTATAATTGAAATGCAGAGTCTCTGAGTCCTGTAGTAACACACTAGTGTTTTTTTTACAACCTAGGACACACCGTTGGCTATTTGTGAACATACTTTATGTTTAGAGAAGAAAAAGGAATTAGCTGTTGATATACCAGATGTGTAACCTCATAATAAAACATAATTGCTGTAAGACTATTGACATCTCAGTATGATTTGATTTCTTTCTAGCTAGTAAAAGATTATTTCATGAGCTTTATTATGGGAGTGTTAAAGTACAAGTTTATAAAAAGAAGCATAGAGTGATATAGTGAGCTGATATAGAGATTTAGAATCAGAACACATGAATTCACATTACAGCTCCCTTCCTTCTGATAAAACTGGACAAATGTCAACCTCCCTGAGCCACCAGTTTCTCATCTTTAAGTGGTGGGAACAATATCTACTCATCACACACACACACACACACACACACACACAACACAAGTTTTTTAGGCTAAAGTAAAAATAAATAAATAAATAAAATTACAAAGTGGCATAAAATGCTAGTTAAGCTTTAAAAATAATAGTTTTCATTATTGCAAAGGATTAATAAGAGTGAGATATTCTCAATGACCACACTGAAATGAAGGTGGTTCTTATGATACTTGTTGATTTCTCTGTGGCTTTTCTAGGATCTATCACAGTTCTGAAAGATGTTTGTGAAAATGTAGCTTCAGTTTCAATTCTTAATCTAATGTGTTCATTATTTGATACATCACTTTTGGGGGGCCAGACAGATTTCCCAAGCATTTTCCCATTTACCCTTTATGTATCTATGCAAGACAATTATGTATGCTATTTTTGAATGGTTTATAAGGAAATGTGTGGAAAAATTTTGTCTTTTCTATTGGTTATTTTCTTAGGCTCAGTTAATAGGTTGCTGCATTACTTAGTGAGTCTAGACTTGAGTATCCTATTTGCACATCTAAAACAGGTAATGAATAATTATCACCTTGAGGCTGCCAGTACTTGCTTGAGAGTAAAAGTTACGTTAACTTTCTGACTTGAGTAAAAATACTTTCTACAGAAAATGTTTATGACCCTTTCTTCTACTCTTTCTTTTTCTCTTTCTAACTGTCATATCTCAGGTACACACAAAAAAATGAGCTGATAGTTGTATTGAGGACGATTATCTCCAAATATTATTTGTTTAATTATTTAAATAATTTCTATATTTAAGAAAATGTGGAGTGGTTTTAATTAACAAAATAATTTCTATATATTTTAATGAAATAAACCTCTACATGAAGTTTAGGCATAACTACATTATTTAATGAAATATCTGAGAAAATGGATTCAACAGTCCTAGGTTACTGACTGTGTAAGCTTGTTAGCTACCTTCTCTGACTCTCCATTTTCTCTTTCATAAAATAAGAAGAAGAGTAATAATACCTAATCTAGTAACACAGATTTGTGGTGGAGATCAAGTGTGCTTATACAGTGTACAAGGATATACTATAAAGTGTGAAATATTATATATATATATGTATATATATATCCTTATTAGTGGATATCTTTATCACACTAGAAACATCATTTAAATGCATTCAATATGGCAGGTTCCCTTCTTTTTGAAACACCTTTGTTGAAAGAAAGGCTACCAATTTCTGGTCATGTCTTTTGTTTCCCTTTGTTGTATCCTCTTCCTCTGTATATCTCTGCAGTATAGCTGTGAGAGCCATTTAATGTTTGATCTTCTCTCTTCACTTCTTATATTCCTACTGGTTGGGCTTTTTCTGTAATTCACAAATTCATCTTGCTATGACTGTCTCCTGAATCATAGTTCTCATTCTGGAAAATTATAACAGCACTTGCCTAACCGCTCAGGTCACAATCTACATTCTTTAAAATCTACGTTCAAGAGATTACCAAGAATCGCTACATTTACCCCTCAAAGAGTTCCCAGATTTCTCTGTAGACACTCTTTACTCAACTCTGCCTCACTTGGACTGCTAAAATAGCCTCTTAATTTTCCCATCTTCAGCCTCACCTCAATCCAAATGAATCCAAATGATTCTGTTCAAGTGATCTTTCTAAAACACTTTCTGGACTTTGTTTTTCCATGGCTTGTAATTCTTTCATGGGTTCCTGTACTGTACAGGACAAAGTACAACCTCCGTCTTACAGCAAGCATTTTTCATACTGTTGTCTTATATGCACTTCATTTCAGATATACAGACCTGGTAGGATTTACAAAAATAGAGCATGAATTCCAAAACTCTGTGCCTTTGTACATGTTCTTTTTTTTGAAATGGCCCATTGAAATGGCCCCCTCATTGCCTAAGGAAACGCTCACCTCAAACTTAACTTCCTGTCTGGAGTTTTACCTGTGTCAAGAGGCTCTTTAAGGCCTATACTCCTTTGTGATTTTACAGAATCCTTTTCATTCCAGGACTACAGGCTTCAAGAAGATTCTATTATAAATATTTCTCTTACATTTTTCTTCCTCACTAATCTGAGCTCATTCTTCTCCGGTCTCGTTTTCCACTAAAAAACAAAAATGCTTGTTAAATGTTTACAGAGAGAATTAATTAATGATAATGCAGTTTAGTCTTTCATTTCTTATCAACTCCAAAATAATAAGAAAAAGAGAAGACAAGGAAAATCTTGGGAAATCGGAATAAAGTGAGGGACCAGTGTGATAAGCTGCCATCAACTTTATCAGAAAGAAACCTCTTTCCCTGTTTGTTCTGGGCACCAAAAGAGATCCTTTCTGACTTGTTGTTTGTGACAAGTTAGGGCCTGTCCTGTGACTCTACTTTGTTTTTAAAGACTATATGTAGTTATCATTGTTTAATGAAATACCAGAAAATCTGAGGTTTCAGATTAGTAAATGGCTTTTTTTTCATGAAAGCATTAGAAACTAGTAATTCTGACCAATAATGCTTCTCATTTTTGAGCATTAGACTTTCTTTATATCTCTAATTTAAAGGTTTTGCAGGTAAATTCACAGTTATTACAAACATATTTGTAGATAAAAACATCTTTTGAAAGAAATATATATAATGCTTTTTTATTTATGCTAGGTTATTTGCCTGACATTAAATCTATTTTTAAGAGTAAAAACAAGCATCTGAGCAATAAATGAATAGGATTTAAAAGCAGCACCTTGTTGTCATCAGAGAACCCTGAAGTACAATGTGTGATCATATTCCTGAAGCCCAAGATCCATCATGACAGGGAGCTAGTATATCACATTGTCATGGCAACAGGATGTCTTTTCAGGTCTAAATTAGTTCGTGTTGCAGATCTATAACTTTACAGGCTTACCCAAAGCTTTTCAAAAACAAGTTGTATTGCTTCCATGGTGCATGCTATATGCTAAAAATTCGTGGTGGTATTGCAAATGGTAATTTGAGTGTTCATTACTTTTGTTCTTTTTGTCTCCGAGCGTGCAGTTATCAGACTAAAACGGTTATGCCTGAGTGTTTTGTTTTGTCATTCAATATAGAACTGTGGGGGTAAAGATTTTCTTCCAGTATTTGCTGTACAAAGACTCTGGATTTAGGTTTTTGAATATTTGGATATGTATTTGTATATGTATTCTTTCATTGAGACAATAATGATGAAAAACAAGCAGCTATTTTAATGGGCTGGATATTACGAACTTAATAAGCTTTATATGTTATCCCCAAAAGCCAAAACCTTGCAGCACTGTCAATTCTTTCTGCATGGAAAAGACACTTGTCTTGCAGATTCTCTGCAAACAGTGAGAAAAAACAATGATCAATGGTCCTGTTCATTGCAAATGTCCTTGACACCCTCACATTGCAGCACATGCTTAAGAGCTCATTTGGAAGCAGGGGAGTGAGAACCACCACAAAGAGTAAGAAGGAGAGAGTGAGGGGGGTTGGAGTGTGTGTGTGTGTGTGTGTGTGTGTGTGTGAGAGAGAGAGAGAGAGAGAGAGAGAGAGAGAGAGAGAGAGAGAGAGAGAGCGAGCAAGCTATTTGTGGTTGCTTTCTTTGCATTCTTTGTAATTGTTAACCCCTTAGAGATGAAAATTTCCCACATCAATATGCACTGTAGTATTATTCCCTCTAGTAAAGCAAATTGCTTTTGTAAGTCAGCTTTGTCTTTAAAGAGGCATACAGATGAAGGTTAGGGACAGAATGTGAAATAGAGAAAGCACTTTGTGATGGTATTAATACTGAAGTAAGAGGAAAAGCATCTTCAGATTAAAAACAAATAACTAAATTGGGAACTAAACTATACTACGTTCTATCTTTTTTTCTATTGCCAATTATTTGCCTCAGTGTATACATGCATGGGTGATGAAAACAACAAGATACAAGACATTCAGTAGATTTTTGAAGTGGACCTCAGGAGTTTTTGTCTTGTTACTATTTTTGTAATTTGATTTTTCCCCCTGCTTCTTTCTGAATATGATATACATAGCAAGAGCTAAAATCTCAGAATTCTCATGCCTGTTTGTCTACTATCTATTTGCCTAGAAATATGATCACTTGCGTGTAGTCAATTTCATTATTTATAATCTGATTTAAGGAAAAACTAAGTTTGTGGGTCTCATTATAATTATTAGTCACAACTCCTCTGAAGTCCTTAGCTATATGTTTTAGGAAAGAAAATGAGGAGTGTTGTATTAGATAAGAATAGAGAAACAACCCTTTGTTTGGTTAGCAAAAATTAATCCTTTACTTCTATTGTTGGAAAATTGACTAAGCTTCTAACATCCCTGGAGATGATATAGCATGCCCTATTGCAGAAAGACGGGAATACCATTTTAATATCACACCAAACCAGATGGTCAGGACATAATTTACTCCAGGTTCTGGGTATAGATTAGACATTTTTCTTTTTAGGTTCCTCAAGCCTGGGGCCATTTATGAGTATTACAGACACTCTGTAGATCCCCAGTGGATTGAACGAGTAAAGACTTGCTTTAAAATTCCAGCTTGTTCCAAGAAAATTGCTTTTGGTGATGGAAAAGTTTTTTTCATGTATTTCTGCTGGTAATAAGTGTCATAATATTAAGTAAGCATCCTTAGAACATTTTTCAAAGAGCCAGGATTTTATATGCAATGGGTTGGAGAGAAGGTCCAATCCTGGTAAAGTACAGTTAAACTCCTCTCTTTTCATCCCCTCTCCCCTACACACTCGCATTAAGGGAACATTAAGCTCAAACTCATTTGAGGGAAAGAGAATCATCACCAGAAGAGACTGTTTCACTTCTTCAGGGATTATATTTGTAAGGAATATTCAATCAAGATGTGGTTGGTTGAATGGTACCTATCCCCTGCCCTCCCCAAAAGATACATCCATGTCAAATCCTTGGCACCAATTAATGCTACCTTATTTGGAAATGGGAATTTTGCAGATGTGATTAAGTTATGGATCTTGAGATGAGTTTTTCCTAGATTATCTGGCTGAGTCCTAAATACACAAACAAGTGTCTATGTAAGAGAAAGATAGAGGGAGATTTGAGACAGACAAGCAGAAGAAAAGAAGGTAATGTGACCATGTAAGGAGAGATTGGAGTCACGCAGCCACAAGTCTAGGAATGCCAACTGACACCAGCAGCTGGAAAAGGCAAAGAAAGTAATCTCCCCTAGAGCCTCTGGAGGGAGTGCAACCCTGCTGATAACCTTGATTTCAGAGTTCTGGCTTCCATGACTGTGAGAGAATAAATTTCTATCTTGCATGATGACAAAAAGTTTGTGGTAATTTGTTACAGCAACCACAGGAAACTAATACACAGAGGATCATGAGACCTGAGTGAGTGATATGTGATGGTTACTGCTTCACCAACATCCCTCCTCCCACGCCCTTTCCCCGTCTCAATCTGTGCAGTCATAGGAGAGAAGCAACCAGTTGGAAACTGAAAAAGCCATCATATTGCTTTGAGCTATTCCTGTTTCCTTCTGCCAGCACTCTCCCTTGGCTCTTAAGCACTGTCCTGCTCCAAATACACCAACTTTAACATCAATGGCTTTGCTTCTTATTTACATCCTCCTTTCTGCCTTACCTTCTTTGAACTCACTATCAATCCCAGGTTTTATGTTTCCAAAATGTAGCTGCTTCCCAATAAAAAAAATATATATATATTGTTTGTGTCTCTTAAAATTTTTGAGATGCTTTTGAATCAAAGCTTTTGCAACTTCTGGCCTTTTCTCCAGAAAATTCTAGGTTTAACTAGGAACTGATCATAGAGGAATGCCAAAAAAAGGACTATACAGAAGAGTGCTGGCTGCCAAATGCAGTCTCTTCTGTTGCTGCTGTTTTTAGGTCTGTGTATTTTTTCTCCTTTGCAATTATCAATATCCTTTATGGCTAGCACTTGCCATTCTCCTAAAAATAACAGCAATCAGATTGGACAATAATTGGTTAGTTTGTTTCTTTCTAGCATTTTTAAGGCAAAGGCTGTTGAAAGATTCTGGTCATAGAAAAATAGGAGATTTTGGTTTGTCTTATAGCAACAAATATAATTTTCCAATCATTTTATGAAATAATTGACTTAGAAGAGATGGATTGCTTACTCATGTTTGCTTTCACATCCAAGCAAAAGAGAAATCACTGTAATTGCAGTGATTTAAAAGACTGGACAAGGATATAAACTCTTATAGCTTCATTCTTTGCCACCATCTGATATAGTGGCAGAGGTAAAACTTGAACATTCAGTAGCTGATAAAGTGGACTTTCTCTACGTATTTTTTTTTTTTTTACTTTTTAGTTTTTATTTACTTTTTTTTAATTAATTAATTTTTTTTTTGCTGAGGACATTCACTATAAGAAACTTGTTCGGCGCTCTCTCTACGTATTTTTGATTGTGTGTATAGAGCATGGAGCCTGATGGTTAAAGATGGACAAACAGTTGAGGAAAGAGTAAAGATGGTTAAAATATCAGATCATATTGAGACTATTTTGGCACTGTATTTTCTTTGGTAGCACCAGGTAAAAATCCTATTTATCAATGATGCAATTTTTGTGGAGCTGCTCCCTTACATAATAGTTGGAAATTGAATTAATATCCAGTAATTCATTAATAAGCTACTCTAAGTTTAAATAGGAATCTCTGTTGTAATTAAGCTTATGATATTTGGAATCAGATAGGATTGCAATTCTGACTCTGAAATATATTCCTAGACTTTTGTGTCATCTAATTTAATTATTTGTGTCTTATTTTCCACATTATCATTGAAATGGTTATAATACCTACCTCAAAGAGTTATGAAAACTAAAGGAGGCAATGAATTGCAAAAGGAGCAATGCTTGTCACATAATATGTGTTCAAAAACGTGTACTATTGTTATTTCTATATGACAAACCCTGGAAATCCTCAAGTATGCTTTCTAGTATAAACCCAGAGAAAACAACAAGGAACATGTAAATTAGTGTGAGTTAAGCATTCCCTGAACTGCTCTGAATGTCTGAATAATTTAGAGGAGCAATAAACTCTGAAAAGAGGATTGTTTGAGATGCACAGGAACAGAGGACTTTTCCATATAGTGACAATTAATTTAAACTGTAATAAATAAAAATAAGGAATAAATTAAAGTCAATTTAGCAAGCTAACAGCATGAAAGAATGTTTAGTCAATGGAAGTCTTGAATTTACAACGGGTTTACCCTACTCCAAAATAAACCAGAAAAGTATGGTAAGGCATGACAACATGTTTCTCCATATTTTTGATTTTCATCTTTATTACTGTGAAATAGTAAGATAATCAGTGTTAGGAGGAGGGAGAGAGGAAAGAGAAAAAGCAATCAGCAGAATTTCAGGGCTCAGGCACTGGGAATGTTAGAAATTTAGTCTTCATGAAAATACTGGAAGGCAAGTACTCTGAATAACTAAAGGAATTGAGACACAGAAAGATTAAATAACTTCCCCAGTATCCTTAGCTTATGTGGTTTACCAAAAAAAAAGTGTTTTTGCCACTTTATCGGAGTCTACTTGATGATAATCAATGAATAGAAAACCTGGGGAACAGTTTCATCTGGTAGAACTAGACTTCCTTTTTTATGCACTGCTATTAGTTATCTTAATGTATATATTTACAAGTGTTCCAGATGGTGTTATGGGGGAGAAAACAAACAGAATATATGCTTACAAAGGGAGAGAAAGGAGGTGAGGAACCATTTTCTCTCCCTTGGATTAATATTGCTAGGGCAATAACTCAAAGTGAATGGTACAATACCTCATCAAAGCTCATCTCAGATGTCAGTTCAGATATCCTATTACTGTATATCCTATCCTGTATAATTCAAGAATTTAACCATGGAAGCCAACAGGTCTAGTTTTCACATGAAGCAAGAAATTCCAAGGTTTTGAAATCTATACTATTAGCAAAAATTATCATACTCAAGAGACAGTAAAATAGTTTGCCATTAAAAATATACTGAGGAGTGAGAAAAATAATTTTAAACTTGTTTCTTGGTTTATACCCCAAAATAGTGGGGTTCTTAAATTGTGGTCCCCATAGTAACAGCATCATCCTTACTTGGTAATTAGTTAGAAATGCAAATTTTCAGACTCATCTCTAGAATAAGGAACTCTAGAGGTGGGGCCCAGCAATCTGTGCCTTAACAAGCTTTCCAGGTGATTCTAATGTAAGGTAACTTTTGAGAACCCCTATCCTAGAGTTGCAAATGAAGATTAAATAAAGGAAATGACAGAGGGAGTGAACTTAAAAGTTTTGTTGCAGGGATTTCTCTTTCCAAGGAAGAAAGTGAAACAGTGACAAAAAAAGAGGAAAGTCATCTTTAAAAAATTAAAATAAAAAAAAGGCCTTGACTGAGACACACTATCAGAACTCCAAAGGCAGGCATTTGTCTTCCTAGCACCTCCTTGCTCAGGAACCCTAGGGCAAGGCTATCACAAAGGGACAGAAATCAAAACATAAAGGCAGAGAACTTGAAAAGAGGCACTGTGCCCACATTGTCTTTCCTAACGCATCCAGGAACAGAATTCTTGGGAACTTTGGAGCATTGCATTGATGGTGACCATAAGCATAAATCGTTCCCATCTCTGGACCTGTCGAGGGGCCTCTGTGGAAGCACCCTGTGAGCCTGCGCAGTGCTATATCTGTGTTCCTGAGCTGCCCTCTAGCCTCAGGACGAATTTGTGGGATGTGTGAGGAGAGATGCAAATGCTGTTTGATTGTCCTCAGGTGTTCTTCTGCTCCTCTGCCCAGTGTGGCTGTGCGTCCAAGCCTCATTTCTCCTGGCTTTGTGAAATGTTATTAAAAGCCATCTTATTTCCAACAAACAGTGCCCATCAGGGCACTTAGAAATAAAAGCCAACCTGTGCCATTTGAGAAGAAGAATATAGTACTGGCACTGGAGTTCACAAGACATCAACATGAAAGCTATGGACCAGAATCCTGGAACTAGCCAGGGTCCCTGAGGTCTTCTAGTCCAAATACCCTACTTCTCAGATGAGGAAATGTAACCATGGAGAAATTAAGTAACTGATACAAGGTCACCCATGAGCAAAGACAACTCTGTTTCAGGTCTTAATTTACTCAACAAATACTGATTAAGCATCTATTAAGTGCTAGGTAGTAGGTGAACAAGGATGAGTAAGACTAAGCCTTTGCTTTAAAAACTCTTGCCTCCCAGTGGATAAACTCAATAAGAAAACGAGTGATTATGTGGAATTTAGTAATTTTAATAATAAAGATAAGCCTGTGGCACTATAGGAGCACATAAGTGGGACCCCTAAGTCAACCTTGGAGACTGTTAATGACTGCTGTGAACCAGGGACAGCTCTGTGCCTTCCATTGCTTCTTGAATGAAAACATCTTTGATCATCATCCTATTCTCTCTTCACCATTATATGTTGGGTACAGATAAGCAAAGAAGCCTTGTGGTTCACAGGTCCACAGATTGAGTGGAACTGCATTTGAGGCTGATTAAGCTGAGAGATTCTGGGCTTTAAGCCAGTCCCCTAACAGGATGAGTCTTTGGGGCTGTTGGGAAGAGGATGAGTATATTTTGCACATGGGAGAAATGTGACTATACTGGCCAGAGGACAGACCATGGTCAGTAATTTTCAAAATGGTTGCCACCAAGTATTTTCTTATCTATAAGCACATGCTTATCTTTACATCAGAATAGGATCTAATTTTCCTCCTGTTAAACTCAACTGTCCTGACTGACCAGCTTGGTCAATAATATATAGCAAAAATGATAAGTGAGTACTTCATAGGAAACCTCGTTGCTTTCACCTGGGCCCCTGGGAACTCTGTGTTTGAGATGCTCCCTCTTGGAACCTGGTGCCCATGCCTTGAGATCCCAAACCACATAGAATGGCCACAGTTGACAGGCCTAACTAAGCTCCCTGTCTACAGCCACTATCTGTGGCCAGCCATATGTATGAGTCATTCTGGACATTCAGCCTAGTGAAGTCTTCAGCTGACCACAGTCCCAGGCCAATATCTGCCTGCAGCTGTTGAGAGACCCCAAGTGAGAACTGCCCAGCTATGTCCAGTCAACCTACAGAACCAGGAGAGATAGTAATAACCCATTTTGAGCCCTCAAGTTTGGGGCTGGTTTACTGCATAGCAACAGATACTTGAAATACCATCTTATACATGAAGAGGCCAAAAGAATTAAGTAACTTGTTGGAAGTAACAAAGTACATCACAGAGTCTAGAGTTTAAGGTTTTAAGACATATTACTTTATTTCCCAGCATTCCCTCCAACATACTATATTTTATTTCTTCCCACTGTTAACATATCAGACATTCACTATGTGACCTTGACTGAGCCTAATTCCTCATCTATGAAATGAGATGCTAGACTGAAGAAAAAAAAGGTAACTCTTTAGAGAGAATTTTTTAATTGTCCGTTCAGTACATATTTTTTTAATGCTACTATGAGCCAGACTCTAGACTCTTGTCATCACTCTTTCCTTTAACGACTTCTCTGTATAGGATACTATGCTGATACAAGATGAGAAGAGTTATATCATTTAAGATTAAAGCTTAGGTGCTTTATCAGTGAGATCTTCAAGTATAGTTATTCAAATATAATACAGTCTTTTGTTTGTTTTGTTTTTTTGTGGTTGTTTACTTTATAGGTCAGCCAGTCACAGCTGGTGAGGCAAGCCTGCTCCAGGAGGTGTGAGGCAATTGTTCTTTCCACCACGTCCCTCCACCTTCAAAGACAATGTGCTATCTGTGTGGTTGAGGCTGGGTCAACTCACACCCATGGAAGGTGATTAAAACACCAAATAGAGGGCATCGCTTTTTTTAAGTACGTGAAAAGGATGTTGCCATTAAGCTCCCATTTCTATTGTGAATTTAGTCCTATGACCACACCTAGTGGCAAGGGGGGCTGAGAAATATTGTCTCTAGCTGGGCAGCTACAATTATATTGATATGGACAAAGGAAAGAAAGATGTTGGGAAACAACTAACAGTTTTCTATAGATAAGAAATATTAGCATAAATATTATCATATCAATATTTCCATTCTTAAAATTGATGTGGAGAGCAGCCAACAATGCTGCTGGGTGATTAAGATATACTTTGCCTAACGTCTAAAGGGTGAGTTGAAATTGTCTATAATATGTGTAAAATGTGTTGGGGTTATTTTTGGCCATTTCTGACAACTTTGTTTTTAAAATATTTTCAACCTCTGAGGATTTCTATATTTAGAAATGTAGAGAATACCTAAAATTCTTAAATTCTCTAAGTGAAAGATGTGATCAAAGAGTGAATTTGGTCTTGGGTCTCTATCTTTGTCTGCTTGCTATGAGATTTCTTATCCTAGGGAAATTCTCCCCCTAACTACTGAAGAATGTTAGAACCAAATTATGAGCATTTTTTTTATAGCAAACCACTTGAGTTACCACATTCTCTTAACATCTAATAAAGCTCAAGCACTGAATTTTCTTGAAATCTACCTACAATGGATACTCTTCATCTACCTTTATTTGTATTTAGCTTAGAGTGCTATTTTCTACAATATCCTATCTGATCCTGACAACATAGGCAGTGCATTCGCTAGGTCTCATATGATTTAATAATATTGTTAGCCTCAGGATTAATTCAGTTCAATTTTTACAGTTCAAATTCCATAAGCATTATAACAAACAATTTTATAATATATAGCAAGACTATTAAAATAAATCATATAAAAAACCAGACTTTCAGAAGCTCTTCTAATGAAATTATTTGTAATTTATTCACAAGAAATTATTTCTAACAGAATAAATCACATCCTGCATCATCTGTAACTGTTATATTTCTTTCAGAATGACATATATGTCTTTTAAATGGCTCCATATTAATAGTTGGAGACAGGAATTCTTTGAAGAAAAACTTTTAAAACCAATTATTAGATTATATAAATTAACAAATGCTTATTATTAGATCTATTAGATTGACTTATTAAATCTCATTATGTCCATCTCTAAACCATACTGATTAAAAAACTATTATAATCACATAATAGACTGTTTTTCATGAAACATCCAATTAATTTAGTTAAATACTCATTTTTCTAAAGAAGAAAAAGGTCCAGTAAACTCAAACAAAATTAGTTTGACTGCTTTTTGGACTTATGAACTTATTGACTTGTCATTTGAGTCAAGATGTTCATATCAATTGTGTGTGTAGTTAAAGCCGATGTTTCTTAAAGTTCACTAACTCCCACCTAATACAGTCAGAACGTATATAGTCTTAAACTATTGAGACTCAAATTATATGTTACAAAGTAATTCAATCTATCAGATTTTTGTGGCTAAAGTGTGGCTTCTTCCAACTTACATATTCAGAAATTACAGCCTTAGCATTTGCAAAACTATTTTAAATAATCACAGAGATGAAAACAATATTCTGTTATAGATATAGCTTTAGCTATATGCACACTGAAAAATCCAACCTGACTTTTTATGCACAATTGAAGTAACTCTTTTCACATTTCTTTGGTTATTTTTGATACAGCTTTCTAAATAACTGACTCAGATCTGTTACTACAGTATCCAGAATATCTGATTGCTGCTCGATTTCTCACCATCTTTTTGATTTCTTGACAATTGTCTAGGTTAATGCCAATATGATTGGAATGAGATACAGAATTTCATGCTGAGCTTCATTCCTATGAGTAAGTATTCTAAGTAACCACTTTCTTGCATATACAATAGTGTAGGTAATGGAAATATGGAAAAGCTAGCACATTTGGAGTACAGTAGGACCTTTAAGAAGATTTATCATGAACAGCTCATGTTTAAGCTTTGAGTATCAGGAAAAGTAAGAGATAACTTAGTAGGTGATAAAAAAAAATGATAACCATTGCTAATCAGAAAGGTAGTTTCTAGTGAAGGGCTACAGGGTTCTACCCTATCAAGTATTATATCCACAGATACAAAATTTATATAGGCATATTCGTACACTTTGTGACGATGTAAGATATGGATTTACACATGCAATGTATTTTTATATCAACATGTCAGATGCTTTGACAGTCTTTTGGGCTGAATCCATTAATCAAGTCTAGGAATTCAACCTTTTCCCCAACATCACCCTTTTCCCCCTACCAGTAAAGGATAGTGAGATATTGAGATATGGCTCAAAACCAAAAATTGACAAATAAAACCCTGAAATCTAAGTGAAACTTTTCCAAATTAATAGAAGTACAATATCAAACCAATATGAGCACAAGGACTATTTTTATTGGTCAGTTTATGAATGAAATTTTGATTTGATATATTTAAGCTTATACTAATCACATGGTGAAGAGATATAGGCAGGAGAATTGAAAGCACTCAGCATGTTTATGCTACAGAAGAGATTTAGTGGGAGGCAGAAAAAGCGTAGTATTTTTTCATTGTCATAGTAATGACAGACTAAGCTCACTGTACATGGCTCCAAGGGCATAAACAGGAAACTACGGGGGAAGGGGCAGATGTAGCTTTGACTTAGAGGAGAATTTTGTAACTGAGCTGTCCTGTCCCGAGACAGAATGAGTCACTCAAGAGAATAATCAGTTCCTCATTTTGAGGGTTTTCAATAACAGGCTAGACTATTATTGGCAAATATATCATTTCAGAAGTTCAACTATTACATAAGTAGATGATAAAGTGAAATGATAGGTGATCTCCTTTCCAATACTGTAACATCTACATGTTTTACAAGTATTTCTGGAGATTGACTGGAAAAACATGTTTTGGGATAAAAAGTTTATTTTAGGTTTTTACTTTTAATAATAATTTGAATTCCAGGTTGAGATAAAAGCAATTTACATAAACAAAACATTTCATTAAAAAGATTGCTGAAATTAGAATTTAATATTTATCAACCCTGTGAGATAACTTGCATATTTTTGAGATAGTGGAAGAAATAATAAAAGAAAGTGTTGGTGGAGTCTTCCACAATTAAAAACAATCCAAAAAAAAAAAAACTTCTAAAATGTTTTTAATGAGATATAATAAAATTAAAATAACACATAAAATGGAAAGCCACTTATACTACATACAAGGAGTTAATACACACACACAAAATAAACAAGCTCACACAAATATACAAGACACATTTTGAAATCCTTAGAGATAAATATTCAAAGAATAATACAATTTGCAAAGAAGGAATACAAATATTAAATGTATGGAAAATTTTACTTTCTAGTAATAAATTAAATGTCAATTACATCAACTTTGGAATAATTTTACACCTATTAAATTAACAATATTGTAAAAATGATTGGACCCAGGTACAAATGAATTTATTGGGAAGTTATACATATATACACTTTATAGGGAATTGCAAATTGTTATAATTTATTTGTTAAGCAATATTATAATATGATCATTTGTTTGGTATTGGGAAGAAATCCTTCATAGGTCGTTCTCATTTCTGTACATCATGTGAACAGATACACTGATGCCTTTGTTCTAGATAACCTTTTCAAGGGTATTTAATAGCAAATAGCCTTGGAAGATAAGGACACTTAGTGCCTTTTTACTACTCAGTATCATAAAAGTAATGTTTCCCCCTTCAGTCAAAAGGCAGTTATTCTTACTGCTCATTATAAAAATATCGAGATATAAAAAAGACTGAGGGTTCCTTTCCTGTAACTTAGCCCACTGCATTTGCAGGTGTCCTGCCCTTCTTAATATTATCCAGTGGGAGTCGGGGCTTGAGGAACTGGTACAAGAAAAATTATGGTATTTTGGTTATTTCTATTTCTGTGCATGTGAAACTGTCCTTTATCTCTGGCCCTGGAGTCTTATGTGTTCTGTCGGCATCCATGAAACTATGGCAGACTTACCTGTTAGTCCTACAAATAGGGTAAAATCTCAGTTTTTGACATGCAGCATAGAGACAATACAGTGTATTTATGTGTAGAAGGAACATGAGCTTTGGATCAAACCACTTCATAGTGAAATCAATCTCTGCCTTTAAGGTATCCTAGGTAAATCTTGAAACCTCTCCTACTCCCAGTTCCTCATCTCCAGAATAGAAGATGATCATGCCTAACTTTTAACGTTTAGGAGAATATTAAGTAAGAAAATGCAAGTAATGTGCTGACATTTTGGCCTGGCAAATATAAAAAATATGATTAATGCTTATATGAGTATTTGTCTTTCCCTTCTTCCTGCCCCCCCCAAAAAAAATTCCATCTCATGGGCATTCAACTTAAGAATATCAATTAGCAAAAATAAACTCATAATTTTTTAATAAATCACATTTATTGCATATTAGTCTCTTTTTTACTTGACACGATGTTTGGCCAAGATCAGGAGTGGTGTATCCTGGTCATCCAACCTGTTAAGAACTTTCTTACCATTACTGAATCAAGTTCTGAAATGTTCTTATACGGTGTTAAGTCCAACTGCAAAGGTATCTGGAGAGAAACAGGAAGATTGGCAATCATATCAGGCAGCATCTTAGTAAATCTACCCTAGAAAATTTAAGGATAGGAAGAAAGGTTGTATGTGTTTGTTTGCTTCTTTATCACCTTTTGCCTGGGATGTTGCTTATCTCCTCAGTCTCTGATATTATTCCCAAATTATCTGAGGCAAATTTATCAGGAAAGGTATCTGAGGCAATTTTCTCTTTCTCTTCTTTCTCACCATCTCCAAAAGACCTGGATATGGTTCAAATGAGTCTTCCATCTGTTTCTTTTCCCAATGCCATGGCTTCAATCCTGTTTCTTAAAGCTGTATATCCCTTTGAACACTAATTACTGCCTGGGATCTGAATCAAGTTTGCTTCTCAACCTCTGACTCAATGACTGTGCTGAGCCCGATTCCTTTTAACCTATAAACACTAAATAGGTTTATATTCTCTGCCTATGTTCCTCGTGGGCGTTGTTTTTTTACTTCTTAATTTAGAGGTACTCCTTATGTATTCTTCCTATGAAATACATCATTTGAAGGTTTGTTTGTTCTTAATTTGCTTTTGCTGATTGTATTTTTAATTATGAAAATGTTGAAGTAATAGATTTTTAAATGACTTCTGGAAATGAGGTTATAATTTGGAAGCCTTTCTTTACTCCAAGACAGTAAAGAAGTATGCCCATATGTATTTTCTTCTAGTATTTACAAGGTCTTGTTTTCCTTTTTAGACTTACCTTGCTGCCTGTTCTGTTGCTCTGTAACAATGTGAGTGTTTACTTCTGATTCAGTTTGGATTCTCAGTGAGAAAGGAGTCAATTCACAGTGTAGAATAAAAACATAATAAAATGAATGAGTTAATAAATTCATGATTTTAAATTCATTTGATATTGGAAAAATAAGGAAAGACTCAGTGTGTTGTAATTTTTTTTAAAAGCCCTGGTATGGCGGTATCGTGTTTAAGTGTACATCAAGCAAGCTTCCTGGAGACACCTTGAGATGGATGTTTAGTGTGTCACATTTTCAGACATGTCCCCAAGGTCTCATTATTCGTCTTTTCATTATTGCACCTTCAGCAACTAGAAATGCCTTTGCTATTTCAAAATCCTGTTGTATCTTTTTATTGTAAATTTAGATTTTAAATGCCATTGTCACTTGCTGAATGCACATTTGTAAGAAATGTGCAAATAAGCAAGTCTTTTTCAAGTGTATTTTGGCTAAATTATCTTACCTTGATGAATAGTCCCAAAACAAAAGACATGGGTGATAGTCATTACCTAGTTTTGTTGTTGCTACCTTGGCAAACTACAAAAGACAATTAAAAGTAGCCATTTGTTCTAATTTATAAAGAGTTGTTTATAAACTGTTTATAAAGAGTTTTTTTCTGTTGCCCCTAGACTTTGGCTTTGTATAGCTACTGTTATCGAGCTATAGCTATAGAAATATACTTTATAAATAACAAATTGAAAATGCATTCATGACTATAAACAGATAACACCTTACTCAGACAGTGACTAGTTATTTTCTGTTGAAAGAACATTTGTTTCAGTAGCGGCACTGAAATGTTGAATATAAAAATAATATTATTAAATATCCCTATGTAATTATAAGGAATTGTGTCTATTACTACTATTAATAAAGACAGCATGTAGCAGTCAACCTTAACATTTACGAGTTGGGTAAATAGCTACTGTAAGCCTCAGTTTTCTCATGTGTTTAATGTAGATAATAGTATACCTCATTAGTTGATTATAAGAATACAATGAGACTATATATCTACAGTTGTAAGCACACAATTCTAGGAGAGTACAGATATGAAGAGAATGCATGCTTGTTGCCACAGAATCTTACTTTACACCTCTGTATGTGACCTCACATGAATTCCTTTTAGACATGAAACTTACTTCCATATTTTTCTATTTATAGATTAAGTGGTTTCTTTAATAAAAGCCATCAAACTAAAAACCGTACACACGTTCATATTTACAAGCAAATTATTGTTTTGAAAGTCTGTTTAAAAATCTGTTCAGAATTCAAGATTTAGGGAAGGGTGATTTAAGTTTATAGTTCTTTCTGTAAGTATAAGAGTAAGACTATATTCTTTGGGGTTTTAAAGATATCCATACTCTTTTTTTCTTACAAATGTCTGTTCTATTCAGCCACTGTATTTAAAGTAGGCCAACTACTTTATCAACATTGAAAATCTGTGGAATAAGGTAATTTGATTTCAACTTTATGATGTTTGAGTTTATATTAGGGCTTTGCCATCTAGTAAGATAGCCACTTATGCTATTTAAATTTAAATATAAATGAATTAAAGTGTAATTATAATACTAACTTTAAAATATTATTAATTAAATAATATTAGAAATTTAGTTTCTAAGTTGCACTGGCTACATCCAATGCTTAGTAGTCACATAGGTGAAGTGGTTGTTTTATTGAACAACACAGATACAGAACATTTTTTATCATCGCAGAAAGCTCTATTGGCCAATGTAATCTCACAGAATCTTTGGAGCTACTCCTTTACAGAGGGGTAATAGGCTCTGACCTCCTGTGCTTGAGATATTTTTACAACAGACACTTCTTTAATATTAAATTTGAGGTTTTAGATCAATTCCCAACCTTCTCCTGCATGAACATTATACTAGTTGGCATCTGGCATTGAAGCTATTACTTTAATTCCGTGACCCTCAGTGTTGGCTGCACATTAGAAACCACTTGGAGAGATTTTTAAAAAAATCTAGATATACAGGCTACAGGCTATATCACAGATCAATTAAATGAGAATCCCTGAGGAGGGGGTAGCAGACATTCGTATTTCCAATGCCCGCACAGTGAGTCCAATATCTGGCAAAGTTCGACAACTGTGGATTCAGTCACACAGATCTGGTTTTCCCATTGGTTTACTCATTTTTCTCATTAGTTGGTAATCATGTCTTGCCAAGGCCCATAGCTCGTGATTTATGCTTTTCTCTTAAGATGATACATTCCACAATCACTTTTTTATGCACATGTAACATTATTTTCTCACAAATTGCTTAATTTCATTATTACTATTTTCATTCCAAATGAGAACACAAAAAAAAAAGCCAAAAGGAAAACCAATTAGAGGAAAATAAAATGATCATATACTACCCTTTTTCAAATGCTTGTAAAGGTGAGAGTTAAGGTACTTTTGCCCTAGAGTGCTGCATTTATCCATGCACAAACTTTTTTAATTTAAAAGTTCACAAATGTAAGAGCTTCTGTATTGAGATCCTTCCAAACAAAATGATTTTCTAGGAACAAGTTTAAAACTACCTATTTTGGGAAGTCTCATAGTGCAAAAAAATTATATTGAGAACTTTAGGCAAATGCTAACATTTTCTTTAAATAACAGGTGAGGAAAATCTGTGGATGGTGATAATTGAGAAGAAATACATCTGTGAAATAGTATTTTAAGCCCATGTGGCACTGAAATTATATTTTGTTCATTTGTCAAAATAATCCAATATGACAGCAAGAGCTAGATGTTCCCCAATAACTACTCTTTCTTTTTTGTCTAATAATAACACTTTTAGTTGAGCATAGTAAGATTTTTAAAGACAAGATAAAAAAAGAAATGAAAACTTTATAAATTTAAGGGACCAAATTTAATATATACAGAGAAGGGGTGATGCTGAGTCATTATGGAGGTTGAGTGAACATAATAGTTTGAATATTGTTTCAGCTCAATAGTAGAAAATAAAGATAATAGTGGCTTGATCAAAAGAGGCTTTCTTCTCTTTCATGTGAAAGCCTAGAAAGTTGGTCTAGACTAGTATGGCAATTCTATAAATACCAAATAGCCGTACTTCTTCTATTTTTATTTATTAATTTTTCTTGTCCTCATGGTACAATATTGTTTTTACTAGTTAGAAGAAGGAGAATACAAACGGAAAATAGAGTGCATATTTCTTTCCTTTATGGTCATGAGTTGGAAGTTACACATGGTAGCCCTACGTATATTCACATTTCATTAGCCACTTAGTCATAAAGCCTAAGTGTGAGGGAAGTTGGGAAATTTTGTCTTAAGTTGAGTAGTTTTGTGTTCAACCCAAAATCCTATAACTATATAAGAGGAAAGAATAGAAGAATAGATTTGCAAAGCAAATATTAGTCTCTACAATAAGGCATTCAAATATTTAGACCCATACTCCTTTACCTTAAACATGCTCTCCCCACTGCCTCATCAAATGAGACAACCATTACTAAACTCAGCTTAAAATCTAGGATTTCTGAATGATATGGTTTTCCTCTTTAGATTTTAAACAACAGTTTAAAATAAAAATTGTATCCGTGGATAGTGACAGAGTCTGGCATTTCTTAGGAAGACACCTTGCAGAGTTAATTAGGGAGAAGAAAACGTCAAGTGTTGCTATTTAGACGTCTTCCAAAAATACTGTCCTGCTTGAGTTGCCATTTTATATTTCTTATTAGAAAATGAAAGTTATGAGGAGTGACAGTACGATACCACTAAGGGTTCAATTGTCAAATCACATTCATAAAATCCAGAGATGTGACCCAGTATCAAACTTTACTAATAATTCAAAGGAAAAAGAGGTAAAATATGGTAAAGTCTGAGACTAATAACACAGTTTTCCACATCTTTCCTTATAGCATTGGTATCTAACCTGACACAGATTTAATATGTGAATCTTAAGTGATACATGAAGGGCACTGCTGATACAAGGAGATGTGATGGTCATAAAACTCATTTCATACTCTGTTAATTACATAGCCGATGTGGCATTTGTATCTGGCCATGCCTCATATATCCATAAGGTCCAGGTTTGTTTACCATTACCAATCCGAATGATCAAGATAGAGTCTGTTAAAAGCATCCACAGATAAGAACTTTCCGTTACCTTCCTACTTGTAACTACTAGTAAGATATTTAATTAACATGTTTACTTAGAGATTTAATCAGGTGTCATTTTTCCCAATAAAGATGGCTTATGCAAGGGGAAAATATAAGAGACCATATAGCATAAAGCCTAAATGTAGGATGGCTCCAAGTTTGGTTCAGAGACTTTATTATCACAGCATGGACCCATATTCTTCTTTCCACTCTGTAATTTCAGTGTGTTGGCAACTATCCATAGGTTGGTTTCCTCTTGGTCACCAGAAGGCTACCACAGCTCCAGGTAGCACATTCTCTTTTTATAAAAAATGAAAATGTTTTCTAAGAGCCCATCAACAAACTTAACCTTGGTGTCACTGAAGAAGAGAGAATCACCTGCCCACACTCTATCTGAGAGACATTGAGTGACTATCAGTGTTTTCTGCCACCATAATGAGAAAGTAGGATCTACCAGCAAAAAAGAAAAGGGCAGAGAGGGAATGGCAGTTGTTTAACCAACTGAAAGTGTCCTCTTCTACGCCTTTAAAATTTCTTTCTAATGCAAAATATAAACAGCAAGATTGTTGTCTTTTCTATAGTTCCACACAACTCTTCCTAGTTCAGAGCTAATCTCCTGTACTGATCTTCGATGAAATTTCATTTGAAACTGTCATTGACTAGAAAAATTGAGAGTTACCCATGAGAAATCACTCAGAGAGTTAACTCAGGCGATCCTTAAACCACATTAATCTCCAAGAAGAGCTAAAAAAGTAAGTACCAAAAATAGAGGGATTTTTTGATTTTTTAAATACTGCTATTATATTGTCTCTATTAGTATTCATCATCACTATGAAAGGTCTATAATTTAAAAATCATATTGATATGTGTGTGAGCTTAATACACACATTATGTGAAAAATAAAAAAATCTAGGTGGTGTTATCATCATTATTCAATAAGTTAATTCGAAAATACTTTAAAACTCACAAAAATTGTTATGCTTTAGGATCATGATACATACATTTTAAGTAAGCCATATAAAAATCATTTATTCAGTTATCATGAAAAATATTTTAAGCCTTTTTTCCCCTTCTTTATTAGTGTTTTATAGCACAACCTAAGAACTTTATTAAAGCTCCTCATAGTAACTTTTGCTCATAGTTAAAAGAAAAACTATATAAACTTTTTTCTCTATAATTGTGGCTCCCAACTACTACATATAAGGAAATTTTGGATCAATCTATTGTTTACCAATGAAATATAACTGAAAACCACTATCTAGTGTAATTGTAATTCTTCACCACACTGTTATTTTGGTAAAATTCTTATATTGGTTAAATTATCTGTGAAATTAATTCTTCCCGATTGCTTGCAAACAAATGATTGCTTAGCTTGGGGCAACACTTCAAGTTGATGCTCGAGTCCTGCTCCAAGATTGAGGGTTTCTTAAGGAAAGCTAGAAGGAGAGATGACTATAGTTAATAGGCTGTGAGTCACTTCTTGGAGGTGCAAAAGTACAAGTACTTTAATATGGTTATACTGGTAGAATTTCAGAAGCAAGAAATAGTATAGTGGAGGGAAGGGGTGTGATATAAAAAGGGGATTAAGTTCTGAGCATTTGAAATCTTTGGAAAGCTGAACAGATGATAATAGTTAAGTTTCAGTAAGAAACCAGTACTGAATTTGGGAAAGATGGGAAGGTGTAATTTAGGAATGAGACTTACTGGTGGGACAAATACTAAGATAGTTAAGGTCTGTGGGATATAGAATTGCAAGGTGGAAGAGTTAAATGATGAGACTAAGTCAGTCTTACCTTCCTAGCTTTCTTTCATATGTTGATCCTTTTGGTCTTTCAGTATCCATAGCACTTTGCTCATGCATGTCTGATTCTCTGTGGCTCCTTTAAATCACCATTACTTACACTTGGAGCTCACTGCCTAAAAATTAAGACCAATTTGTCACCTCTGACTGCTTTTTCTGAACTTCTTTTTTATTGCAAATGTCTTCAATGGCTTTCCATTGATCTTACTGTTAAACACCAAAATTCAAGAAATGACCTATAAGGTTCTGCATCTTCTAACTCTGACCAATCTCCCCAACCTATCACTCCCTGTCTCCATCACCCTTTTCACTTTCTATGCTCCTGCCTCACTGGCCAGTTTTCACTTCCTCCAATGCCTACTTCAGGGTCTTTGTGCATGTTTTTTGTCTTCTTCCTTTTTGCCTATCCCTCTTCTTCAAATCTCAGCTCAAATTTTACCTCCCTCTTTCACAGTACTTAACTGGTAATTATATATTTGTGTAACATTAATATCTGTCTCAGTTGGAACCAAGGCTGAATCTATTTCTAAGAATCCTCAAAGCCTGGACAGGTCTAGCAAGCAATAAGGACAAATCCAGTATAAACATACAGAGAATGCCAAAAAAATGTATACACATGTTAAGAAAGGAAAAAACAGTTATAAAATTGTAATACTCAATATATACTGATAATAAAAGGTGAATACAAGTCATGTGTATACCTTTTTTTGGCACCCCTGGTATCTGTAAGGGACAGAGAGTAAGTATCCGGAGAGAAAACTCATTCTAAATAATGGGTTCCCACTGGAGGTTAGATAAAGCAACCGTTCTCCAAAGAGACACATGTGAATTACATAAAGTGGGGGGCTACCCTGCCTGTTGCATATTTTAATACTCCTGCCTCCAGAGATGTGACCCAGTGGATGAAACACTGTGTAGGTTAATTTTCGTTTGCCGATGAGAGGGTGGTATAGGCTTCATGGGATGTAGCGTATGGGAAGTAGAAGTGATCCAATACCTCTCCCCCTTTCCAACCACAGCTTCCTATTACAGTAAGAAAAATAGAAAGCCATCAGAAAATAACTTTCTCTACATTCTCCATTACATACCGTCTACTCTAGAGTGTATCCCTACTCTCTATAGTCCCTGCTGTCACTATGGATGCAATACTCCAGCTCCTACCTCATACTAACTACTGTTTGCTCTCTTGGTCTTATACCCTCTTACTTACTTAAGAACATTTCTCCATTAAGTCCCCCCTCTTTATCCAGTATTTTCATTCTTTTCCACTTTACTAACTCAATCCCATAGTCACGAAAACAGACTGTAATATCCACCATGTTAAAATCAAAACAACTACTTTGACCCAATATTTACCTTCAGCTACCCCACACTATTTTCTGCTCCCCTGTACAAAACTCTTTGCAAAAGTCATTCATATTCTGTTTCAAATTTCTCTCCTCCCATTTTCTCTTGAATCCTCTCCAATTAGTCTTTCATCCATACTACTCCACTAAAACACATCGGATCACTGTCACCACAGACCTCCAAATTGCTAAACCCAGTCAATCGCAGACACCATCTTATTAAAAACATCATGAAAATCTGACATTTGTTTACTCCTTCTTCCTCAAAACTGCCTCTATCAGTCTGTTTTATCAGTTTCTTGTCATTACCCTAATCTCACAATATTGCAGTGCCACAGAGCTCAGTCATACTTCTTTACTTCTGCCCACTCTCCAGAGGGACCTCATGTAGTCTCACGACCTGAAACACCATCTGAAATACACCAAAGATTTCCAAATATATAATCAGAGATAGACTCGTGTACCTACTTGCCTTTCAACACCTGCACCTGAATGTCGAATAGACACCTCAAGCTTAGTAAGTCAAAAATCAAACTACTGCTATTCTTCCTTCCCCCAAACTGTTTCTACCACAGCAACACAATAATCACAAAGGTCCCTTCAAAATGTAGGTCAGATCATGTCAGTCCTCTGTGTGACACTTTCCAACAGCTTTCTTATCTCACCTAGAGTGAAATCCAAAAATACAGTGATTTATAAACACCTATATCAATCACCTGCCTCCTCTTATTTTTCTGGCCTGTGTCCTACCAGTGTGTTCTGTGGTTTCCTAGATTCTGTATTCGTCTGCTTTGCATCTATTAATCACAAGTCCAAACTAATGGCCAAACTTGTTTACATCTCCCCTGTGATCCAATTTTTGCAGACACATGAAAATGATAACACAAACTCTCCAAGTAATCCTGAGCCCATACTCCCAAATACCTCCCTTATCTAACTCTCACAGACTAAGCTAATATTTTTCCTGTCTGAGTCAGCCAAGGGTCAGATACCAGACAACTATGGACAGCCCCAATGTTCCAGAATGCACAGAAATTGATGAAACTAGCCCACCTGAAGCTGTTTACCCTGCCTGGCCTTTCTGTGGAAATCCCTGTCAACGTGGTAGCCTGTGCTTTCCCCTCAGTCATGCTTCTGCCTCCAGATCAAACCCAGTGCTTCTGGCAAGCAGCTCTGCGTGGTTTGGCATGTTGTCTTTTTTAGGGAACTGTAGGCAATGCAGTCTTCCTTAAATGACGTTAAACTCTCTGTGTCGTCACTCAGTCACCTTTGTAAATTAAGATCTGGACACAATTTGCACTGTTGCACTCATTTACTCCCCTCCAATCTCCCTGGTTGATCTCCTTACTGTTCCTCATGTGAACCGAGCATACTCTCCTCCCAGGGATTTTGTCTTGCTCTTCCTTTTCACTGGAATTCTCTCCCACAGTTATTCACATGGTCGAATCCCTCATTTTCTTCAGGACTTGCTCAAATGTTATCAGCAAGGCGTTGGCTGACACCCCCTTAAAAATAGCAATTTTCCTTCACCTTCCCCACCCTAAATTGACACTGTCTGTTCTCCTTAACCTGCTTTATTTTGTTTCCCCATAGACTATTACCACCTAAAGTATTACCTATTTGCTTTTCTAGAAATGTGACTAGAACATAAACTGCATGAGGAAAAGAGCTTTGTGCACAATGTAGCTCCAGGGCCTAGAGCAGTATTTAAAATAAAGTGGATATTCCCGAAATATTATTGGTTGGATGGATCAATAAATGAATGAATGAATGAATGAATGAACGAACATGGCCACTCCCAGATTAGTCGAAGGGGCTGTGGACAAGATGATCAGGAACAAAATATGAACACTTGTGACTTTATCCCTGTTATGATCATCCCAACTTGCTCTTGTTCCCCATCACCCATGGGTAAGGTACATGCTTCAGTCTGACTTGGGAGGGGGTTGAATACATTGAAATGTGAAAGAGATAAGTTAATTTACATAGAAAAATGTATTATTACCATTATAAAGGATAACTAAAAGCAACAAAATGTGACAAAATAGGGAGTCAGTCTCTCGGGGCTCTCCTAAGCTGCCTGGTAGAGTGGCAGTAATGTCCAGGGAGACCCCATGGGGCCCAGGAAGCATGAAGACACTAGAAGTTAACAGGCATTCTATTTGATCCATTATCTTGTATCGGAATGTCGAATTGTGTTCAGAAATATTACATATGATGAAAACAAAAGTCTGACGCTACATAGTCCAGACACTACATAGCTTATTATGGGCTTTCCTCTCATCAGCCTTGCTGTCCTCTCTGTCATGTAGAGAAACATAAACTACTCTGATATTTTCTTTCCAATATTTATATACTGAGTTGTATATAATGTCCTTTTTAGTCTTTCTAAATAGTAGCAAATTGATCATCATATAGCATCTTCAATTTTTCACCCAGATACTTAATTTTATTTTTAGATGAATTCTCCCTCCTTTTCTCATGCAAGAAATCTTTTCCACTTTTAAGAACCTATTATAGCCTCAAAAGATATATATTTTCACATATTGTTTCTAACCATATATTTTACATATGAACATTAAATCATTTTATAGATGAATGCACAGATAGGCTTTTTAATGGTTGGGGTCTTCAACTGTTTCTCAGCTGGGTCCCTAAAACCTAATTATTAGTTAATACAGTTTAACTAATGTAGGTTTGCAGCCTACAGTTTTTTTTCTTTTACATTTGACCTTTAAAAAAAGAAATTAAATGCTTATGTTGTGCCAGGAATTGTTAGGTACTGTTTTAGTGGAAGAAAGAGCAAAACAGTATAGATATATGCTATTATAAAATTGATATAATTTTTGGTGTTTTAAAATTACATTGTTTGTAAATTCAAATAGGAGTTTCTGATTAACTGAAATACTAAATTATTGCAACAGGTAGTTTCAACTATTACATACTCATAGTCATGGCGTAGCTGTTTTTTCTTCAACTCTCTTGTTCATGTCTCTCTCTCTGCTTTCATTACCTTATTTGGAGAAAGAGGCTGGTTGGTTCTCTGCCTGATTATCTCCACTCTTTTCCCCTTTCAATTAATCCTACTACAGCTGATAGAGGAATCTTTGTATATCAATGTAGTAAATATATGTGTCCCTGCTAAAAACCCTTTGATGGTCGCCCATTGTCAATAAAACGAAGTTCCATTCCTTAAGTGGAATCCAAAGCCCTCCCAACTTCACCCCACTGAGCTTTTATCTCTTGCTTTTATCCTTCCTCTATGTTAGTCTTTCCTTACACCATGATATACACTGTTTTCTGTAGCTGACCTGAACTCTTTCTTTTTTTAAATCTCTGTGTTTTCTTCATGTGGTTTTCTCTGTCTAGAAGGACCAATCATATTTTTTCCTTTCAAATTGCCACCTCCTTTGTGTAGTGTTCCTAAACACTTCTGGTTGGAATTAGCTTCTGTAGTTTTTACCTATCATGTTTTAATAGCACTTACAACATTCCTCATTTCATTTCCATAGTGTATTTCAATTGTTTATCACATTTCTCATGAATCTACACGGTTGAGGTAAAAGACCATTTCTGATCCATAGTTATGCCTTGTACAGCAGTGGGTTGGACCCCTGAATGTACAAGACTCTCAAATATTTATCAAATCACAGTTCATATATTTAATAACAAAGTTAAATAATCTTTCCTGAGTTCACAAGTATCCATATGTCTGATTTATTTTTTCACTCCTTTCCTGTCTTTGAAACAGCGTGGCTAGGAATTAGTGCATATGAAGGTCGGGCAATTAAGTTCGCGAACTCATCCTAGAAAAAGTGCTACACACCTCATTGCTAAATATCACTATGGTCACCATCAAAGTACTTCCCTTGGGAAGCTATGCACTGACACCAACACTTAGTCCACCCTTCAAAGCAGTTTTGGAACTCTTTTTCTGAAATGATCTTCAGAGCTATCATCGTATTACGCTTGATGTCCTGAAGGTTATTAAAATGTCTTCCTTTCAATATTTCCTTTACCTTCAGGTAAAGAAAGAAGTCATTGGGGGCCAGATCAGGTGAGTAGGGAGGGTGTTCCAATACAGTTATTTGTTTACTGGTTAAAAACTCCCTCACAGACAGTGCCGTGTGAGCTGGTGCATTGTCATGATGCAAGAGTCATGAATTGTTGGCAAAAAATTCAAGTGGTCTAACTTTTTCACACAGCCTTTTCAGCACTTCCAAATTGTAAACTTGGTTAACTGTTTGTTCAGTTGGTACAAATTCATAATGAATAATCCCTCTGATATAAAAAATGGTTAGCAACATCATTGCAACAAGTTCGTGAACTTAGTTGTTAGACCTCATACACCTCCCTGATAGGCCTTCTGTCAGCATTTTGTCACAGAGATCTAATTTTGATTTTTACTTTCTCAATCCAGTGTAGTATTGGGCAGTCCCACATTTTTATGCACAGATAATAATAATCTTAGTGATTAGTTATAAATTAATAACCATAAACAAAACCCCACAGATGATTGCCTCGTTTTAAGTTTCTCACTTTTGGTCTCAGTTTCCTCTTACTTAATGAGGGTGATCTCTCTAGTCACTGCCAACCCGTGTATCCTGTTTTAATAGTATCGCCCATCAAGACCTAGCCCAGTTTTGCCACTTTGATTTCCATGTTTTAAAGTCAATTATTAAATTGAGTAAGAAATCTCTGCTGGAAACATTGCATTAATTATGGAAACAATCACATTATCAACTGTCAACCCCCTTCTGCTGGAGGACAACAGAAGGACACTCAGGGAGGCAAGCAGCTCCACATCCATCCTGAATGCTCAAGTAGTCTTGCCAGCATCACCTCTCATCTGTTTTTAGAACTGAATGAAATTATGGATGTGAAACTACCTTGTAAGGTCTAAAGCATTAGCCACATCTTGGGGATCATTATTATCAGTTTTGATGCCAGCTTTATGGTGTGATCACACGGCCATGACATTTTTGTTTTAAGCAAATGTACTAGCAATTATACAACTGAATGAGTTTTAGCCTCTTCAAATAGTATTTGGGAAGTTCTCCACTTATTGCTACAATGCTGCTGTTGTTCAAACATGATTTAGAATCCATTCAAAAACAAAGAGGGAATTATTGATAATGGGTCTACTGTAATTTTAAAGAAAACTAGTTGTCATTATGGCATATATACTAAAGCTACATGATGCTAAATACATAGTTTTGGACAATTAGACATTTCATAAAGCAGAGATGGGGATCTTAAGTTCACAAGAAAGTTACCACTTGATGTTGTTTGCCTTCAGATATAATGTAATAAGAAGTAACCATACAGTAAAAGCTATGGAATACTCTTGACAAAAATTTCAATCTGAATCTGATCAGCCTCTAGATCTAAAAACCAAATTAAAGAATATATATAGAATATATATAGGATAGAGGAGCATTAAAGGGTAAGGTGATGTTGTTAGTAAAATCCATAATTTAGAAATTCTATGGAAGGAATAACCCAGTTTCTTTGACCAAAAGGACTAGGAAAAAAAAATTATAAGAGGACAATGTATTGTTATAGATTGAAACAGGTGTAAGTGACAGATTAATCAAATGCTAAATGTTGAACTTGTTTGGACTCTAAACAAATCAACTTGAAGACATTTATGAGACAATCAAAGACAGTTGAGCACTGATGTGATATTTGATAATATTATTAATTTTATTTTGAATTTACATGTGACAATGGTTTTATGGTTCTATTACAAAACAAAGCATATCTTTTAGCAGTATAGAGAGAAATATTTGCTTATGAAATGTTATAATGTCTAGAATTTGCTTTCATATGCTCCAATAGTGTGAAGTCGAGTGAAAAAGGGAAGAGATGAAACAAGAATGGTAGAATATTGTGACTGGTGAAACTAAGTTATAGTTTAATTGGTGTTAATTATACTCTTCCCTCTAATTTTGTGTATAATTGAAAATTTTATAATAAAAAGTTCAAAATAAAAACATAAAGTGGGCATTTAAAGAGAAATTAGAGGTGTGAGAATATTTCTGGGTCTCACAAATCCCAGTTTATAGAAGATAGCTGCTCTCTTGCCCCTGGGTTATACAAGATATCCTCAAACTCCGCTCTCTTTAAATTAAATTTGCACTGAGATTCTATTTGCAACTGAGATCCCTAACTAATACATAGGACCAGCCAAAAAGAATGCTAATGAGCTTCTTTAGTAGTTGTATTAGAGAACTAAAAATGTTTCAATCTACTTTTAAAATGACCTGTAAAAGGTATAATTACTTTCATTTGTCAGTCATTGTTGGGCATATTTTTCATCTAAAATAAAATTAAATAAGATTGAGCCTATTGAAGAAGTATCACTAAGAAAAAAAACAAAGAGAAAATGAGCTAGAAATACTCAATTAAATCAACGGTTCTCAACCAGGGATGATTTTGCCCCACAGGAGACATTTGTTGGTTTTGATATCATGACTGGAAGGAGATGGGGATGGCTAGAGCCAGGGAGGTGCTGCTGGCAATATTGGGTAAAGGCCAGAGATGCTGTTAAACATCCTGCAATGCACAGGACAGCTTCCCTCCCTCTTTCCCCAGGTAAAACCAACATGATCAAAATGTCCTTAGTACGGAAACTATTACTTTAAGTGTGAGGAAGTCAAATATTCCTTGAATTTTTTTGTCTATTTTAGCACTTGTTAATGTTTTTAGCACTATGTACATTAGGAAACATCATACATGAAGATATAGGCAAAAATCTGTTTTTCTTAAAGTTTGGGAAACAGTTATAGTGCAACCCTGAAAAAAAAGTCAATCAACAATGATTGATTTGCTAGCAAATAAAAAATATTATTTTCTGTCTTTAAAATGATATATCTTCACATATTTGGAGTCATTAATTCTTTGCTACATTGATGAGTTATAAATAGTAATTGTTCTATTTGTCCAAATTACAGGCAATTAGTGTATTAATTTTCAGCTGACTTAGAACATGATTTATTAGAAAAATTGAAAATATGTATTTTAGATGTTCTTAGTTGAAATTTTATTTCATTTTGCCATCTCTAGACAAATATTATACTAATACTTTTATAAATATCAAAGTTGCTTCAAAAGTTATATTTTGTTATAACAATAGTATAATACTCACATTCATTTATACTTAGTGCAGAAAATGTACTATTAAAGCAGTTTGTTGTCTTTTGGGGGCCTTAGTGTTTTAATTTAAGAAAGTAAATTTTTAATTTAAAAACCCAATATGTTTTTGAGGTACTAAAACAAAAGGAAAAGAAGAGCTAATATTTTCCTACTAATTACCTATTGTTATATGAATAACATATGCCATACTTTAGTGAGATGGGAAATACTATCACTTAAATACTTTTTAAAAATAATTTATAAAAATGTACCATGGCATTTTAAAGACATATCCAAAGGGTATATTTTACTCTTATAACCACTCTTAAAATTTTCTTGTATTAATAATTATTTCTCTACTTTCCCCTCTTTTAGGTATTTCTTCCTCATTTATTGTTGCCTTTTTTAAAAAATTGAGATCGTTTTACATTCTACTTTTCCCCTAAATATATGTTGGTCATGTACTCCTTATTTCTATCCTGTATTCATCATAATTTTTACATGCATGATTACCTTAAAATCTGATGTTAATCAATAGTTCTCTAATATTCTTGGATCTTAGAAAGTTTTACAACCCTCAGTCTTGCATGTCATTAATTACAAAATTGTAACTCTTCTTTTTTAAAAAAACACTATAATCTGGGTGGCTTAATCACAGAAATTTCTGTTTGTTGTCTATTTGTTGTCTCACAGTTTTAGAGGTTACTTTTCCAAAATCAATGTATCAGCAGGGTTAGTTCCTTTTGAGGGCCGTTTCAGGCCATTCTCCTTGCCTCATAGGTGGCCATGTTCTTCCTTATGTCCCTTTGGATAATCTTCCCTCTGTGCATGTCTTTGTGCACAAATTTCCCCTTTTCATAAAGACTCCAGTCATATTAAATTAGGGCCTACCCTGGTGACCTCACTTTAACTTGATTATCTCTGTAAAGACCCTATCTCAAAATATATGGTGATGGAAGGAGAACTGACTCTGGGTGGTGAACACACAGTATGATATATAGATGATGTATTACAGAATTGTACACTTGAATCCTATGTAATTTTACTAATCATTGTCACCCCAATAAATTTTAATTAAAAAAATATATGATCACATTCTCAGTTACTAGGCATTAGGACTTCAATATATGAATGCTGGAGCACCCAATTCAACCATAATACTCCCCAAATTAGACATTATTATGATGATCATCAAGTTTTACTGTCAATGTTTGTTTAAATTTATGTTTATTGTTTTCTTTGCTCTAAAATGAAATGTTAGGTTCTAAATGTTTCTGGATTTGAGTCCTTCCTTCTCCAAAATAAGTTATTTTAGTGAGTTTCTATTTGTAATAAATTTTTATCTGGAAATGTCTTCATTCATCCCACCTCTTGACTGATAGATTATCTGTGTACTCCATTCTGAGTTGACAGTTATTTTCTTTCAGAAGTTTGAAGGTATTGTTCTACTGCCTTTTGGCTTACTTTGTTGCTGTGGGAAGTTTCTTGTCAGTGCCAGTTTTTACTTCTTTGCGCATATGTGTTCTCCTCATAATTGCTTTATACCCCCCCTTTATTTGAATTTTTACTGTTGTAAACTTAGGTTTCAATTAGTTTTTATGTATCCAGGTTTGAATTTGTTGAGCTCCCTGAACATGAAGAATCATATCCTTATAAATTCTAAAAGTTCTCAACGTTATTTCTTGGAAATTTTTTTCTCCCCTTTTCCTTTTATTCTTTTCTTTGAACTGGAAGACATCTTTCTTTAATCGCTCATGTCCTTTCATGTTTCTTTTGTACTTTCTGTGACTTTGAAAATATTCCTTAGCTTCTTGTGAAAGCATCTCTGTATTTGTTGAATTTTACTCCATGTATGAATTTTGTTTGGTAAGGTTTTTCATGAAAATTTAGTTTTTTATACAGTTCCATCCCTAATCTATGCAGGGCTCAGGAGAAGTATACAAACAGAGGCCTACATATCATATGTCTATATATTTAAACACTACAAATTAGGGTATTGAGTAAAATATGTTCTGTCTTCTAATTTTGACAAATAAACCTTCATAATGATGTAAAAGGCCCAGTTTGAATTTAGAATTCTTTGATTCTTCATAAATCTGTGTTAGAATGTGGTGGTACAAAGAAAGCCATCTCCTAGCTCCTGAAGCCTCTTCCCCTTCTCTACTCACCTTTGTATCCATCCTATTACATAGGGGATTCCCCCACTTGCTTGTAGACACAGCATCCACGCATCCAAGCACCATCCCTGCCCCCATCAACAGCTCTCCCTTACTCAACCTTCCCGCCAGGAGATGTGAATACCAATGGCTCAATCTGATCTTAAGATGATCAACACAAGGAAGAGGCCCAAACAAAATGTGGAGCACACTCAGGTCACACAGGCAGGGAATTTGGGTTCCTCTGCATCAAAAGCATGATCTAGAAGAGGAGAGCTAGAGACTCCTACTGGACAAGTCTCCTGGAATTCATTTTCCTTACCCTTTGAAGATGGACATGCCCAGAGAAGGACCATCCAGGCTCTCCAAAGTGCAGGACTCAGGCATAGGCCTCACATGCTTAGATGGAGGGCCATTACATTTTTTGAAATAGAAGGATTGTTATCATTCCTTAAACGATCAGGAGCTTTTTCTGTGCCCACTACTAAAAAGTAATCTGCTCATGAATAAGAAATACGACAAATGTAGCCAATATAGTATTTGTTGTGATTTCTATTTGTGAGGAACCAAGCTAGTGCTAACATATATTTTCTCATTCACATCCCTTGGTTTTACTACTTCCTATCCATCCTTACTGTCACTATTCATTCAGATTTTTATTATCTTTCTCCTAGACTATTGGAATAGTTCCCTGGTGGTTCTCCCTATCTTACTTAAACATGATTTGTTTTCAGGCTCTTTATTGACTTCAAGATGAGATTCAAATACCTAGTGTGATTTCCAGAGGCATCTGTGATATCAATTGTTACCATCTTTCCTACTTAAGACCTTATCAGCCCTCCCTTTTATCTTCTAGCGATATCAACAAATCTGTAGTCTCTTGAATGTCTTTTCTATTTCCTAACTCCATCTTTTTCTTTTCTGTGCCATTTCTACTATCCTGTACATGTTATTTTTCCAATGAAGCCTTTTTTTGGCAAGCTGGTAGAATTCTTTGTGCCCCAACTGTATGCTGCTGTTGTAGCATTTAAAGTGAATTAGACATATTGCCTTATATGTTTGTCTCCTCCTACTGGACTGTGAGCAACTTGTCTTGGTCATGGTAGCATAACGGGCTGCTATGATACATTGAGAGCTACCCACCAAACACTGAGTAAATATTTTCTGAACAAGTGAATAAATAAGCAATCAAATTCTATCTTGCTGCCTGATTAATCCTAAGGAATACATTACAGCCTGTTCTTTTTCTCTCTTTAGATCACCTTATAGGATAATTTAGGGTAGTACAAGATGGAGGAAAACTCAACTGGTTATGAGGAGAGCTGAGTTCCTTAAGTCTTCTTATACCACAGAGAAATGGAGATGGCTTTGTAGCTGAGTCACTTCCTGCAGGCACCCTTTGTGGAATAGTTCAAGATCCATGTTCTTTCTCAAGTGATTGTGATTTGTTTGTTTGGTTGTTTGTTTTTCCAATTATCTGTCTAATATTAAAGGAGGAAAATCAGACTTATTAGAACAGAAGAAAGGAATGTTACCTTTTAGCAGTCTGTAAGGCCTCAGGCAAATCTTCCCAAGAAGAAAACAATTTTAATTGTCCTCAAACCTTCTTCAGAGAAAGTGAAACCAAAGTATAGCATTTCAGTTTTTCTTCCTTCCTTCCTTTTTTCTTCCTTCCTTCCTTCCTTCCTTCCTTCCTTCCTTCCTTCCTTCCTTCCTTCCTTCCTTCCTTCCTTCCTTCCTTCTTTACTTCTTTCTTTCAGTATATAATGTAGAACTGTGTGAGTGCCTTTTGCTATGGTCCGTGTCATTTCAGTTTAAATGTTGGAAGCTTTAGTTCTTATGGATTGAAGCCTATATATGAAAAAAAAAAAAAAACAAAACAGTATATAAGTGACAGCTGTAACAGAAGAAGCTGTAGAAATAATTTTTAAAATATATTTTCAGTTTAAAGGGTTTTACTTGTTAAAAAAGTAATTCATTTATGTTTTCTTCCATTTTGTACTGGCATAGATTAACCCCTGGTCATTTACAGAAAGTAAAAGCATTCACACACTCAAAAGGGATAGAAGTTAGAAAGTTTCTTTAAGAAGAAAGGTATAGAGTCTCTAGTGGACAACTGCACCTAACTTTCGGTGAGCATTTTATTATGTAGGAAAGGGTAGGTAAATTTTCTTACAGCAGGAGATGTGACATCTAGACTGAGGTCATTTGATTGACATGTACAGGTTATACAACTAGTTTCTTTCTGCACATGCTCTTACCCATAATGCATACAGAAAAACTTACAGAGGTGGAGGGGTACAAGCCTTAATGTTCATTTAATTCTAATTGTATTATAATGAGGCTAGAGTTCATGCTGGGGGCAGGCTTCAACTATCTGTGTGGGGGTCAACTTGATTTTTCTGGTTGGATCTTATCTCTTTGGGGACAGGCTTCAACTGTCTGTGTGGGGGTCAACTTGATTTTTCTGGTTGGATCTTATCTCTTTTTTCTAAGGTTGTTCTGATAAGAAGATTTATCCCTAGGGGCTGATTTTGGGCAGTCCCTGGGGAGAGGATCTGGGCCTGTGCAGTCCTGCTTGGTCTCACTTTTATTTACTCTTTTTCTGCCTCATCACATTTTACATTTTATTTTATTAATAAACTCAACATTCAACCAAATACAGTTGTCCCTTGAACAACACGAGTTTGAACTATGCAGGTCCACTCATATGCAAATTTTTTCAATAAACATTATAAACGTATTTTCCTTATGATTTTCTTAATAATATTTTCTTTCTCTGGCTTATTTTATTGTAAGAAAATAGTATCTAATACATATGTCATACAAAATATGTGTTAATTGATTGTTTATATTATTGGTAAGCCTTCTGGACAATAGTAGGCTATCACTATTTAAGTTTAGGGGAAGTCAAACATTATATGTAGATTTTCCAATGTACTGGGGTGGAGAGCAGTTGGTACCATGTTGTTTAAAGGTCAACTGTATTATATTGTTACATATTTCTCAGGACACAAAGGACTATTCTGATGACTTCACATTGTTTTATGATGACCAATTCTGGACTCTTCCGGAAGGTTTCTTGATGACTGGGCAGAGTAACTAGAATATATCTTCAGTATGAGCTGTTGCAGGTGCTCTAACTGCCTGCCCATAAAAATCAGGCTATAAAACTTGGTTTAACATCTGAACCTGATAGTTACGGATGTCTGTTACTTGGCTTGGGCAAAATCTCAGTCTGTGCACATTGAGAGAATGAAAATGTTTACCCATTTCAGCAGTTCTCTATTTTATAAATATGGTTGTAATCACGTCCAAATCAACTTTAAGTTTGGAAAATCCCCATGAGTCAGAATTATGAAATGTGAATGTGATTGTACATGTGAATGTCATGGTGACTTTCCTGTAACACAGTTTGTTAAACATTCTCTCTCTTAATACTGCCAACCTCCCCCCACCTCTTCCACTACCACTCTATGGTACTGTGCTTTCTGGCTATTATGAGCACTTTCATATTCTTGCATTGATGAGTTAATTTAAGGAAACTTCATTAAGGTGTCATTATGCATGGTACCATTCTAGATGCTGGCATAAACAAGATGAACTCGGTACAGGCAAGATGCTTAAGGTGTTCATAGTCTGAAAGCAAGGGCAGTCATGAATACAAGCAATTACAGTGTGTGTGTTAAGTACAAACTCTAGGCAACACCTGGGATTTTAAGGGAGCATACTGGAGGGAGGTAGCAGTGGGATTATTAAAAGGAGGAAACAAATTCCAGATAAAACAGATACCAGGAACAAAAGTTTGAGCTGGAGTCTCATAATGTTTAAGTTGATAGAGTATAGCTCAAGATTCAAGTATAAGATAAAGAGGGATGGGATTGGAAGGTCAAGTTTGCATGCATATATGGAACTAATGGGGGTCAGTCTAACAACTGTGTGAGCCAAATAACAGCTAGGTAAGCTTGACTCTATTGTGGCCCAAGGGAAGCATGGGTAGGGGTAAAGGAGAGGGTGAACATAAAAAAAGAAAAATAATTCTGGAATGTCATCTGTTTAGAATTATGCTTTGTCTTTTAGTATTTGTAGAAATATCTGTACATAATTTGTGAAGCAGCATTTTCTAATGGTCAACAATAAATTTGTTTCTGGATATTATACTATTTTGTGTCAAAATACTGCAGATATCAGAGAAGTGATAATCAATTACAGAGTATGATTGAACTGAAGAAGGGTGAAAAGTGATAAATATATTAGATATAGTTGTCATTACAGAGGGGGCTGTTAGAGAAGGAGCACAGAAGAGACTCTTCGTTAGCTTGTGACAATAGCCAAAATGACACCTTATTACTCTGAAATGGATTTGCTATTTTATACTGCGTTGGAAGTGCTTATGGAATGTTGAGTTTGTTATTTTTGTAACTGAAAATCTTAATGGCATATATTGCTTACAAGCATTTTTATTTAAATAATATTTTTTAAAAACCCAGAAGCCTCAAAGTTCAGCACTACCACCCTCTTTGAAGAGTCAATATGTTGTCTCAAACTACATTTTTAAAATAAAGCTTTGTCTAAAATTTATTTTTGTTTGAACACTTGCAAAACCATGTTCACTGTGGAAATTTTTACTCACTGAGAATCACTGTTCATTTTCCTCTAGATTTCGTGTCATTCCAAAACTGAAATTAAAAAAAAATATATTAAAAAAAATTAGTTTTATAAAGATGTACATTTATATTTTTTCCTATTGTGAAGCCAAGCCATATGGAGCACGCCCTCAGACCAGTGCTAAGAAAAAGACAGCTGCTTTTTTTTTCCTATCCGAGTCATGTGCTGGGGATAAATGCAATCTGAAAAGGATATGACTATGAACAGAGGAATCCTAAGAATCTGAGGTATGGTGATAGAGGCTCATTATTTATTTTGAATTCTACTGTGAAACCCACTGAAACTCATTTTTAGTCATGTTACTGATTCCAGGTACTTGTATTTCTATGCTTTTTATTTCCAATTGTGAAGGACTTAGTCCCCAGTTAAAGGCGTATAGGAGAGATTTATTTTTCCTTTCTTCTCTTTTGTCCTTGTTGTTTGGTCTTATATCTAGGAGTAGGCCTGGTTTGTTGTTCCTGAAATCATCCTTCCCCTGAGGTTATCACTAAATGTAAGCTTTCTTTAATAATCAAGTACGTAGAATTCTACTGAAGCATGTAAAGCTGAAACTTGCCTTCTAGACCCATAGGTTTAAAACTGCTGGTTTTGATACATTAATGAGTGGATAAATTAATTGTGTGTTTTACTAACAGACGCTAGTGGAAAATATTAGAGTATTACAAATAATTAAGGTAGGTTTCATTTTATTAAACTTTTGTTTTAGTTATACATACAAATGAATGGAAAAGTCTGCTGGATTTTCCCCAGATGCCTATTTGCCTCTTAAGGTGGTAACAACACTTCAACTACATTTTCCATCAACCCTTTAGCTGTGTGGCCATATAACTTTGAAGAACACCAGAATATGCCACCCCAAAATATGCCTCTTTGGCATATGGATTTATTTTAAGCTAAGTAAAAGCCACCAAAAATCAGCAGAAGCAGGAAAAGCTCTAAAAACAGGGCACACATTTTCCCTTTGTAAAGAAAATTTCCATTTGTTCAAGCTGTCTCCCTCTCCCATACCTGGAGGAGGGGGGCTCTTAACAACTCTTATCAATGGAGAAGGTACCCTCTCATTTAAATTTGCATAGCAAATCTAATAAACAACCCTTGTTTACCATACTTATCTGGTCACCATACCATAACTTGCCTGCCCTGCCTGGAATCCCCAAACCCTTGTTCCTTTGTTTAGCCTAAGATGGTATATAAGCCCAAATTCTGACCAGCTCTTTGAGTTCTGCATTGATGGGTGCAACCCTGTGTACATTCACAATGCACAGGTTAATAAACTTCTGTTCACTTTTCTCTTCTTAGTCTGTCTTTGGCCAGTCTAATTTACAGGGTCCTGGTTGGAAAATCTAAGATGGGTAGAGGAAAAGAGTTTTTTTTTTCCCTCGACTATAACCTAATTCTGGTAAAGGGATGTGAATGGAGTGAAGTATTCTACGTTGGGTTATACCTTTGAAGAAAGGAAATGGGGTCTCTTTCCTCTGATTTCCACTTTAGCTGGAATGCAGACATATTGGTGACAGCTGGAGTAGTGAAACCACTAAATAGAAATTGCATACTCACCAGAATGGCCAGACAAGGAGGTCTAATGAGCCTGGATCCCTGAGGATTATGGAATATCCATCTCGGCCCTGGACTCAATTAGCTGACTTCTAATTAAGAGATAAACAAACAACTCTTTTGTTTCAGCTTTTACTATTTTGGATTCTCTCTGACGACGATTGAATTGCTACTCCAGTTAATACAGACGGCAGTACCTGGGGGTGGAGCTGTAGGAACACCTAAAAATGTTATAGTGGCTTAATTATTAGGTGGCATGGACTGAGAACACAGATTGGACTGGAAAGCTGTTGACAATAAATATGTCGTAGTAAAACATTTGCCAAATCTGACTTGCAGAAATCTTGGATATAAGACCCTGTGTCATCTAAGCCTTTAATCTATACTCTTATCACCTATTGGCTGTTTATTTCTTCTTAAATTTTAAAACTATTCTGCTACTTGACAAGTCCTACTGGAGAGGTGACACTCAAGTTCGAACTAGCCAAAAAGGAAGACACTGGATCTCTGGTAAGGTAGGCTTTCTGTGTATTTGGCCTGGAATCTAAATTGACGGCGAGTCTTATAAGGCAGGGCCTTATAAGTCAGTCCTGATGTTGTAGGAATATTTTTCTGTGAGTTCCCAAATGATGTAGGGGAATTTTGTGTGAGTGAGTGCCGGTATCATGTCTCATGAGACCAAAGAATGGAAACACAGACCCAGGAGAGGTAAAGAGTTTTAAAAAGAGGATAGTTTATTGAAAGCAAAGAGTCAGAGCTCCTGAGCGGGATGGGTCCCGAATGGGGGTACCCAGTGACTGAGGCAAAAGTTCTTACTTTTATACCTTCCCTTGCCTGTTTGGGGAAAGAGAGCTGGCACCTTTTAATGTTATTCGTCTACCAGGTTTGTTCTGTTAGCCCATCCTAAAGGGATTAGCAAAATAACATATTCCTATCTGTCAGATCTGTTCCCTTTGTCAGGCCAAAAGGAATTTTATGATTAACTTCAAGGTGCTGTTACATTTTGTCCTGGAGCAAAGGAGTGATTTCAAAACCTGGAGTTTTAGGTATGCTTTTTGTTTATTCCTCCAGGGACTTCCCTGTCTACTTAAAAACGTGGTAACTAACCTGTCTCACTGATAGGAAACAAAGGCATTTGTGCCCTAACTGAGGCAGTGATAAAATGCGTCTCTAAATCAAGAAATAGTTTTAGCAGGAGATAAGAGTGCATAAAACCATTACAACGGCCAGATAATGGGAGCCAGCCCATTGGGAAACATTAGATTAAGGACATTGCCTTCCAACTGAAGCCAATTGTTTTATTTGGCCCTAAGGTAGTCACTATTATATTTAGCATGAATGATTGTCAGGGCAAAGAAGCATATAAACAAAAGACCAGAATTTCAGGCTAAAAAGCAACTTACAGGTGAGAACATGGTTATTATTTCCTTGAGACCAGAATCAATGAAAGTAAAGAGTCTGTGGACCTTCTAAAAGTTTTTTGCAACATTGTGTTTCCAAAGACATTGTGGGCTAGTCTTGCGAAATTCTGTTGTAGTTCGCCCCTTAAAGCAAGCTTTGTCTCCCTAAACTTGTCCAACCAGCAGGAAGCAGCTTGCTGATGTTCTGAAGCTCACAAGATGGGAATACTCTCTAAGGTTGGCTTGCTATGTGGCCATGGAGATAAAGGACATGCAAGAGCCTCCCTGAAAACAGAGTCAGACATTGGCTGGTTGATTGCCAAGGAGATATGCCCCAAAGCGTAGAACCGAGGCCTGACAGATAGCATAACATAAGAGACTACTCTGCTTCCGTGACAGTCGGTCCTGTCACGGTGGTGGGGCTGTTTTCATTTTTCACTTTTCTGAATTCTGCTTTTTATTATCTCTATCTGGTTCCTGTTTCTATCCATCACTATATATTAAGTTGGGGACATATAACTCAATTTTGATTTGTAGGTTGTCAGTTCACTCCCAGTTTTGACAGAAATGCACCTCACCCAGAGAGGCCAGACTTGGAGCAGGATGGGAGGGCCTGGATGGGACTTAGGCTTGTCTCTTGCAGAGTGGGAGGGCAGGAGCATGTTTTAACGATGAAGGAAAAGAAAAATGTGACCTCCATGGGCAGTGATGGCAGACTGAAGTAGACTTTAACATCCGTTCTCCTCTTCTGTGGCAGACAAAGCTCCCTGTCTACCAAATGTCATGCTCCCATTCATAGGACTGAGTTGGTCTTGGGAAGTGGGTGCTTATCCAGGGACTACATTTTCTAGCCCCTCTTGTACCTACATGGGATTGTATAACGACTTGCCAGTGAATGCGAGTCCATGTGACACGTGGAGTCTGTCATTTTATTGCCAAGTTGTTTAAGAAGCATGAATACCTTCTCTATCCTCTTTGCTCACTTTCCCATGAGTAGAAAGAAGAAGGCAATCTCTCTGTCACCTCAGCAATTAAATCTATATATTGGAGATGGCAGAGCCACCTTCAGTCTGAGTCTCTGAACAAATGCCTAACAAAAGTTAGAAATACACTTTTATTGTGTGTGACCTATTTCGCACTTGGAAAAGCCTCTCCCTTTTTTTCTTTTGTTTGTTTATAAATAGCAGATAATTTTACCCTGCCTAACATACCTTTTTACATGTAATAGAGTGTTAATTGGGCACATGGTCACCGAGCTACAGCCTGCATTTTCTAGTCTCTTTTGTACCTGCTTGTGGCTACATGACTAAATCCTGCCAGTGGGATACAAACTGAAGTGATCTATGTAAATTCTGTGACATGCTCTGTAAGAGAAGGGATATGCCCTCCTCTTTCATTTTTATTTCTTCCCACTAATTGAATATGGGTGTGATGATAAGAAGAGAAGTACCCAAATTAGACAAAAAAGTGGTCTGATCGGGAAGGCAGGATACCAAGATAGATGGAGCCTAGGTTGGCATGATAGGTCTGGGCCTCCTATTTGGAATTTTACATGAAAAATAAACTTCTTTCTTATTTAAATTATGATTATATAACAGGTCTCTCTGTTACAGCGTATGAACAGATAGCTTACCTTATGCATATACATATGTGTGATTGACAGAAAAATTTATTTTTGCTGTGGGTTGTAGTTTAAAGAAAGTTTAAATAGACTGTTCCATTGTGTTAATTCTATTAATATTCTTTTTTCTATTAATAATCTGATGTCTATTAATTTCTCCTAAGCATTCTCCTTTTCATGACACCTCAGTAGATCAAGGGTTCATAAACTCAATGCCTTTTTATGCTATCTTCCTCCCCTAGATATTGTATTTGTAATCAATGTAGGGAAGAAAAAATATTTTCCTTTACCCTTCTAGGTTCTTGGCAGACACCCCTGTAATAAAAGATGGGTTAACAAAAGAAATATAAAAAGAAATTTAATAACAGTTGTTCCTCCTGTATACATGGGAGAGACTAAAGAAAACTAAGCAACGTGCCAAAATGGCCCAATCCACAACCTTAAATACCATCCGCAGATAAAGATAAGAGGTGTTGGTGGTGGGGAGGCCAGTTGTGGGAGGTCACCAAGAGGACAGTAAACCAGGGTGTGATTGTTAAGCAGATTTAAATCCTGGCCTTCTCCACTGATAAACTATAGAGATTTGGTCGTCCTTCTCTTTCTTGTACTGAGAGGGCGATACCTGCACAAATGGAGATTTTCCTTATAAATGTAAATGTCTTTCATGTAGAGGTAATTTTTAATCCTGTTTCTGCAGTTTATTAAAAATGATAAGGGGTCAGGGGGGTGGTAGAAGAGGGAAAAGGAGATCAAACATATGGTGATAGAAGGAGAACTGACTCTGGGTGGTGAGCACACAGTGTGATATGATATATAGATGATGTATTATAGAAATATACACTTGAAACTGGTATAATCCCATTCATTGGTGAGTAAGATTTAGGACTTTTGAATTTTAATGCAAGCAAGGATGACAATTTTATCTCATATCAATAAATTGCCCGGTCCTTTTGGAATAGGAATGATATAAACGTTGATAAATTAATAAATGAGTAACTCATAGCAAATAAGTTAAAAATTAATGGAAAAAAAATACTTGGCCACATGAAGCCATGTTTCTTAGTAATTTATGTTGTAGTTCTACTTCCCATGTAAACCAATGATTAGCTATCTTACTAAGCAGAGAATAAATTAATGCGGATTAGTTTTTTGTTTTTAAATTATAATATTAACTATGTATGGAACAAAGTTGTTTTCTTTAAAATTTCCTATTTAAAATGCACAGCTCTGGACTTTATGGGATTTAAATATCAAAGTCTAATAAAGGACAAGTCCCCTGGATAAAGTAAGCACAAAGATCAATCAGTGCCACTCACTCTTCCACTTTAATTATCTTATTTATTTGCCTTCGACTGAAGGAATGTATGTAATAGAACCTTAAAATCAACACTAGTGTTGATTCACTTGTTCATGTGTTTTAATCTTGGGAGACTGGCTAAGTGACTGTTTACAGTCACTTGGGAAGCATCTATGATCTGATAACATTGGGAACAGGATCTTGAAGAAATGAGGACATTCCATTAGGAGATAGGAGATTTGTGTCTCTTGGATCTACCACTAAGAAGTTTTATGTCAGGGCAAATTGTAGCAATATTTGGACCTCTATTTCATCACCTCTGCAATGAGGGGTATATGCTAGAGGAGACCTAAAACCTTTTTTGAGTTCATATTATGAGTTAAAGGGAAAAAAAAAGTAATAAAAAAATAATAAAGTGACACATCATAATGACGGATTCCTATTTTGAAGGAAAGGAGTGGATTTAGATGTGTATTTTGCTTTTGGGAAATAACCCAAAGTATAGTATAGGTCTTCACACTGTATCTTAGAAACATTCTCAATGCTCCCAATTTCTTCGGATTGTTTTGGCATCTCACCCCTTCATCTCAGCTCAACAGCAAATGACTGTTAAAATTTTATCCCCCAGATGGCAGTGCAGCATTCCAAGTTTAGAATGGTCTAGCCCAATGCTGTAGAATAGGCAATACAAGCTTGCCTCTGGCACATTTCTGCTCTATGTTTTTTCCTTTGGGAGGAAATTCTAATGTAACAAGGCTTGAGCAATCAGAAACAAATAGCTAATTTTGAAGTGAACACAGCAGCTCTCTACTTCCACGCTTGCATGGCACCAGGTCCAGCAAATAGCAAGTACGACAGTGGTAAAAATTAATCTAATGAAATAATGAGAGTTTAAAATGGTTAGGTTGGAGAAGTCACCTATAGTTTTAATTTTTTATTTTGCATGTTACTTTATCAGAGTTTGAAAACATTTATTAAGTGTAATAGGATTAAGTAACTGCTTAGCAATTATTTGTACAAGATATAAATGAAATGGATAGCATCCACCATAACCTTCATTTAAAGAGTTATAAGCTACTTTTGCTATTACAATTGCTGAGATATGCTTATAAGACATATAAAGACAAACAAAACAGCTTCATGTGGTATTGTATGAAAGGAAAGAAGGTTAGTACTCTGCTTGACAAGGATGGAAGAAGCCCTGAGGCCTAACAACATGCACACGGTTAAGGTATTGTCGCCTACTTTGTGGCACCTAACCATAATTTAATTTTTTAAAAAGCATATATATATATATATATATATATATATATATATATATATATATATAGCTTCATGTGGTAAGAAGAAAAGTCAGGGAGGAGACCACGTTTCAATTTTATGATAAAAAGCTACAGGAACCATTTGGATCAAAACAACTCTGCTCATCTGTATGATGGTCAAAGAGATTAGAGTGAATCCTGTAAGCTTCCACTATACGTTGTAGAAATTCTCCGCATTGTGGAAATCTATATTATACAATTATAGATTCATAATACTGAAGAAATATTCATTGGTAATGCCATGAAAGTAGTATAAGTAAGGATAGGTAAACAAAATTTTAAAAGTCTCTGAAGGGCCATCTTACAAATAAAAATAAAAATAGTTCATTTTGATGGATTGTAGAATGTGGTCACATTTTTATGTTCTGGAGATTGCTTTACCTTTAGGTTCAATGAAGTCTTCTCTCCAGTTTCATATTTCTTAGTAACAAAATGGATTAATACCTCAGAGATTGTGGCAAATAACAATAAAAGTTTTGTTTTCCTTTAACTGCAGAATTTGGGTTATTTTGTTGGAGCTGCTGCTTATAAATAGACTTTCTACCTTTACCAGACGTACCCCAGATGAATACTTAGTTACAGAATAAAATTCTGTCATTCTATATATAGTCTTCCAAATAATACCATAGTTCTGTAATCAAGTCAATTAAGGAAAAAAAATCCATATATGTACTGTAATATTCTAATCACTGCTTGGGATACCAAGAAAAATACATTATATCTGATTTCAATGAGTTTATACTCTAGTGGTGGTGATAAGAAAATTGCAAATAGCCCTGGACAGAACAGGAGCTGTAAAAGAGGCAGATGGTAAGAAGCGTGGGCTCTGAAGCCAGCATGCTAGGATTAATATCTTGGCTCTGCCTCCTAATATTTTTGTAGCTTTGGAAATATTACTTTTCTGGTTTCTTTATAAAGCAGATGATTGGGTATTTATACGAAATAAATAAAAACACTAATTTGAAAAGCTAGCCATACCTCCACGTTCAGTGCACCATTATTTACAGTAGCCAATATATGGAAATAACCTAAATGTCCATAGATGGATGAATGGATAAAAAAATGTGATATATTATATATATATTATATATATATATATATATATAATATATTATATATATAATTAAATACTGTTCAGCCATAAAAAGAAGGAAATTGTGCCATTTGCAACATACTAAGTGAAAAAGTCAGACAGAGTAAGACAAACACCTTATGGTCTTGCTTATGTATGGAATCTAAGAACAAAAAACAAACTCAGTGATACAGAGAACAAACTGATAGTTGCCAGAAGTGGTAGGTAGGGTGGGAGGTGGGCCAAATGGATAAAAGTGATCAAAAGTTACAAACTTCCAGTTATAAAATAAATAAGTCCTAGGGCATAATATACAGTATGGTGACTATAATTAATTATACTATGTTTCATATTTGAAAGTTGCTACCAGTGTAGATGTTAAAAGTACTCATCACAAGGAAAAAAAATTGTACCTAGGTATGGTGATGGATGTTAACTAGATTTATTGTGGTGATCACTTTGCAATATATATAAATATTGAATCATTATGTTGTACACCTGAAACTATCATGTTTTTGTCAATTACATCTCAATTTTTTTTTGAAGCAGATGATAATAAGAGTGCTCATAGGACTGTTTTGAAAAAAAATGAGTTGAGTGAAGTGCTTGCCATATAGCAAATTGATTAACAGTTAAAAGAAAAGTCTTAGAGTTAAGAGAAGGGGTAAGAGGGAGGATATACCAGTAAAGAAAGTAACCTTTGAGATTAGCCCTTAAAGAAACCCTTTAAGAATTGTCAAGGATAGAGACATTAAAGGGAGTGGGGGAGGCGGGATGGGGAGGGAACTTCAGCCTAAGATGGTAACAGGGCTGATGTTAAGATGAAGGGGCAGTACCTTAGTTTGGCTGCAAATAGAGTCAGAGAGAAGAAAATGTAGGCCCACAAATATAGGAGGGGTACCAAAAATATGTATACAAGTGGACGCTTTGGTCAACGTTGCTCAAGCAGTAGTTCCCCATAAGCAGAAGTGTCTAGACACTGAAGGTAACCACTTTGAGCACCTCTTGTAATTGCAGAAGTCATATGTGACTTTTACTCATCTTTTGTTGTCGGTATATGTTGAGTAACACAATTTTATAGTTTCCCTTTCTTAAAATGTGTAGATATTTTTTGCACCCTCTGTATGTTAAGAATATATTACATTGGGCTAATTAGGAGATAGTGCTTAATTTAAAAATATGGAATGCCACTGAAGATTTTTGACACAGTAGATGGATAGTCAGATTTACACAGCAAACGTCTCATTCTGGTAGCACTATGACAGAGAAATTGAGTGTAGAAGGAACTAGAGATGGTGAGCTCAGAGATGAGGAAGACAACAGAATGCAGGACAATAGGAGTAGCCCTGATCATCACTAAATGACTACTGGTTGGCTTGCCAACAGATTTAAAAATTGCCTTAGCTACATAAAGGCCCTTACAGTAACCAGCAAATTTTTGTCTTTCCTATCAGAATGCAGATTCCCACTCTTTCTCCCATATACATAGCATTTCAGATGCAAAGTTTAAAACTTCTACACAGAAATAGCTACATTTATCAACAGCCCTTCTTCCCTGCTCCCTGAACATTCTAAGACACAAACACAGAAGGAGCTGCATCTTTTCCTCATAACTGCAGTTTATTTAGAGGAAGACTGAACAGGTTGAGGCTTACAACAGTTAACTTTTTTTTCCACTTAGTTATTTTTTCTGATGTCCCCATCAGTAATAAACTTGATCCAGCAAGAGACCCATTAGATGGAGAGCATACAGTGTCTGTCGTCCCCCTTTTCACTATTTTTTGTTTTGTTATTTTGTTGTTGTTGTTTATTTTCTGCCTTATTTTCTGTTTCCATCGGACTCTGAACTGTTTCTTACCCTCCATCATTAACCTTTATCCTTTTTCTTCCCACCTTCTTCTTAAATTGAATAAAAATACTTGAATGCTTTCCTTTACTTCTCTCTTCCCACCAGTGAGGGGTCTTCATTTAGCTGGGCCTCCCTGTTTTGAACAAACAATGTGATCTGACATAAAGCAACAGGAGTCCAGATGGGATGGTGATCTCATGCCCTGTTCCAATTGTGGAAGAACAGCCTGAATTACTGAGTAGAAACGGAATCATTTGAACTCTTGAATCTGCACTAGGATAAGTCCAATTATAAGTCTCTAGGAGAGCAATAAAGGCCTTGATATGAGGCCTTCTTTAGGAACTTTCTCAATTTCCAGCTTTGACCAAGGAGACTCTTAGTTATTTTTTTTTTTATTTATTGGGGTGACAATTGTTAGTAAAATTACATAGATTTCAGGTGTACAATTCTGTATTACATCATTTATAAATCCCATTGTGTGTTCACCACCCAGAGTCAGTTCTCCTTCCATCACCATATATTTGATCCCCCTTATTCTCATCTCCCACCCCCCACCCTCATTACCCTCTGATAACCACTAAACTATTGTCTGTGTCTATGAGTTTTTGTTTCTCATTTGTTTGTCTTGTTGTTTTGTTGTTTTTGGTTTATATACCACATATCAGTGAAATCAAAGGATTCTCTGCTTTTTCTGTCTGATTTCTTTTGCTTAGCATTATACTCTCAAAATCCATCCATGTTGTCACAAATGTTCCTATATCATCTTTTCTTACTGCCGAATAGTATTCCATTGTGTATATATACCACAACTTCTTTATCCATTCATCTATCGAAGGACATTTTGGTTTCCATGTCTTGGCCACCATAAACAAAGCTGCAATGAATATTGGAGCACACGTGTCTTTATGTATAAATGTTTTCAGATTTTTTGGGTAGATACCCAGGAGAGGGATGGCTAGGTCATATGGCAATTCTATTCATAATTTTTTGAGGAACCTCCACACTGCCTTCCATAGCGGCTGCACCAGTCTGCATTCCCACCAACAGTGTATGGGAGTTCCTTTTTCTCCACAGCCTCTCCAACACTTGTTACTATATGTCTTGTTGATGATAGCCATTCTGACTGGGGTGAGGTGATACCTCATTGTGGTTTTTATTTGCATTTCTCTGATGATTAGTGATGTTGAGCAATTTTTCATATGAATTTTTTTTGAGTGGTTACCCTTAAGTTTATGTAAAAGAAAGTTTGATATTTAGAGTATTCCATTTTCTTCAGCAAGTTACTTTCTCCATTCCCATATTCCGGTTCAGGCCTTTATTCTCCCCCTTTTTATGTTTTTGTTGCCACAAATTGTCCCTGTTGATGGTGGTCGAATAGCCTCCTTTAGTATTTCTTGTAGTGCAGGTCATGTATTAGAAAATTCCCTCAGCTTCTGAATGTCTGGAAAGATCTTTATTCCTCCTTCATATCTAAAGAATATCTTTGCTGGGTATATTATTCTTGGCTTATAATTTCTCTCTTTCAATAGTTTGAATATTTGGTTCCAATCCCTCCTTGCTTGTAGAGTTTCTGCTGAAAAATCTGATGATAATCTAATGGGCTTTGCTTTGTAGGTTACCGTCTTCTTTTCCCTGGCTGCCTTGAGGATTCTTTCTTTGGTGTTAATTTTAGACAGCTTCAATACAATGTGCCTTGGAGAAGGCCTGTTGGGATTGAGGTAATAGGTGTTCTATTTGCTGCTTGGATTCGAGAATCCAGTTCTGTCCACAAGTTTGGGAAGTTCTCATCGACAATTTGTTTGAATATATTCTCTGTTCCCTTCTCTCTTTCATCTCCTTTTGGTATGCCCATTATTCTTATATCTCTTTCGGATGGAGTCAGAAAATTCTTATAGAGTTCTTTCATTTCTTTTAATTCTCAAGTCTCTTTCTTCTTCCATCTGTGTAATTTCCAGGTTTCTATCTTTGATGTCACTGATTCTTTCCTCCACCTGGTCAACTCTATCACCTAAGCTGGCTATTCCATTCTTAATTTCTTCTATTGTGTTCTTAATCTCCAGAAATTCTATTTGGTTTTTTTTTTAAATTTCTATCTCTTTCATAAAATGCTCATGTTCTTCTTTGTGTTTCTGAGATCATTAAACTGCCTTTCTGTGTTTTCTTGCATCTCATTGAGTTTTTTCAGAACTGCAATCTTGAATTCTCTGTCATTTAAGTCACATATTTCCATATCTTCAAGTTTCTATTCTGGAGACTTTTCACTTTCTTTCTGAGCTGCCTTGTTGCCTTGGTTATTCATGGCAATTACTGATTTATTATTTCTCTTCCTAGACATGTACAGGAGTGGCTTCTGCAACAGGTTGATAGGGAGAGGTCTTTCTTTTGTTTTCCAATACTTGTGGGTAGAATGTTTTATTTTCTCTCCGACTGCAGCCTTTTTCCCTCTCACACGGTAGTGCTATGTTTTCTCTGCACTATTCCAGCTTCTCACAAAATGGGGGGATTCCCTGGGAGACGAGCTTCTCCTCTGTTAATAGTTCGCCTAGGTCACAGGGCGCAGTGTCTGTGTGGGTATGCAGAGAGCTTTTGAAGTTCCAAAGCTCTTCCTGCACCAGATTCAGAGCCCGTGTGTTTCAGCAGTTCTGTTTACTCCTGCAGGGATCCGCCCAGATAGGTGGGGCCAGGGGCGGGCTGAGTTGTGAGAGGTGGCCCAGAGCAATGGTGGCGACCACCACCACAGCCAGTTCTGCTTCCACAGCTCCCTCCCCTCTGCCGGAACTAGTTGGACTGCGAATCTGTGTCTGCTCCACAGTTCTCAGAACAGCAAATATTTTGTTCTTTTGATCTGACACTGCTACTGTTCTACCGGGCAGGTGGGGGCGGGGTGCACTCTGGGAGGGTAAGGAGGGGGCGTCTCATCTCAGTGCCTTTGGCTTCCATTCTCTGCTTGTCAGTGAGGGCTTAAGCCACTGTTTTCAGCCTTCTTCCCTCACTCCTTTCTCTGAGGACTTTGCCATGAGCGTTGGGTTCAGCCGTGTTATATGCTGTCCCCTCAACCCTGTGGGCCATAAATGGAGAGCTAGCATTCTGAGTTCTCCCCTCTCCTGCAGCTGTAGTAGTTCCAGGATGCAGCGAGCTCGGAGCACTGAGCTAGGTCTGTGTCCTGCGCCTGCACTGCTCCGTCTCCGTGCTTCTCCCTTCCCTCCTTCCCCGCTCATGCAATTCGCCCACCTTAAGGTGAATTCAGTAGTGGGCCTCTTTGTCTTGCTTGTCTGCTGTTCAGGGAGTCCTTTGTGGAGTTATAGTTGTTTGATTAGTTGTAAATTCCAGGGGAGATTTACAGAGGCTAACCTCATGCCACCATTTTGATGACGTCCCCTGAGACTCTTAGTTAAAAGAAAAGGTTTAGTTAATGAAAAGAGAGGACCAGGAAATAGCAAATTTTCAGGAAACCAAGTGTTCTGTCATATCTCACATCATATCTTTGTGGCCTCGGGGTCTTTTCTTCTGGGTACTCTAACTGGTTACTCACTTCAGCCATCTGGTTTTATTTACTTCCACCTGCATATAACCAAAAGAGGTTGCTCCAAGCTCCTAAATTTACATGTCTTCAGTTCTAGAGGTCAGCACCAGGAGATGAATACCTGGCCCAAGAAGAACGAGCTACTTACTGTTGGTCCAATTAATTTGAGCCCTGGAGTCATAAGATGTGGCTTATAGGTACTATATTGGTTATGATATGATGCTGTTTTCATTTAAAAAAAAGAAAATGAGTGCATTAAATGATTTTGGTTTCTCCTATGATGTCAGAGTTTTACATTGGATTCTCTGCAATGGGAAAGCCAATGGGTGAAGGTAGGCAGTGAATGGAGGTGTTCCTGGGAGGAATTTTAGATGCTAGTCCCAGAAGTGGTACTCATCACTTCCATCCACTTTCCATTGCCAGAGCTTAGTCACAGGACTCGTCTAAATGCAAGGGAGGTTGGAAAATTCTGTCTTTTACCCATGAGCCCAGGAGTAAAAGAAATGGAATTATCTTTGCAATAGGTCCCTATCCTTGTTGGTTGATAGGGAAGTTATCAGAAGAACAGTGTTGGGCGCTGGGCAGAAACTCCAAACATGTCTTCTATTATGAAACAACTGTCTGGCTTATCTGGTGACTTCAGCCAAGCCTTGTTTGGCTTGCTCAATTCATAGACTAGTTTGAATTGCTTGTTTCAACTAAAGGATGTGATTTTCTGACAGCATTCAAGAGAATTAAAAAAATGACATTATTTTCTTTTACTGCTGCTCATCTAGGTTCTCAGATAATTTATTGGTAATCTCTATTTCTTTTTAATGTCATCTTTACGAGAGAAAATCCCATTTCAGCCAAGAAATTTCATTCTGTAATTACATCACAAAGAATCACTTTACAAAGAAGGCATTGGCTTTGAATTTCTGTCAGTTTTGATTTAAGTAGATGGAAATCGTGGAATATATACCACAAACAGCAAACTTCTTTTAAGCTTTGCAAGCCAGGTATATTTCAGCCCTCCAAGGCATTTGACAAGCCTAGGATCTGCTTATCAAACCTATGCCTAATAAGTTTAACAAATAAACATGTTGTTCATAAAACACAAATATGAATGATATTTCAGACAGGAGAGAACAGCGCTGTCTCTCAAAATGAGGTTCCATTGTTTCAATACATCCGGTTCCCCTCCAACCCCAACTATTCTAGCAAGGTTGGCTGCAATTGCTATGTTCGCTCAACTTCAAGAAATCTGTAATAATCAAACCTTTAAATTACCAGAAACCTGCTAGGAAATATACTGTGGGAGTGTAGAAGGAATCCTAGGTGTTAGAAACGATGTCGGCTCATCACAGAAATGTGATTTCCACGATTACTACCACACCAGTAGTAAAAATTTAGGAAATGAGCCTTTTCATCTCTAGTTCCCCATTTCTGCTGCTAAAGCCAAGAGACCCCATTGGTATGCAAGCCATTGAAGTCCACAGGGCCCTGTAGGAGTATAGCTCTGCACACTTACAAGACGATAGATACTGAATGTGCATGTTGCTGTGTAGGCAGAAAGCTAATCCCTAGATTGTCTTTAAAGAACCCAAATACCATATCAAAGCAATATGCCTAAGCTTATGCATTTTCTAAGCCACTGAACACATTTTAGAATAAATAAATCAGATTTCATGGGCCAGAGACAACTGACTGGAGAAAACTTATTATATTTATGCAAGGTTGAAAATTATTGAGAATTGTGTTTTGAATGATAAATAATATATTTTAAAAACCCCATAAATTTCACATCCCCATGTGCTAAGCTAGAAACCTGGGAGGTGTTCTTTCTTCATCTCTCACACCCAGTCCTTTATCACAACCTGTTGAGACCACTTTCTGTAACTCCCCTGAATCTGCCTATTTCTCTTCCAACTGCACTGCTATCCCCTCAGACCAGGCTCCATCACGTCTCACCTCATACCTTTCTACTTGCTGCTCAAATTGAGGATCTCGGTTCAGTAGCATCAGCTTCACTCTGGAGCTCATTAGAAATATGGAATCTCAGGTCCCACCCAAACCTCTTTATTATCTGCATGTTGACAAGATCCCCAGATGACTTATGTGCATGATGCATTTTGAAAACACTGACATATCTTCCTACCTCCAGCTTGATTCATCTCCGTTCCATTCTGAACACCAAAGCCAGAGTGACCATTATAGAATGCAAATCTGATCACGTCACTATCTTGCTAAGACTCTTCCACTTCTTTTCCTTGCTTTTTGGCTAAAGGAGTAAAGCTTCAAATTAAATTACAAAGACCTGCATGACCTGATTCGTGATTACCTCCCCTCCTTCATCTCATAACACTTTCTCTTCCCACACAACATTATAGCCATCTGTTTTCTAAATGTGACCCCCCCCTTTTTTTCTTCAAATGGGGTCTTTGCTCTTGTTCTCTAGCCTGGGATATTCTTTCCCCCACATCGGTCAACCTCAGTTCTTTAGACTTCAATGTAAATGTCAGTTTGTTAGGAACTCTACCCTCTGACCACCTTGATCTCTTAGCATCATCTCTTGCCTTGTCATAATACCCAACACTGTACTAACTTGTTCAGTGCACATACTTCCAAATAAACTTTAATTTTCAGGAGGACAAGGACCCTATCTGTCCAGTGCAGAAGCAATTTCCCCGGTGCTTAAGACAGCAACTGGCACATAACAGTTGTGAAAGAGTGACCAAATGAAATAACTTCTCATCAAGATGAATGGGCAGTTTTCCACATCTTTAAGAATAACTGTCTTCCAAAATTATGAGGTTTTGTCACAGGGAAGATGGATGTGAGTTATTCGGATGGGTTCCTGAGGGCAAGGTGATGTAGGCAGGGTCCATGAATGACTATAGAGCTATATTTGAGCATGTTGTTGGAACCAAAATATCTGTTGACTAGATGAACCAGAACCAGTAAATACAAGTTTCAGGAAGAGAGAAAACATTCAAGAAACAACTTAATATCATTTATCAGGTACTAATAATGTAATGGATTGTTTGGGGAGGGAGCTCAAACTATATGACCATTTAAAGGCAGGATATGGAATATAAAATTCCTGCCTTAGAAAGTAGTTAAAGTAGATGGTGTGTCAGATCCTTTGCAACTATAGGAGTCCCATTATTTTATCAGTTCCTCTGTAAGGGGCAATGGTGTTAATCATAAATGCTGGCTTTAATTTTTTTTAAAAAGTGACTCCCACTTGTTAATAATTATAGCACTAGTTTTATACAGAGACTGGTAGTATGTTGTTTTATTATTTGATGTAATCAAAAGACTGACACCAAATATTTCCATATTTGGTTGTCACCAGTCCTTAAACTCCACCATTAGAGTCACTCCTTGGAAAATGTTCTTTCTCCAGGCACCAATGTTAAGAAGCAAATGTTACAGGAGAGGCAACGTATGTGGCTATTATCTGTAATTTCCGTCTGCATTTGAGGTCTTTTATGAAAACCTATTCTTATAGTTGAGAGTAAGTGATGGAGGGAGTAGGGATAGAGTGTTAGCATTCAGAAAGTGAGAGGGCTTTGGATACAGCTCAGTCAAAATCTCTCCATCAGACTTTTTAGATGCCTCAATCTAAATATTGTGTCTCTTCGTGTGATTTTTCTCTTTTATCAACTTCATTCAAAATATAAGCAGGTGCCTATTATGTACTAAGCATTCACTGTGCAAGGTACTTTGGATCATCAGTGAACCAAAGAGACAAAAACAGATAAAACATCTGCCACTGTGAACCTTGAATTTCCGTGAAGTGTGGTGCAAAGACCAAGAATGCCAGCATCACCTGGAAACTTGTAAGAAATACAAAAATATAAATGTCGCCTAGAGCTAGTAAATCACGTTCCACCTTTTAACAGGATCCTGATTACTCATGTTAAAGTTTGAGAAACACTCTTGTCGTATACCTGTCCTTTATTTTGCAGTATTTTCACATTTTTATGGACATACATATCTACCTGTTTGGTTAAACCCAGTTTGCTCCACTAAACTAGAAGCTGTATGAGGTCAGAGACTAATGGGCAGAGATGGAAGAAATAGGGAAATGTCGGTAACATACTTGATCTGTTACTCAGCTCTGCCAAGGCACATACTTTGCTTTCCACAAAGTTCTCTTTGCAGTCTCACCAACGGATTCACCTACTGCCTAGAAAGTTGGGAAACTGAAATCTAGCAGGAGAATTAGCTAATGTATGTGAATTATTTTCTGCCTTCTGCCTCTGCTTCATCATCTATTGCATTTTTAAAGCTTGCATGAAAAAAATTCACTAGCATAAGAATATTTGTAATAAAAATCGATGGCATTCATTCTCATGGATAAAAAAAAAAAAAACATGTTGTGGTTTGCGGTACTTGCAAAATCAATGTAGAAACTCTGCCTCTACTTTTATACCTGATTTAAGATTTTCTTTTCTATTCTAATTTTAGAACATAACGCGTCCTCTTTAACAGGCACAGTAGGCTTTCCTGGATGATAGGATTGTCCCTACATTGAACTATTTATAGCTTATACCTTATACAAGGAATTGGCAAACTATGTCCCATGGGCCGAATCTGACTGACCATCCCCATTCATTTTTATGTGACCCATAAAGAAAGAAAGTTTTTTACATTTCTCAGTGGTTAAAAAAAAAAGTCAAAAGAAAAATATTTCATGATACATGAGAATTATATAAAATTCAAATTTCAGTGTCTATAAATAAAGTTTGATTGGAACACAGCCATGCTCATTCATTTGTATATTGTCTATTCCTGCATTCGTGCTGTAAAGGCAGAGATGAGTAACTGAAACAAAACATATGGCTTCAAAACCTAAAATTACTATCTGGGCCTTCAGAAGAAAAGTTAGTCAACCTCTGTTCTATAGTAGAGCAGTAGAAATATAAATGAGCCATGTGTGTATTTTTAACTTTTCCGATAGACACATTTTTAAAAAGTAAAAAAAGAGAAATTAATTAAAAAATATTTTATCCTAATATATCCCAATTACTATTTCAATATGTAATCAATATTAAAAATTCTTTATGAGATATTTTGCATTCAGTTTTTGTACTAAGTCTTCAAAATCCAGTGTGTATTTTATACCTACAGAACAGCTCAATTCGAACGTGCCGCATTTCAAAGTGCTAATAGGCACACGTGGCTAGCGGTTACCATATTAGAAAGTGCAGCTTTAGAGCATGTAGTGAAAAGTTGAATAATTTAATTCATCTTAATTGTAGAGATGGAATTAAAAGTTATTATAGCATCAATATTAAATAATATCAGTTATAAGAATATGGTAGAGAAAATTGTACCTTGTAGCCTAAGACAACCCTTCTCTGATGTGTCAAGGAGGCAGAGCATTATAGGCATGTGGAAAATAACATTATAAAAAACAAGTATTCAGACTTCTTGGACTCAGGTTTGCATAACAGAAGAAATTTTTCTTTTCCCTAAGATTTCTGGAAAGAGAGAGAAACAAAACCTTGATAGGATATGTGGATATAAGAAATGTCCAAACCTGTAGAGAATTTTAATGAGTTTATGTGAGCCAAATTGACCACAATTACACAGATGCAAAATCTCAATGGGTTAAGAAAATGCTCCAGAGAATGGCCATTTTGCAGCTTATTTTATACATTAGAATCAAAGGAGGAGATGTAGAAGGGTTAGATGAAATCCATTGGTGGTAGATTAAGTGGATGGGAGAAAGCAAAGCAGGGAAATCTCTTGGGATTGGATAAAAAGTAAAATGGAGAGACATATTTCTTTTACATTGGTGAGTACATGACAGTTAATAATTAACATTTACAGCACACAGAGATGGTATTTGGGGGACAAGATAACAATGAGGGGTTCTGTGGCCTTGTGCTTTGGTGCAGTGGGCTGTGCCCTGAGGGGTCTGGAAAAAGGGATGACTGGGACCATTCCAAGGGTACGTTATCTTAGATGCAAAAAGACAATAGGCGGGATCACTTAAGGTAAAGATTGACCTTTGTCAAGGAAGCTTCAAGGCCAGGATGTGACTACCCACCATAACCTGCTTCTAGTTAGGAGTTTTTTTATATTCAGTCCTTCCTATGTGGTTAATTTTGATTTTTGAGTTTGTAGAGCTTACCATGCTGGCATCCCCTGAGCTTGTCAGGTTTAACATGTGGCCCCTTTTTCATCCACACTTAGAATTTATTTGTCAGGAAAAAAGAGTTGGATTAATTTGTGGATTCGAATGCTCTATAGAAATGAATGGAAGAGAGAGAGAAAAAGAGAGAGAGATCCAGAGATACTTCATCTAAAAAGTGCAATTGTAGCCTATTACTTAGCATAATCCATTTTAATCTACTTTAAACGAACCACTGAGAAGACCACAAAAAATTTGTTTGACTTGAACCCCTTGAAAATAGAACACTGAGGATATTTTAAATATAGGATACTGTGATATTGTGATTTATAAGAAATATGTATTGATCTTTCAGATGACCAAAATATATTTCTCATAAATATTTGGTCTTTGTCCACAATTCCTTGGAATTTCTTAAGTGTTGAGAGTGAATAAAAGATCTTTTCTTATGTCGATGAGTTACTGGAGAAAGTCCCTGGGGGTGGGGCTCGTTGCCAATGGAGCCAATCACATAATTAGAGTGTTGAAACTTTCAGTCCCACCACTTGGCTTCTGGGGAGGTTGAATCAGTTGCCAACAGCCAATGATTTAATAAGGTTGACTATGTGAGGAGGACTCCTTACAAACCTGGAAGGACAGAGTTTGGAGTGCTCCGTTGGTGAACACGTGGAGGTTTAGGGAGAGTGGTGCTCCTGGAGAGGGCATGGAAGCTCTGTACCATCTCCCACATACCTTGCCCTATGTATCTCTTCCATCCTGCTGTTCCTGAGTTATACCCTTTTATAAAAAAACCAATGGTCTATCTAGGAAATAACATGTTTCTCTGAGTTCTATGAGCTGTTCTAGCAAATTAATGGAACCCAAGGAGGGGATTGTGTATACCTCCAACTGTAGCTAGTCATTCAGAAGTGCAGATAACCTAGGCTTGATCTGGTGTCTGAAGTGTGTGTGCGTGTGTGTGTGGGGGGGTAGGGGGGGACGGGCAGTCTTATAGAACTGAACTCTAAACCATGGAATCTGTGATCTCTGGGTAGATAGTGTCAGAATTGAGGTGAATCCTTGGACACTCTGCTGGTGGTCCTGAGAATTGTTTGTTGGTGTGGGGGAACCCCCTCATGTGGAAATTGAATCTCAAAACACCCTTTTCAGCCACTCTTTCCAAAGAGAGCTATATTTACAGCCTCAGATAAAGCAGTAGGGCTTGTTTACAATGTCTGGAATTTCTTTCCTATTTAGCATGCAGAATAGCATCCAACAACCTTCCAAGTTACTAAATGAAGACCTCCACATTAGTGCTTGCCTTCACTTACCATCTGTTCTTTTTTTAAAACCAAAGTGCCTCAGCTGTGCTGGAAATAGACAAAGTTCATGATTTTTAGTTCTAGCTTATATTTCTTAGTATTAGGTAGCTCTAATTACCTATCACTATCTCAGTTTCCCTATCTGTTAAATGGGGATAATGATGATCAGATAGTGGGCCACAACAGAAGCAGGGGTTAGAAGTGTTCTGTTTTATCTGTTTGCTTAGATGGAAAGAACATGGTGCTGTTTTAGTGCAATACAAACACACACACACAGACAGAAAATGTCCTTTGCTATTTAGCAACTCATTTGCTTTTCCTGCTCTAAAAGATCCAACTTTCCTTAATTAAGTTTGGCAACCAATGGGCATCTCCTTCAGGTAAAACCTGTTTCATAACAAAAATAAAAGGATTTGACAAGGCGCTGGGATAGTTTCCAGTTCAGGGCAGAGCATTAGAGGATAATTCAATGAAAGAGATAGAAGGTCTGAGAAGGCAAAGGATGACTCTTAATTTTACACAACAACAGAGCATGTTTGCAGCAGACAAAAGTGGGCATCAAACAGAAGGATTTTTGTAAGGAAAACGTATTCACACCTGAAGAGAATTCTACATATTTGTTAGTTTGGTGTGGATCTATCCTGTGCTAACATAACACATTCTTTTGTATATTAGTCTTTGTGATTCTTCACTCTTATGGCCCTAAGACTTATAACGATATATTATTCCACCAAGGGCAGGGTGTGCCTTATGATGGATGAGAGATCCCACAGTGAAGGCGATCCATCATCTCTTACAGTTGAGTTAATTGAAGTGACTCTGCCTGTGGCCAGTTGTCTGAAAGCACCCTTTAAAAAAGAATCTGGATGTGGCATGATGTGCACTTTATTTTGGGAATATGGCTGACCCTGTCACAGGAACCTTGGTAAAAAACACTAAACAAGTGGTCTACTAAAGTGAGACACAAAACCATGGGAAGGTGACCTGTAATGATTTGGACATTTGACTGACTTCTGGAATAGACTAAAATGTGAGCCCTAAGAGTGCCCATTTTTCCTAACCAGGCCATAGAGCTGCTGAATGTCCTAAAGAGCCCCATTTGGAAACTTCTGTTTTATAGCATAACTAATGATTTAGTTTTCATAGATCTGAGTTATTAAATAATGAGAACTAGAGATAGGCCTGAAAGTATTCTACTATGGTACATAAAAGGTAAAGTTTGCTCCTTTAAGTTCAACAACACTTTACACAGAAGAAAAGGTATAAGCTTAGGAAAAAATGTTCTACTTGCAGTTGCATTAACTCTAGCTGGGTAGACTTGAGAAGTTCATTAACCAGGTCTGAATCTCTCTTTCCTTAACTTTTCCATGAGTGTGCATTGAACCTGATGCATTGCAAGACAGTATGGGGGAGACTAGCCACATGTATGTAGCCGTACTGAAAAGTAGCTACTGCAAATGAGAGACTCATTTTAACTGTTATTTCATTTCAATTCATCTAAATTTAAATTTGAAAACAAAGTTACTGGAAATTTGTTTTAATACTGATTATGTACTGGAATGAAATTAATTTAAATGTCACATTAAAATTAATGTATCTTATTTATTTATGTATTTTTTTGCTTTTTCTTCAACATGGCTATTAGAAAATTTAACCTTGCCTATGTGGCTTTCATTATATTTCTCTTGGACAGTGCTATTCTAGAGAAATAATTCCTGTTCATTGTCCTACTTTCATGGACATTTATAAAAATATAAATGTTCAATAAAAATATTAATGAGCTACATTTGTTCTCCAGTCCATAACTACAATTCCTTTCTTTTTCCCACTTTAAACATTAAGTAGTTTTCATAAGAGGAAACCTATATTCTAGGTGAGCAGGGGGGGAATATCACTTTCCATAGGAGCATAAACTCTTCATATTTATGGTTCATCGGTGCCTGCTCTACAAATCCAGGAAGGGCCATTGACCTTAGATTTAACTTTGCTCCTTTTAAGGACATGCTTCAGACACATCATTTGGAGATTAAAGACTACCTAAGTTGCTAAGTCTGATGGGTCTTTCTTAGTTGAAGGACAAAGGAGAGGTATGTTTGTCCATGCTGTGCAATTTGAGGAGTGTAAATTTTCTAGATTTTGAAGGAAATGAGGTATTTGCTTTTCTCTCATCGGCAGGGAGGATCATGATGCTTCTGGATCTTTAAGAGCAGTGTATTGACCTTTCTTGCACAGCTCCGGACATTTAAAGGTCAGGACAATCAAGCATATTCAGAGGTGAAAACTGCCAGTTCAAGATTTCATCAGCCAACTTCTCCTAGATATCATACGCATAGGGATTAAGATCAGCATGTCATCATGTCCGAAAGATAGCACAGAAGCAAATGCATTTAGACAGATGGTTGCAAATGGACTGTATCTTTCCTGAATGGCTGAGACAGATACTTAGGCTGAGGTGGGGCATGCTTATCAAATGGATCTATTGATCAATTAGATATCATTGAAAACAATATTGCAAAATTAACATACTTTCTTGGCTGCATAGTAGTTTGCCTTAGAAAAGCATCTGTATTCCGAACATCTTATAGTTGGTCACCCAAATAGGAAGCTTTGCCTCTTTAGTTCCGAACAGTATGCTCTATTTTTGATGGTTGAGACTGCTTTCGTATTTTTATTTTCTTCAGGGTCTTCTCCGTGCTTACACAAACTGGGACTTGCATGTTTCTTTAGCTGCCCCTGCATAGTGTCTTATCGGTATCATTCAAAGCTCTTTGTTTGTCTTTTATCTGGTGTTTGGTTTCTAATAGCCTAACTTTTTTTTTTTTCTGCATATAGTTCTTATTCCCAATCGTTGTCATTTCAACAAATTTTCTCAAAGATCAAGAAATTTTCTTCACCCTATCTGCTTTTGAAGATCTTCTGAAGGCTAATCACTCAACAGTGAAACAGCATTGCTACACCTGACTGCTTTTATATCTTTCATTCATGTATATTTTATTTCTCTGGAAAGAGAAAAGGTAGGAACTGATAGTGTTTTCTGACTTCTATTTCCCCTCTTTCTTAGAATGATAATCACTAGAAATATTTTTTTCTAGGACAAGATGTTTGTGTATTTTTGACATTAAGACTCTCCTTCCCTGCTGATGACTTGTGTCTGAGGGAGAGGGGCACACAGTACCTCTTGAAGAGGAAACCATTTCTCACAGGCAAGTCAGAATGACAGGCCTTGAAAATAAAGATATTGTGCTGATAGATATGAAAACAAAGCATATCCACAGTCAAACATTATTAGGTGCCTAGTGTAGCAGGGCATCTACGATGGTCTTCTTGAAAACTGATGGTCTGTCATCTGATGATAGAAAACATAAATTATTGGTGGCACATAATTTTCAATGTAGCACACAATTAGGCCCTCCATAGTGTAGCTCAATTAGAGAAAATATTTTAATAGTTTTATTTGCTTAATCTGGTCCAATTTGCTATTTTATTGCCTGACATTTTATAACATCTACTGAGCTTGAAAATCTATCCATATTTTATTATAAAGGAAGACTAATTCCAAATCATTCCCTGAAAGGGTACTCTGAAGTTCTTTGTAATCTTTTTAACAGGGAAAGTGATAAAATAAAACATAGCAATTCCCTTATAAGCTACTGGGAGCCTTATTGCTATGGTTATTATCTCTCCTCTCCTCTTTCTCTCTTTCCATCTGTCTCACTTCCTCTCCCCTCCTTCCCTCTCTATCTTTCAGGATTACTGATGCTAATATTATTTTTTATCCACCCTGCATAATTGTGCATATGTCAGGATTTAAAAATTTAACACCATTGATGCCATGGCACTTATCACCTCCTTTTAGTTTAGATGTGACCTACCAGGCATGTTAGGTGGCAGTAAATATAACAAATAATTCTCATAAATCACAATAAATGGCCATTAACAACTACTAGAAATGAAGGGAATAATTTGAGCTGTTTATACTGTAAAATCAGTTCTCGGTACCAGCACTTCAAGAACAAAATGAGAAGTGAAGTGGAAAATTTGGTATTTCAATCAAAGAACATTTTTTCCTGCATTTGTGTTTTCTCATTGGACCAGGCCACAGTGCTTTTTTGTTGTGGTTAGAAAAAAAATCCATATTAAATGTATGTGCTTCTTTTGGAGAAGGGAATAATTATATGTAGTTTCACCAGTTATGTTTTCCACACTTGATTCTCTGTATAAAATTTTTCTAAAAGGAAAAATCTCATATTATTACAGAGTCATGGATTAAACTTCAGTGTGATAATTTTATATAACAGATTTGGATTAAAATTTGGGTAACAAAGAGAATCTTTAAAGCAAAACTATTTCTGTGTCCTGTTGCATGACCCCATAAATGATTTGTTCATTGTTTACAATTAATTCCTTATAATTAATGATCTTATTGACTAAACTCCTTTAAAGTTTCTGATGTGTGAGTAATGATCAGTCACTTGTTCAAAAGAAATCACCAGCTATTTTCAAGGCATTTTGATGAAGGCTGTATCAGATAGAATGAGCTAGGTAATTCTGTGGTAATAATAACTACAAAATATTAGTGGCTTACTAAAAAAAAAGAAAAGAAAAGATTTACTTCTTTTTAATGTCCATTGCAGGGCAGCGGTTGCATTACTCCACATTATCTTTACTATAGGATTCATGATCGAATAGCCACTCTCTGGAACCTTGATTTAGTTGACAAAGGCAATAGAGAACATGCAAAACATGTGCTCACAAGTGATACCCATCACCCACTCACATTTCATTAGCCCAAAAAAGTCACATGGCCAAATTTGTTAAACAGCATAGTCATGTAACAACCTTCCACAAGGAGGAGCTCTGAAAAGAGGCATCAAATATGTGTGAATAGTAATATAATCTACCTCAGAGAGTATATCTCCTTCAGAGAGTGAGATGAGAGCCAAAAAATATTTGGTGGCTTTTAGTTTTACAAACCAATGTCTTTGACCATATTTCACCTTAAATACCAAAGAGAAATCAGCATTTTTGTTTCTAAAACCTAAATTAGAACAAAAGTGTATATAAAATCCAAATGCTTAGAGAAGGAAAAAGGTAAGTTGAAATGTGAGGGAAGGGAAAGAACTTATTGTCCCTCCATTAGGATTAAAATTAGGATCAAATTGTTATTGACCAATTTATCAAATAAAATCTTGGCACATTTCGTGCCAGATCAGCTAAAAGCTAGGCACAATTATTTGTTACAATAGAATTGTACTGTAGTCTAATATGTTATTGGGTTAAAATATGCATTATTTATTTAATAACATTTATTTTGAAGAGATATATCATAAATATAAACAGGAAGAGAATTTCACAGGAGTTTCTGATGCTTTGCCCTAAATACTTGGTTTAATGATTGTGAAAGGGGCTATGAAGACTGTATATACTAATATATATTTCTTCATAAATCACCAATATATTTTACACAGCTATGTCCAGCATTGAGAAATTTTAGAGGAACTTATTCACATTTTGAGGAACATATTAATATACTTCTCTGTTTCTTCATCTGGAGATCATTTTATGTAAATTGGTGTTAATATTCTAGTCCCAAGTAATCTGTATGAGCATTCTCCTGAAAAACTCCCAGTCCAGTCTGGATTCGTAAGTCTTCCCTTACTTTCTTATCTTCATGAAATCAGGACATAATGTTAAAATTGACCAATTACACTCTAATAATATTTTTTCACTACTTGATGCAGTGAGGACCTCTGTTGCACTTTATAAATACAGCATGAGCAATTGCTGCAATTTCATAATCACTTGCTAAGAATTAGCCAGTGTTTGTAACTGCTGGATTTGAAGGTTAAGGTCATTCCTTAGGTATATGAAAAGAGCTCCTGATTGGGGAGAAGCTCAAGGTCCTGTGAATTTGAATCAGAGCCAAAAGAAAAAATAAAGGACACACATGAACTGAGAAATTGAGTTACTATGGACTTCATTTTCTTGCTGCAATGTTTGTGTTCATGTTTATCTTATTATATATTTAGGGAGCATGCCCAGGGTGCTTAGTAATTTTTTTTTGCAATGTATGTGAAACACAAATTTCTACTCTGAAGAGCTCAGAAACCAAATAATAAAATAAATAAAATAAAATGACAGACCTGCACATAGGTAACGCACATTTTAAATGGATGCCCCTTTTTATTTACTTTTAATTTTTCAAATCTCTGTTAAAGCTCTGTGCAAATTATATGCTGTCATGCTTTCTTTCTGGCTTATCTTCACTGCAGAGTTGTGGAAAGGACAGATAACTATTTCCTTTTTTTTCTAAAATGTCCAAGGTTATCAAAGCAGGGCCTCAACTTGTTATCCTCAATTTTAGATTTAGCAGTTGACTCCCCTTAGAACAGTTACTGCTTATCGCACTTTGCATGAAATCAAACTCTGATTTTTAAACCCTCAAATAAGTTCACGAACATTTCATCTTCAATAGCTAATTTTTCTTTAATATAATGGGTAAACATTCTGCTATCTTGATGAAAAAGCTTTAGCTTGAATTATGTTATGTTATTTTATTTATAAACATAGGGTTAAATAAGATGTTACAGATGAAGCTTAGGCTTAAAATATTCAAACTAATTAAAGTGGGAGACTTCGCAGATGAGAATGAGATGTGTATTTCAGATTGTGAAGCTCAACAAATATTATGGATACTGCCCTAAATCTTCATACCAAAGGGACTTGGGAATTTGCTTATTTGTTTGAAACCAAATATTGAATATCAAATTCAGAAAATTAAAATAAATCTCACTGAATAATGTATTAAGCATAATGCATTGTGGATATTAGAGTTTGATTTTTTAAGCTAGAATCCTCTAGCTCCTTGAGAAGATAATACACATAAAGGACTTGACACATACTGTGTTTCCCTGAAAATAAGATCGGGTTTTATATTAATTTTTGCTCCAAAAGACACATTAAGGCTTATATTCAGGGAGATGTCATCCTGAAAAATCATGCTAAGGCTTATTTTCTGTTAGGTCTTATTTTGGGGGAAACATGGTAGTAAATAGCTATTTTCTAGTCATGTGAATTTGGGCAGCTTTTTCAGCATTTCTGAGATTTCCTTTTTATATCTGTTAAATTGGAATAGTAATAGTCACTTCTCAAGATTGTTATGAGGATTGAATGAGTATTGACAATGCCTAGTGATGTATCTCACAATTTGAAGGTATACATATATGTTAAAATGTTAAATCCCTTGTTATTGGTTATGCATTCTTTGAATCACTGAAATCACTGTTATTACTTTCAAAACTAAATTTAGAGTCAGCAGTGTTGGTTTTGAATTTCAACTTAGTCACTTTCTAGTTGCACCTTCTTGGGAAAAAGATGTAATCACCATTTAAAATATGGAAATACTAATAGCATACGAGGTCTGACAATTAAGTTCGTGAACTTGCCACAGTGACAGCACTGTACAAAGAGCTCAGCAAGGTTATTAGCTTGGTATATCAGTGTCTCACAGCTGTGTTCATGTCAATATGTAGCAGTGTCTTGCTGAATGGCGTTCATTATTGTTATCGCATGTTTTTGTGTACCATCACAAGAATGTCTGAGCTTGAATTAGAGCAACAAACAAACATTAAATTTCTTATTAAACTTGACAAGAGTGGGAGTGAAACAAGGGACATGTTAGTCCAACTTTATGGGGATAGTGCCATGAAGAGGCAAGTGTACAAATGGATTAAACATTTTTCTGAGGGAAGAGAACACGTCATTGATGAAAAGAGGTCAGGGCGGCCAGTGACGAGCAGAACTGATGAAATCATTGCAAAAATTCATCGAATTGTGCGTCAAAATCATCAGCTGACTGTGAGAAGCATAGCAGACCAAGTAAACATCGACAGAGAAACAGTTAGGAAAGTCTTAACTGAAAATCTTGGCATGAGAAAGGTGTGAGCGAAAACAGTCCTGAACGAACTCACCAATGAACAGAAGTAAAGGAGAGTCGAAGTTTGCCAAGACCTTTCGAAGAGGCAAGATGATGTTTTGGGCCATGTTATCACTGGTGATGAAACATGGGTGTGCCAATAAGAACCTGAAACAAAGTGTCAAAGTGCACAATGGAAGTCAGCCAATTCTCCATGACCAAAAAATTTTCGTCAGTCCAAATCAAACATCAAAACGATGTTGCTAACCTTTTTTGATATCAGAGGGATTATTCATTATGAATGTGTACTAACTGGGTAAACAGTTATTTGGAAGTGCTGAAAAGGCTGCATGAAAAAGTTAAGACAACCTGAACTTTTCGCCAACCATTCATGGCTCTTGCATCACGACAATGTACCAGCTCACACGGCACTGTCTGTGAGGGAGGTTTTAGCCAGTAAACATATAACTGTATTGGAACACCCTCCCTACTCACCTGATCTGGCCCCCAGTGACTTCTATCTTTGCCTAGAGATAAAGGAAATATTGAAAGGAAGACATTTTGATGACATTCAGAACATCAAGGGTAATACAACGACAGCTCTGAGGGCCATTCCAGAAAAAGAGTTCCCAAACGGCTTTGAAGGATGGACTAGGTGCTGGCACTGGTGCAGAGATTCCCAAGGGGAATACTTTGAAGGTGACCATAGTGATATTCAGCAATGAGGTATGTAGCACTTTTTCTAGGATGAGTTTGCGAATTTAACCATCAAACTGCATGCATGCATGTGGGTGTGTGTGTGTGTACTATTTCTATTATTTAAAAATTTCCTAGAAATAATAATCTTTTAATTCAAAGTATAATCATTCTTATACCCATTATAGAGAAGAAGTATCTGAGTGTGCTTTTGGACTTATGAAGGTGTATGTAGTATGTTCAGGTTTACATGGTTAGTACAGAGTTGGGACTTAGATTTCATACGTCTTTAGTCCCTCAGGCTTTGTCCTCTAAGCGACAGAAATATAGGAATTCTCAATTCATGAAAATGTTGAAACTTGAATTAGAAGATATGGATAAGGTAATTTGATATTTGGTTTCTTTGAAATGAGAGAACATTAGATAAAATATCTAATACAAATCTAATACAAATACAAATACAAATACAAAAGCTAGTGAATCTAAAGTTTAAAGGGACTTTGATGATTGTGGGGGTGGTGTGGACTTAGACTGATCTGTTATCTTTATTTTAGAAGGGGAACATTTCCAAATTTGGGGTGAAATTATTATATTGTTTTAGTCATTTAATTTGCGTACTCCTTTCATATTTGTAGAATAAGAAAAAATAATGAGCTTATTCAATAAGTTGCTTTCTTAACATTCTATGATGTATTCCTATGTTAAAATATTACTGGATCATGGAATTGCAAGGAAATGCATTCCTTCTATGGGTGATGTATTTGGATAGTGCAAGAGTTTCTAAAGGGAAGGGAAATAGAATTAGTGAATACCTAGAAAATGTAAAAAGTGTCGTGTATATGTGCAAATGCATTGTTCTGTGAAGAAGTTCATAGCTTTGATGAGATTCTGAAAGTTGTTCATGACCATAGAGGTCATAGAGAGGAAGGAGCTATGGAATAAGAACTGCTGAAATTCTATTTACAGACTCCTATATGTAAATTGCTTACTTTATGGGGTAATAGAGATATTATATGATGTATCAGTTAAGAACTGGTTTTGAAAGTGTGTGTGCATGCATGCAGTATACAATAGTTCTCATTTCCATTCATTGCTTGAGGAATAAAGTCCAGATTCCTTATCTTGGCATTCAAGAACATGGATGATTTTTATCAAAATGTCTTTTCTGTCTTCCTTTCCCTCACTCTGTTCTCTGGTCACTCAGAATGGGTTATTCATTCTCAAGGACCATCCTCACATCCTTACTCCTCAGGGTTCTTGTTGATGTTACTCATTCTGTCCAAAGTCCTTCCTGCCTGTTTATCTGACCTAAATTTTGCCCAGATCTTAAGGTTCAATTCACGGGTTACTATTATACTCAATGAAACCGTTGTTAATTTCTCCATGAAGATTTTTTCACTTCTTTTAATTCTATAGCTAATGGAATTGCTAATGGTTCTGAATATATTTTATTTAACAAAAAGGTTATGTGTGTATCCTATAACTTTTCTCTTAGGCCATATGCTCCTTGAGTCTAACACCATATTTTCTTCGATTTTGTGTGTGCCTAAAACCCAGATTAAAAAAAAAGCTGATTATATATTTGTGGAATTACTGAATGATTCTAGTCAACTCCTTGCCTGCAGAGAGAAATAAATCTCTGGTATTCTAAGCATGTGCATATCTATGTTATCCTATACTGAGAATTTACAATAAGCTCTCTGACATGAATGATATGGAAATTCAAATGCAGGAAAAAAAATATTTGTCTTTCCTTCAGAAGAAAACACAATGGACTTCATGTAACACCTAAGTCAGTGTCTGAGCCTACACATGGATAAATTGTCCTAAAATAATTCAAAAGGTTAAAAAATACATTATAGTATGTTTTGTAAAGTTAGTTAACCTTGCCTTCAAAGTAATAAAACTCCCATTAATATTAACTTCAGAACCTATAATTGTTTTCCTCTTTTAACTTTTGTTCCATTAAAGTGATTATTTTGTTAAATAACTTTTGTTTCAGAACTAGCTGTCCTGACTGACTAATCAAATTACTACCCACTCTTTTCCTCTCAAACTGCAGCTCCCTGATGTACTCAGATTCTTTCTTTGTTCACAGTAGCTGAATATTTCAGGAGAAAATGTCCCAGGGAGCACTATTGTAGAATATTAAAAAGAAATATGTTGCCAGTGGGAAGCCATTGTATTCTCACCTCTCATAACTACATAGATGGCACAAAAAATCGAGAGCTTTTTTACCTAAAGGGGTGTGTAAAAATATAACCTGTTAATATTAATCAGTGATAACAGTGTGTATTGCTTACTTAATGCCTTATAGGTACAACAACTTAGGTGTTGACCTTTCATTTATGTAAAATCTCTATATTTCTCTGTAGCCAGAAACTCAACTTTAACTGTGTCCTTCCTTTCCAGAGGTCAACATTTGGCAAATAATTCCCCATAATAATTCTTAATCACCTTTAGTCTAAGTTTTTCTTGTTTCCCCTAAAATGTTTCATGAAAGAGAGAGAGAGAGAGAAAGAGAGAGAGAACAAAAATTGTGTTGAGGATAGCACTCAGTGAACTTAGGTAGAATAAATTTCTTGCCTGTGATGAAACCAATCAATCTCAGGAACACTGAGAAACTTATTTATCGATTATAAAGAGCATTGCAAGGGAAAAGATATTAGGAGAGACTAAAGTTATCACAAAATGGTTCTAGAAATTGGCTTCCGTCTCCAAGTGAGTTGCTGCACATTGTCTTTATCCGTTATCAAAACACTGCACTTGCAGCAACAGATGAGATTACAGGAAAGAGAGAAACAACAAACACACACATACAAATACCACAAAAAGACTTCCCACAACCTTTTAATGGGAAATAAAATATTTTGGTAAGAATTCCTACAGATCTTTATATTAAAACAATGGCTCGTTTAGAAAAAAGATTTTGATAAACCTTGATGAATCTTGACTTCACCAGCGTTAATCAAATAGCCTCTGCCTGAAAACGTGAGGGCTGCACTATGATATTTTTAGAACCATTTTATCATACATTTCGTGCCTTTAGAGCATGTAGTTGCTAATTTTTATAATAAGGTCACCTTTCAGTAGGTGGAGTGTGTTTTCAAATTCTTGTGAGGTACTTGACTAAAAATAAGGCCAATTTGTGTGAGCTAAAGATCTTTATTTTATCCCATGTCTTTCTCCTTACAGTATACCCAAATTAGAAGAAGAATATGGCTTTGGCAGCGCTTATATATATTGATGTCTGTGTCTTTCTTTGCATAGTTCAGTGAAAGAATTTAGTGATGAAGGAATTCACTTCTGCCCTAGGTTTCTTTTATGTGGCGATCTTGAAGACAAAGGAAACCTTCCCTGATTCTTTTGTACTGACACACAGCACGGCAGCCTAGGCTTTCCATAGAAAAGGAGCTCAGTAAACCTTTTTGACTGGTGTCTGGAGCCACGTACTCAAGTGGGGAGAGGTTAAAACAATGTTCATACTTTCTTAACTCAAGGATATGCAGAGTGAGGAAGTAGGTCTTGTCACCCTAGCTGCTAAATGAAATGGTTTAGGGATCAAAGGTTCTCTCATTTGGAGAGCTAGCCAAGTGTGTTCCTCGCATTTTAACCCCAGTTATGCCTAATACATGGACTTAAGTTATTTTGCTAAGCTGCAGGTGGCACCAGTGATCACTTTCTCTGAATGTTTTTATGAAGGTCTTCCTCCACTTGTAATTTTCATCCCTCTGTGGATCCCTTCATAAAAATCCTAAACCTTTCATCGCTGAACTGTAAAACACATTTCAAGCTGAAGGGTGTTAACGGGTTTCAAAGATAGTGTGTACTAAAGATAATGAGTGTTCTAGAGTGCTAATTGAAACAGTGGGAGAGAATGGTTACTTTCCAAATATCCCAGAGTAGTGCTATGTGCAAAGGTGGTGGCATAAATAAGCTAAACCAATGGACTCTGGTTTCTTAAGCCAGAGACCAAATGCAGAAATTTTAAGAAAGCAGTGTTTTTTTATGGCATGAAAATTTGATAAGCACCATTCATAAATTAATATAAAGAAACTGTTTAACACAGACAAAAGAACTTTACCATATGTTAGTATTTCATTTGTTTAGAATCTGGCTGGGGTATAAATATAAGGTTGGTGAAAAAGTAATTGTGGTTTTTGCAATTATTTTTAACCCTTTAAACCACAATTACTTTTGCACCAACCTAATACTATTATTTTGATGAACAAGTTTTCTTTGATATGAAATAGTTACTTAATGGATTATTCTGATTTAATTCATACTTTTAATGTCCGAGTGATACACAGAAACTATTTTAATCTTAACTCATTCATTTGTGAATTAAAATTTATTGAACACATATAAAGAAGAGTGAAGTTGCAAAGATGAATTAGACATGAATCTTTTTTTTAACCACCCCCCTTAGCTCTTTGCCCTCTGGTAACCATTAAACTATTGTCTATGTCTATAAGATTTTGTTTCTTTCTTTGTTTGTCTTGTTCCTTTGTTGCTTTTAATTTTGTATCCCACATACCAGTGAAATCATATGGTTATTGATTTTTTCTGTCTGACTTACTTTGTTTAGCATAATAATCTCAAGATCCATCCATGTTGTTACAAATGGCACTATTTCATCTTTTCTTATGACCGAATAGTGTTCCATTGTGTATATATACCACATCTTCTTTTATTTACAGTGGCCAAAACACGGAAACAATCAAAGGACACTTTGGTTGTTTCTGTGTTTTGGCCACTGTAAATAAATCTGAAAAGAATATTGGAGGACATATATCTTTACGGATAAATCTTTCCAGATTTTTTGGGTATATACCCAGGAGAGGGATTGGTGAGTCATATGGTAATTATATTCTTAATTTTTTGAGAAACCTCCACACTGCCTTCCATAGGAGCTGCACCCGTCTGCATTCCTGAATAGACATTTCTCCAAAGAGGACATACAAATGGCTAATAGACATATGAAAATATTCTCAACATCATTAATCATCAAAGAAATGCAAATAAAAACCACAATGAGATATCACCTCACACCAGTTAGAGTGGCTATCATCAACAAGACAAATAATAACAAGTGTTGGAGAGGCTGTGGAGAAAAAGGAACTCTCATACATGGTTGGCGGGAATGCAGATTAGACAAGAATCTTGATCTCAAAAATATTTAAATTAGTAGAAAATAAAACGTGTACATACAAAATGTTAGTGAAAGTGGAAAGTGATAAATGCCACATACAAACAAAATGCTGTTTATTTCAATGTTTTGTGTCAAAAATTTAATGAAAACATGTAACTCCATTTTCTTGGCTTGTAAATAAAGCTTACTAGATATAATTGACTGTTTGATGTTAGAAAATTTACAGTTCCCTCTTCCTAAACATCAGTGCTCATTACACAGCAATATACAAAATAACAAAAATTGAAATGAATCCTTTGTAACCCCATAACAATAACTGTAACAATACTCATGGGTTCTGCTTAGAAAATTGAGGTATTTCTGTTTTCTATCTTAGGTACTCCAAAATAGTACTTAATACATTTTGACATTCAATTTTAAGACACAGATTTAAGACACAGATTACAAGCTGGACATTACATTGTCCAGCTGTTAATAAATGGTCTGAGTGACTTTAGTGTTTCGAGGAACTGAATTAATTGTCATTATAAAAACAAAATAATTAATAATTTAAAATTATTGACAGTTAAAAAGAGCTTAAATAACACATACTGATTGTCAGTATTTCCATTGCTTTCAAGGAACCTGCTCTTCACTAAGGTTAAAAGAATTGTTTTGAACTTCCTTTACTAAAAGCAATTAACACAAAAGAAATTAAAACCAAATAAAATTGGCACACAGAGGTTACATTGTGATAGAATAGGAATTGAAATTAGAAGACCTGGGTTCAAATCTCAACTGTGTGAATTGGACAAGACCACCTGCGGATTGAAATCTGCAAACCCACTTCATAAGTTTGATAGTAGTAAATAAAGAGTATTAGCAAAAGTTCATTGCAGACATTACTTGTGTTGTATTTATCATTATTATTTCTCCGAAATTTTTGTATGTTTAATATTATGTTGGTCTTTATTCCTTGAATGGAGCCTTCTATTCACAAAAATAATGGCTCCTGATTATTGCCATCTTTACAGGAGCAGAAATCACCTGTACTCCATTGTTTGCCTGTTATTCTCAATGAATTCCTGAAGAGACCGGTTTGGATTCTCATGCATTATGTTAGTTTGCTATGGCTGTCATCACAAAGTACCATAGACGAGGTAGTTTGAACACTAGATATTTCATTTTCTCACAGTTCTAGAGATGAGAAGTTCAAATTCAAGATGACTGCAGGACTGGTTCTTTTTGAGGACTGTAAGGAAAGAATCTGTTTGAGATCTCTCTCTTTGGCTTGTAGATGGCCATCTTTGCCCTGTATACTCCTCTCTGTGTGTTTCTGGTCCAGATTTCCTGTTCTTATAAGGACACCAATTATAGTGTCCTTATTAGGATTAGTGCCCACTTCAGCAAGTTCACTTTAATTTAATAACCATTTTAAAGACCCTGTCTCCAAATAGAGTTACATTTCAAAGTACTGAATTAGGTTTTCGACATATGAATTTTGAGGGAGGGGGACACAATTTAGCCCATAGCATGTATTATGATGGATTGAGAGAGAGTTATAGAATTTCTGTGGCAAAGGTCTACAAATGAGAAATAGAATGAAATATGAATATATATATGAATATATATTTATATATAGTTTTGGAAAGTATTTATTTCTTGAAGACATTCTGTTCTAGTCTATCTTTTACAGTGGAATTATTGTTCCAAATCACAATTCCCTTCAATGAGCCAAGGAAAGGAAGAAATCTATTCAAATAGCAAACAAATCAGCTGGCATCTAATGCCAGCCTAGTGCCCTCTGGAGATGCTCTATATTGGCTAGTCGTCTATTTTCTTCTAACCATATGGTTTTGTGCAGATGATTTAGCACAAAAATAACCTTCTTCAGTGAATAGTGGTGCCATGTGCAGAAAGCTCGCCCTTGTTTTTTTTAACCGCTCACAGAGGTATAACCCCCACAGGAAAGGCATCTGTCCTTCAGCAACAGTTCAAACAATGGAGGTTATAGATTTGACAACTCACTGAAATGTCACAGAGAATCATTTTCTAAACAGAAATCTGCCATCCCTCTATATTGAAGTCCAGAACTTGAACAATGAGATATAAGCTTTCTCTAGATCTGTGGGGTTGATTTTTATATATAAATTTTTCTTTAGCATTTTAATATTTTGTTTTCATTTATTAAACCAATGCAAAATGATATAACCTACTTCTTTTCCCACTTTTTCTTTTTTTATTATTGATTTAAAGAATGGAGATTTATGGATGAATAAATACTTTCAGTCCTTAAACTATGTTGTAACAAGAAAGTATACATAATAGTGCTGTATGGTCCTAAGCCTGTTTCTGGCTTTATGCCATAATTCTTTTGAAACTGGGAGAAAATACAATATTTTTTAAATCATAAATTTTATGTTTGCAAAATGAAGGCAGGAAGAGTAAATTATGGAGTATAGCTAATACGGAGATAAAATGTTAGAGCCAACATCAAAAATTAAGTCAGCTCTCAATAGGCTAGTTTCTATCCAGCAGGACAAAGATCCTGATTAATATGTGTCTTAGTACTTATCATTCATTCATTCATTTACCCATTCATTCATTTACTCATTCATTCACTCATTCATTCATTCATTCTGTTGTGTTAGGCATTATCCTATACTCTTGGGATACACCAATGAATAAAACAAAGACCTTTCTCCTTGTAGATTTTACATTTTAATAGGAGGAGATCTACAATAAACAGTAAGCACAAAAAATACACATAAATGATATAATTATATTAGAATGTGCAAAAAGAAAGAAGTAGAGCAAGTTGATGTAAATTGAGATGTTGCATTAGGGATACGGGATTGGATTTTAAATGAGTGGTCAGGATAGAGCCTCAAAGACTGTTTTAGGCCATACCATTTTTATTTTATTTTTTATAATACAAAAAACGTTGCTTGAAATGAATCATTTTCTTATTAATTCTTCTTCCTTAAAAATAAAATCAGCTTTCAGAGTAAGTATAAAACATTTAGCAAAGCACTAGTATTTAAGGTATTTTATTCAATAGCATGTTTCTTTGTCCAGCTGTTTAATAAATGGTAATGCTTTACTCTTGCAGTCTTCTGTTGTCCCTGCCTAAGAAACTTGATTTGAACTAGCTAGCTCACTAGTCTCCTAGCTCTCTCTCCTAAGTTTAAACCCGTGCCTCACATTTCAATTCTATATCTTTAGACATGAGAATGTCACTGATACTACAAAAATCTCAAGACATTTGTGTTTTCCAGGCAACTCCCAGTAGTCTTTGTTCATTTTTGTCTAGATGCCATGTGACATAAAAGGAAAAGAAAGGCAAGCTTCAAAATAAAAATTATCAATGGTAATGTGACATTGAATAACCCCGAGGTACATATTCTTCTAGGTTAATTTGCTGTTAGCAATGTCTGTGCCACCAATTCAAGGTTTTGTGGCCAGGTCTTAAAAGAAAGTCCCTAAGCCCAGGAAATGTTAGTAAAAGGGCAAAATTGTATTTTTAACGAGAGAGGCAAACGAAGATAAAGGAGCACAAAGGCAGAGAGGGTACCTTGAAAATATACAATGAAGCTGGCAAAACATTATGAGACATCTAATTTCAGCTATCAAAAGGGCTCACATTGATTTTTGTGTTCATTGTATGCACTCATAGGGTCCTCTAAATGGAGTCTTCTTTATTTGGCTCTTATATAACCTATCTTTCTCGGGGGAAAGTTAATAGTACTTTCTAGTAGGAAAATAGGAGCTTAGTTTAGATTGGAATAGTTGAGAGTTCATTTTGCTTTGGTTGAGATTCAAGAGAATGAAAAGTCTCAGACTTTCTCAAGGTAAAGAAGTCAACAGAAATTCAGGAATCCTAAATCACTGCTTTAAATGTGAGCTGTCTTTATCCTCCTGCTACATGCTTTTGTTAGGCAGGATCTGAGCCATCTATTTTCAGCCTCCCCAACCCTGATGGCACAAAACTGTTTCAGAGAATGAAAAGTATATCATGACTCAGTTTAAAATAATACTTTTTGTAAGAAAGCATTTAAAAGCTGGCCAAAAATTAAACCCAGATCCTGACCAAAAGAATCTGTTTAGAAAATATTATATGTACTTATGGATGACTCAGTTCTATTGTTAACAAAATAGTCTTTTCTAAAATCCCTTGGCAATAGCTTATTAAAATAAGTCATTTTATTATCTTCCTTTCACAACGTGACATAGTTATTCTAATAGTACTTAGAAATAGAAAATGGAATTGTTTCACTTGGCCATTATATTTTCTTTTGTCATATTTTATTGTCTATTTATTGCAGACTGAGGGGTTTTGTCTTTAGAGCTCTTGCAATAGATTTAATGTGTTAGTTTAACTCCTGGTTTGGTGCATAGAATAATCTTCAATATTAGACTGTATAATCTAATCATGCATTCACTGGTCTAATTATCTTAAGATAAAACAACAGGTCAAGTAATTTATTGTTTAGTTAACTATACCAAGAAAATAATAATTTTGTAAAGTTTCAAAAGTGGTAGATTTTCTGTAATCAACCAAACCCTCAGACTGGTGGGAATATGGATAACCATTGTGTTTACTAAGTCAAAAAGTTGAATCTGAGTCCTGACACCTATCTATCACCTACCACCTATGTGTCTGTCTATCTATCTGGAACAGGGCAGCTCTTGTATTACATCTTTGAGATCCCCAGAAGTCTGTTTCACATGTTCTGTAGTGTCACCCATTTGGACAGATTCTGAAAAAAACTCATGATATTAAAACGAAGATAGACAATGCAGAGAAATGTCTCAGAATTACTTCATTGTGTATGCCAGAAATCTTACAAGGCTTCTAACTTTGGGGGAGACACTTTCAGTTACACAGATACAATAGGACCACTTTTAAATGTACAATTCTAGAATATCAAGAGAGACATTTTGGGGATGACTTCTTGGCTCTTTGAACTTAGTAACTCCTGGGACAAGGGTGATATGCAGAAATCTTGGGAAATAAAATAGATAGTGTGAAAGAAAGAATAAATAAAGTCTAGTTATTGATGACCAACAAATAAGCCTCCTCTTCCCTTAAGGAGGCAAACCTATGTAACCTCTTTCCCTGAAAACCATTCTGTACTAGTGGCTAGACCTAAAAGAGATCAAAGAACTACCAGTGGCATCCAGATAATTGGACCAATATAAAGTATCTTTTTCCTTCCTGGAACTTAAAACTCCATATGAAATGTTGTATTGAAATGTAAGGATGATTTTATTTGTGTTTTGCAGAGACATTTAAGAAAGAAGGTATGTGAACTGATATACCTACAGTATGTAAAATGCTTTTATTTATGTTATCAAAGTTCATCCTTATATTAGCTCTGTGAGTTAAGTCCAGGTTCCTCCAGCTTAGAAATGACGAAACTGAGGCTCAAAGTCATGTGACTTGATTAGTGATAGACCTGAGAAGTGGTACAGATAACCAAGAATATGGTTACAAAACTTGTACTTCTACTACTTCAAAATGCTGGTGCTATGCTTGTAACTTGGTTTAGATTGTTATTCATGTCTTACAGCAAATTGTAATGCAGATACCGTTGTTTCATTATTATCCCATTATTATCCTCTTTTTACAGAGAAGGAAACAATTTCAGAGAGGTTTAGAGGAGTGGTTCCCAAAATCCACTCACCATCAGAATTACATGACGAGTTTTAAAAAATGTTGATTCAAGGGATCCATGCCCAAATATTTTTATTTAATGAATCTTTCCTGAGGGATTTATAATTCTTTAAACCTCTTCAGGGGATTCTAACATGCCACTAGGGTTCAGAAACACTGAGTAGTGGACACTTTTATTAGTTGAAGAACACAAGTTTGAACTCCCATTTATCTATGCTGGAGCACTATGTGAAGCCAGGAAATAGGTGAGATTTGAATGTTATTACAAAATCATTGACATTATGTAATTTAATGCTTATAATAATGCTCTGTGGTAAATATTTACCTCTTAGTGCTAATGGACACACAGAATTACATTATTTATTGTTGCAAAGCAGTCTTTATGAGCTTAAAATAACACACATCGAGGAATTCTACTTCCAGGAAGATGGACTAGATATACATTTTCCTATCCCTTCCACTAAGGGCAAGTAAAATCCATGAACATTACAGTACACAAAGCAAATAGAAGAAGTCTCTGAAAGGTAGAAAAAAGAAGGTAGACTGGCTAGGTCACTCAATGCCTAGAGAATGGTTGTCAATTTCCTGGGTTTCCTTTTATTTGTTTGTTTGTTTTTTTAAGATTCCATTGTTTGTTGTCCAATGTGATAGTTTGAAATTTAATCACATTTACTCTTTTTTTCACATTTATTCTTAAAAACAACTTTATTGAGATATAATTCATTTACTTTACAGTTCATCCATTTAAAAATATGCAATTCAATGGTCTTTAATATACACACAGATATGTGTATCCATCACCACAACCAACTTTAGAACAGTTTCATCATTCCAAAGCGAAACCCCATATTATTTAACTATTATCTCCTGCTTTCCTATCCCCTGAGCCCTAAGAAACACTAATTTACTTTCATTCTCTACAGACTCGTCTATTCTGGATATTTCATATAAATGAAATAAAATAATACATGGTCTTTTGCGACCAGCTTCTTTCCCATAGCATAATGTTGTCAAAGTTCATTCTTGTTGTGGCATTCATTAGTGTTTTTTTTAATAGTTGACTTATGTTCCCTTGTATAGATGCACCGTATTCTGTGTATCCATTTATCTATTGATTAACATTTGAGGTGTTTCCACCTTTGGCTAATGCGAATAATGAATGGTGCTAGAAAAATTCACTCATTAGTTTTTGTTTGAATATCTGTTTTCAATTCTTTTGAGTATATACCTAGAAGTAGAATTGCTGGGTCATGTGTTTAATATGTTTTAGGAATTGCCAAAAGTTTTTTGAAGTTGCACCGCTTCACATTCTCACTAGCAATGTATGAGTGTGATGGTTCCACTTGTCCATATCATCACCAACACTTGTTTTCTTCCATTATAATTACAATTATTACTTCTAAAACAATTACTTCTATTACTACTCTTACTACCACCTCCATCCTAGTAGATGTAAAGTAATATCTCATTGTGGTTTTGATTTGTATTTCTCAATGATTAATGATGAGCATTTTACATGTGCTTGTTGGTCATTTATATATCTTAGTAAAACTGTTTAAGTCCTTTGTCCATTTTTTAACTGGGTTGTCTAACTTTATGTGGTTGAGTTGTAAAAGTTTAGTATGTATTTTGAATACTCTTATCAATATGTAATTTGGGATCAAACTGAAAATGGATAACAGAGACATAACAAGAAAATTTCCAAACACCCAGAAAACGAAACAGTGCATTTCTAAATAATTCATAAACCAAAGAGAACATCTCAAGGGAAACTTAAAAATATACATTGAACTGAATAAGATGAAAATACAACATATTAAAGTTTGTGGGGTACAGCTAAATTAGTTTTTTATAGAAAGCAAATTTATAGCTTTAAACGAATACCTTAGAAAACAGTAAAAATTTCAAATCAATAATCTTTAACCTTTCTGCTAAAGACCCTAGAGAAAGAAGAGTGATATAAACCTAAAAGTAATTGCAAGGAAGGAAATAAAGATGAGAGCAGAAATCAATAAAATTGATTGAAAACAGAAAAACAATAGGAAAAATAAAACAAAACAATGACACAAAGAATTGGTTCTTTAAAAAGACCAGTAAAATTGGCAAATCTCCAGCAAAACTGACCAAACACAAAACAAAACAAAGAAGACACAGATTATTGATTTCAGGACTGAAACAGGATATATCACTACAGATCCTAAAGACATTACAAGGATAATGAGGGAATACCATGAACAACTCTACCCATACAAATTTGACAACAAATTTTCAAAAACCACAAACTACCACAACTCTCTTAATATGAAATATATAACTAGAATAGCCCTATACATTTTAAAGAAATTGAATTTACAATTTTATTTTTTCCCAAAAAAATGTCTAGTCCTAGACGATTTCACTGGAAAATTACACCAAATTGTTGAAGAAAAATTAACACCAATTCTAAACAACTTTTCCAGAAAAGAGAAAAAGCAGTATCACTCCCAATTCATTTTATGAGCTCATATTACCTTGATACCAAAACCAGACAATGACAGTACAAGAAAATGGAACTGCAGATTGATATCCCTCATGAATCAGACTCATGATCCCTTAAGAACATATTAGCAGGTAAAACTTAATCATAAGTAATTATATATCATGACCAGGTAGGCTTTATTTCAGGATGCAAAGCTATTTCAATACTTGAAAATAAACCAATATAGTCCACCATATTAACAAGCTAAAGGAAAAGCCACATGATCGTATAATTCACTTCAGAAAAAGAATTTGACAAAATTCAGCACTCATTTATGATAAAGTCTTTCAGAAAACTAGTAATGATGGGAGCTTCCTCATTTCAATAACAAACATCTACAAAAATCCTACACCTAAAATCATACTTAATGAAGACAGACTGAATACTTCTGATTTAGTTTCAAGAACTAAGCAAGAATATCTGTTCTCACTACTCTTATTTAGCACAGTACAGGAAATTTTAGCCAGTGCAATAAGAAAAGGAAATAAAAACATACAAATTGGAAAAAAAGAAAAGAAATAAACTGTCCCAAGTTACAGATGACATGATAGTCTACATAGATAATTCAAAGAAGTCTTAAGCCAATAAATAATTTCAGCAATATTACAGGATATAAGATAAATCTATAAAAATCAATTTTATTTCTAAATATCAACAATTAACACATGGACAAAATTACTAAAAAAAAAAAAAAAGAATGACTTAGGTGTAAATCTAACCAAACATAGAGAGTGTGATGAAAATGACACAATGCTGATAAAAAAAAATCCAAAAGAAAAAAATCATAGTATTTAAATATAAGAATCGAAATAAATGGAGAAACATATTGTTTTCATTAATTGAAAGATTCACATAGTAAAGATGACCATCCTTTCCAAGTTGATATAAAGATTTAATGCAATACTTATCAAAGTCCCATCAATATATTTTGTAGAAATAGACAAGATTATTCTAAAATTTGTATAAATGGCAAAGGAACTAAAACAGGTGAATTGATTTTGTAAATGATGAATGAATGGAGGATATGAGCCTACCAGATTTTAAGATTTATGATATAGCTATGGTCCAAAAAAAGGGGGGTGGGGAACAACATGAAGATTGTTGGGAAGTTTTTGTATCATGACTGTGTCAGTGTCAATACCTGGG